>NC_053492.1:209759960-210092460 GCF_905171775.1 Rana temporaria
TGTCTGGCTTATTTTTTACGGTATATGCTGCTGGGTTGGAGTTCTTATAATTGCTTAGCTGCTTAATAAAGTCTGGTACAAGCATGTATATACCAGGTATCCTGGCACTCTGGTGCTTGTTATAGGTCAGAGATGTCCCACATACAGGGGCGGGCTGACAACTCATGGGGCCCCCTGGCACCAGGAGATTATGGGGCCCCCGGGCAATAAGAGATTATGGGGCTCCCAGGCAACAGATTATGGGGCCACACAGTATACACACACACATACAGTATACATGAACAGTATACACACGCAGTATACATACACACAGAATACACATACACACACTGAAAATGTACTGGAGAGGCGGGGCAGCTATAATCTTGGGATTTAAAAAAAAAAAACGATTTTTACATACTGTCCCTGGTTTTACTGAGGCTGGCAACCCTGATAGGGCCCCTAGTGGCATAGGGCCCTTGGGCAGTGCACGAATGGTCAGTCCGCCCCTGCCCACATAGCGATGGTGGAGAAAAGATGGAAGCTTGAGAAGCTGTGCCTTCAAAAACAAGTCTCAATGCTATTATTATTCATAAGCTGTGCATAAACTGATACATAGTTGTCCTACATACACATAGTTCGCGGGTATGGATTAGCAAAAACCACGCTTCACCTTGTGCCTTTTTATTTCTATGTAACCTTGAACCCTTGGGTGTATTTACCAGGGCTCAAGTCCTGCGGGAACGCGTGGGAACGGAGTTCCTGCACTTTTTTCACAGCAGGAACTCAGTTCCCTTTGCAGGACTAGAGCAGCCGAGCCACCCGAGCCGCCCGAGCCAATTCTTCACTAAGCGCCGATGCCCAGCTCGAGTCACTGTCAGGGGCAGGCGAACCTTGAAAATGCTTAATGTTACTAGACGCTTCCTGTATATGGATTCATCGGGTAGTGTGCAGGTATTCCGTCACTTCCTCGATGCCGCAATGTCTCCTGGGAGCTTTTGTTATTGTTCCCAGGAGACATTGCGGAGGTCTGCCGCGAGTTATCGCGGGATTTAGAAAGAACTTGCTTCTTTCTAAATCCCGCGATAACCCGCGGCAGACCTCCGCAATGAAGAAAAAAAAAAACATGCGGTTTAGTAATTATGCATATGAGCGTATCATTTATTTTTTTTGGTGGGGGAGTGGATCGTGGGTGGGAGTTCCCACACCTTTTTCCCCGAGACTTGACCCCTGGTATTTACATTGTATCGGCTTCATTTTGTTGGTTAGTATAAACAGCTGGTCTGCACAGTAACCCTTAGCAACTATAGTTTCCAAGTGTCTTGAATTCTGCAGGTTAGTTCCAGGAATGTTGACACTGTTCGGCAGTGTCTGTATGCCATGGGCTGTCCAACATGGTTTGGGATACTAAGCAGTGAACTCAAGGACAGACTAGTGCTGTGCTACTCTAGTATATCAGGTTGCCACTGCTGACTTACAGTGGCCAGAGTAAGCTGTGCTAAAATCACCACAGCTGCATGTTGCTTGCGTGGTTAAGGCAGCTACCCCTGGTAGCTGGGATATGGCTATGCCAACATGTTAGCGATCCATCCAGCAGGTTGATAAGCCATTTCCTGCTGGAGAGGGCCATCTTCCTTTTCAAACAGTTAAGGGAGGTTAGAAACCAAATCACTTACTTAACAGCTTCTGTGCTGTCACAGAAACATTTAAAGCGGTTGTAAACCCCACAGAAGGCTAAACTGTAGGTAAAATTATTATCTCCTAAATGTGCACAAATTTAGGAGATATTCACCCTACATGCAGCCAGTGACATCACTGGCAAATGCGCTCTGAAGGTCTCGCATACCTTGATGGAACTTCAGAGCTTTGTGCGGGATCCAAGGGGTTCCCGCGCATAGGTGCGGGAGTGATGTCATTGCGGCTACAGACAATCACAGCGCCGGAGCTCGCAAACCTGGTAGAAAGACAGGGGAAACATGTCAGCCCTCTCAGCGGTGACTTTACAGCTCTGGAGGGCTTCATTCCAAGGTGAGTATTGCATAATATGCTAGATTGCATTGCATACTAGCACATTATGCCATTGCCTTGCGGGTTATTTTTTTGAACATCCGCGGTTGACAACCATTTTAATTCAAAAGGCCTCTCTTCACACTGCTGGCCTTCTGGACTTTGCACAAGGTATACTGTATATTTCAAGAGAACAGGAACCCATATAGCCCACAACCAAAAACCAACTACTCAATTCTGAACCAGAGCTTGTGATGGCGCCAAGCACTTTTTCTACTTCCACTTGATTTCACTCCCTATCATAGGCATGCGCACAGGATGTGCCGGGTGTGCCTAGTCTTATCACCCCATGCACATTAGCATTATCGCTCTGTGTGCTGGCAGGAAGATGGGAAAGATATCCCTCTAATGCCCCGTACACTCGATCAGGCTTTAGCCCGACAAAACTGACATCGGAATTCCAAAGGAATACCATCGGAGGAAAAGAGAACATGTTCTCTATGTAAACTTCAATGGAATTCATCGGAATTTCCGATGGAATTACTCCGATGGGGCATACACACGGTCGGAATTTCCGATGGAAAAAGTCCATCTGAATTTTCCATCGGAAATTCAGATCGTGTGTATGGGGCATAACCGGCTCTGTCATAAGAGTTTACTCATTTCTCTTTCACCGTGTCGGCTGGGAGATCAATGTGCCAGGGTCATATATATGTAAACACACACATGTGTGTTTGAGCCTTAGGGGGCACACCCTAATGCAATAGGCTGTGCACACCTATGCTCCCTATCCTAGGCTATTACAGACACAGAATGTCCAGGTTCAGATTGCATTTGAGTAGATTTACTTTTACATCATTTTTTTTCCAATAGGTTTTTATTGGTTTTTCACAATTTGTTAGCAAACAATCTTCTTTTAAGAGGAGGCATTTACAACTTGGTGGCTTTAAGATGAACTTCACTTCCTGGGGTTAATTTTGATCTCTGCTGTGTTTCTTATGACATCTTTAAAAGGCAGTCTTTCTCCTCACAGCTAGCCCCAGTGGCGGTGCGTCCATAGAGGGCGCAGGAGCGACGCACCCTCTCTCCTGCACCCGTCAATCAACAATAGATAGATTCATACATTGCATGAATCTATCTATTGTCGCCGCTGCCACCCCCTATTCAGGTGCCAGGCCCTTTGTCGGGCGTGGAGAACCGATATACCGCGGCGGGGGTGTTTTTGGAAGTGCCTAATTAGAGCCTTTGGCTCTAATAGGCATCCTGATTAGAGCCATGGGCTCTAATAGGCTTCCAAATTGGTAAACAGCGGGCACAATGCTCTGCATTCGCTGTTTACACAGTTTTGTGTTAGGGAATCAATAATCGCTTCCCTAACACTGACCCGCCTCTCAGCCAATCAGGTGCACCGAGTCTGGTTACCTGTCACCTGATTGGCTGAAGCAACAGGCGCTGTATTTGGATGCCTTTCAGGACAAGCGCTGATCCGAGACAGGTAAGTGTTGGGCGGGGGGTGGGGCAAACTGGCAGCATTTGATTGGGCAAACTGATGGCAATTGATGGGCCACACTGGTGGCAATTGATGGGCCACACTGGTGGCAATTGATGGGGCTAACTGGTGGCAAATGATGGGCCACACTGGTGGCAATTGATGGGGGAAACTGGCGGCAAATGATCAGGGCACACTGGTGGCAATTGATGGGGCAAACTGGTGGCAATTGATGGGGCAAACTGGCGGCAATTGATGGGGCAAACTGGCGGCAATTCATGGGGCACACTGGTGGCAATTCATGGGGCACACTGGTGGCAATTCATGGGGCACACTGGCAGAAATTGATGGTTACAGTAGCTGCATTTGATGGCACAGTGGTGGAAATTTATGGGCATAGTGGCTGCGTTTGATGGGCACAGTGGCTGCGTTTAATAGGCACAGTGGTGACAATTTATGGGTACAGTGGCTGCTTTTGATGGCACAGTGGCTGCTTTTGATGGCACAGTGGCTGCGTTTGATGGCACAGTGGCAGCGTTTAATGGGCACAGTTGTGGCAATTTATGGGTACAGTGGCTGCATTTGATAGCACAGTGGCTGCGTTTGATGGGCACAGTAGCTGCTTTTGATGGGCACAGTGAAGCTGCAATGGATGTTTTGTTTTTAGTTTGTTTGCGCCCCCCAAAAATTTTGAGCACCAGCCGCCACGGGCTAGCCCCCTAATGATGATCCAATGTGCATGCTCAGTGTGTTCTACATAGCCTCAAAGCCTCTTTGGATGTGTGATGTAGGTATCTTATGTGGCTTCAAAACAGGAAGGGGGCATCATTTTTGTCTAGGCGAGAAAAGCAGGATCATGGCTGTGCTCCACAAATTGGGTAATCCTTACCCATAAAAAAAAATGTTGATTGGCTGTAGGAGGTGGGGGGAATAAGATACATGAAAGTTGCAAAAGTGAGTGAAGGTCAACTTTAAGGCAAATTTCAATAGAACAAACATTGTGTTAGTACTTAGGTGTTTATAGCGTCACAGGTGCTTAGTTAGAACCATAAAAAGTGCAAACTCTGTCCTGTCCATCTCCAGAAGACTTTTCTTAACTAAGGGCAAAGTCCTTAAGGCCCCTTTTACACTGGGGCGGGAGGCGCGGTGGCGGTTTAGCACCGCTAAAAATAGAGGCGCTATACCGACGAATTTGGCGCAGGATTCTGCCGCTAGCGGTGCAGTATTAACCCCCGCTTGCGGCCGATAAAGGGTTAATACCGCCCGCAATGCGCCTCTGCATTGCGGGCGGTATTGCCGCGGTTTCCCATTGTTTTAAATGGGAAGGAGCGGTGAAGGAGCGGTATTCATGGGCATCACATCTTCCCACTGCCTAGAATGATCAACCACATAGATCTGCACCTGCATGCATGAAATTTAGAAATAATGCTCAGTGGTAACACTAGCAACTTGGTAAGGCTGATTCTTCATCTGGTGTTAAAACATTAGTCTTGCAATATATCCACTTACAAAACAGTTACATGGCTCTCTACAGGTGTGACTTATCTGTGCATTCAGATGTGTTTATAGCCCATTCAATAAGAATGGCTGCTTCAACTCACACCAATTATTGTGTGAAAGTGCCTGTGTTTTACTGTGAATCAGTCCTTATTTATAGCAGACAAATGAACATTGTATTTTCCCTATTCCACCTCACCTCTACACTGTACATTTGCTATTATACACTGGGCTGTACATTCCTTATTCCACACCACCTCATTCTGTTCGCTGGTCTGTACACTACCTTTTCCTTATGCATATTTCCTTATGCCTCAGTGTAGATTTTTTTCCCACGCCACCTCATTCTGTACACTGTGCCATATGTTCCCTATTTGATTCTATTTCCCCTAAATTAGAAGTTCCCAATCCTCCTGCTTATTTTCCTCCTATTTCCTCCCATTGACCCCAACAATATACCGTAACTCATACCAATGATGAGACTTGTTTTACACCACTGACATCAAGAATTGAACTTAATTTACTCTGACTGACTCCAATGATGGGCCCTTTTTACTCAAATTTTCTACTCAGTTTTCCATGAGAACTTATTTTGTCTTAAGCCGGCCATAGATGATTCGAATCTCAGACGGTTTGGAAGGGGCTGGCTAGCTATCTATGGGCAGGCTGATTGTACCCAAGTCAATCCATAAATTTACTTGTATACAACCAGCATGTTGGATTTCTAGCATATGATTATTGCCAGTTGCTATAGCCACTAGCAGTAATTACTGTGTACTGCTGGCAAAGATGGCTCCCCGTACCCCCTCCCCCCACTGGGAGAACACAATAGCGCCGTGGGAGCGAGTCCTGCATCAAGACTGACTGTGTTGATGAGGGAATCAAGTTATTTTATTTCCCGCAACTTGTGGTTGCATGATCAATGACCTGCCTCAAGCATAGCAAACTAGGAAGAAAGGTGTTATACCACAAGATATATGCTGTAAAATCACACCCACTTTATTAACCATATCAACTGTATTGGCCATGACCCTATGCACTTGCTGGGTGGCATGCTTTGCATGCTGCATTTTTCTTTTAGCGTATTGATGTCCCTCCTACATGTTTTCAAATGTTGGCAACTATGAGAGAGTATGTTGCCAATAACCAAACAGGACATTCAGTTCTGTGTCAGATTTGGACTTACTAATGCATTGGCAAATCTGAGATAACCAGCTATCAGCAATCAGGTCTTAAAGCCAATTCTAAATGTTTTTTTTTTTTTTTTTATTGAAAAATATTGTTTTTATAGCCCGTCACCGAGTTTATTAACTTCAAAAGAGTTGTAAATAATTTTTCTACAATATTTAATGCAGGAAAACATTTTGAACATGAGATTTACAATGATTTAATAGGACCAGTGAATTATATTGTAGTGCCTTAAACAAGGCTATACTTTGGGTGCACTAACCATTTATTTTAAGTTAATACACTTTTTTTTTTTTAAATGGCGCAGGATAAAGTAAATTACACATCAGTGCCACATATATTAATACATGCATTATGATGTAAACAAGCTCTAAAGCCTCGTACACACGATCAGTCCATCCGATGAGAACAGTCTGATGGACCGTTGTCCTAGGTTAACCGATGAAGCTGACTGATGGTCCGTCGTGCCTACACACCATCGGTTAAAAAATCGATCGTGTCAGAACGCGTGACGTAAAACACAACGACGTGCTGAAAAAAACAAAGTTCAATGCTTCCAAGCATGCGTCGACTTGATTCTGAGCATGCGTGGATTTTTAACCGATGGTTGTGCCTACTAACGATCATTTTTTTCCCATCGGTTAGGAATCCATAGGTTCAATTTAAAGCAAGTTGGCTTTTTTTTTTACCTATGGTTAAATAACCTATGGGGCCCACACATGATCGGTTTGCACCGATGAAAACGGTCCATCAGACCGTTGTCCTCTGGTTAACCTATCGTGTGTACGAGGCCTAAAGGGGAGTTAAAAACCATACATTTGCAACAAACTTTGCTGTATGTTTGGAATATACTTTTCACTGGGATAGTGTACAATTGTATGCTTGGACTGTTGTCCAGGACTGGAGATCTTGGCCTAATTGTTTCATACTGGACCATAAATGTCATGCAATAAAACTGGAAGCAAAGTTATTTGTCTGGACTGAGAATTGCTGTGTCATTCTGAATTCTAGACTATTAAATACAGTGCCTTTTTAATTTTGGTGGTTTGTGTTGCTAGACAAAAGAATATTGATAATCAGCAAGCATCGTGTACTTTCCTTTGCTAGCTTTCTCAGATGTTTACTGGTATTGAAAGTGTACATAGTGATAAGTTGTCAAAAAGTTAGTTTGTACAAGTATCTTTACATAATAAAATTAGCGATCTGGTCTAGTATTGTTAGCCCAGAGTCGTTAAAGCGGGGGTTCACCCTAAAAAAAAAAAAATTCTACCATGCTATCCAGCATACTAGCGCAAGCTACAGTATGCCTTTATTTATTTTTTTGGCGCTGTACTCACAGTTTAATCCCTTAGTTAAGTTTCAGACTCCCCTCGGGGAGTAGGCGTTCCTAGGCAGAGGGGAAAATGATTGACGGCCGGCTATGGTGCGTCACGCTTCCCGAAAATAGCCAAAATAGGACTTGGCTCTTCACGACGCCTGCGCAGTCAGCTCTTAGTCTGTGCGCAGGAGCCGTATAGCGCCGTGAAGAGCCGAGTCCTACTCCGGCTCTTCTCGGGAAGCGTGACGTGCCATAGCCGGCCGTCAATCATGTTCCCCTCTGCATAGGAACGCCCATTCCCCGCGGGTGTCTGAAATTTAACTAGGGGATTAAACTGTGAGTACGGCGCAAAAAAATAAAATAAAGGCATACTTTAGCCGACGCTAGTATGCTGAATGGCAAGGTAGAAACTTGTTATTTAGAGTGAACCACCGCTTTAAAACGAACGTGTGCATTTGCTTTGCATTTAAAGAGAAGCTATCACAAATCACCTATGATAATCTATCACATCACTTATGTTACAAGCTGCAGTTCTCTCATTTTGAGCTGCTGTTTTGGGCCAGGGACTTGGAGTGAAGCGCAATAGGTCCAGTTTCACTGCCTCAGTATACAGACTGGGAATCAGAGAATGACAGTTTGATTTTAGGATTCTTACATTTACTTTCTGACATCATGAAAGCTTTCCTTACATTTTCCCCGGCAGAAAGAGCTACACTCACTCTTGGAGGTTATTTTGTCTTAAGCAAATCTTACAATAAAAGTTATTTGCAATGAGATTTTATGAGCACCAGAGCCATTACTTTTTTGAAACAGAAATATATGTGACCCTCTTCATAAGGAAGACCAATTTCTCAATTGTTAGTTTCACTTTTCTTCATTAAATATTATCTTTTTCTGTCTTTTTGGACTTTTCATTATCTAAGCTGCAATATGTCTGGAAAAGCACAGAGTTCTGTGGCACTGTTAGTTATGTAAAGAGAAGGTGTTTGGCTCTGCTTGGGACTTGTGGGATGTTAAGTGAACTGTCCTTTGTGTCCACCGGAGCATCTTGATTTGATAGTTCTCACAATCTCTGTGAAAAGGCCCTCTGACCTGAGAAGGTGTCTCAGGAACAGCTGGAAGAAACAACCTCTTCGTCCGAAGCTTGACTTCGGGAGGTGAAGGGTTCCCATCAAGAGAAGCAAGAGTTCTGTGTTCTGTGAAGGTTCTTCAACCCCTTAGAAATGTGTTTTGAAGAAAGTTATGTCATGATATGTGAAAAAAAGGAGTCAGCGAGTGCTTCAGAAATTGTGCTATAACGCACTAACTACAGTATGTCTAAAGTTGGGTCTAGGCCCATATGATAGCTG
The DNA here is from genome assembly GCF_905171775.1 of Rana temporaria. Classification (NCBI taxonomy): domain Eukaryota; kingdom Metazoa; phylum Chordata; class Amphibia; order Anura; family Ranidae; genus Rana; species Rana temporaria. The sequence goes on from NC_053492.1 coordinate 209,768,788, forward strand.
AGAGTGTAATGGAATCTTGATGTTGACTTTCAAACCAGCTGATCTTAATGACATATGGGCATGGCGCAGCATGACATTTTAGGATGCAGATACTGTAAGTGATGAGTGAACAGGACAGACACAATAGCTCATACAAGTTTCTATATATAACAATATTCTTGTAAACAAATTCACTAAAGGAGTCATTTTCATCTTATCATGTGTTCAGTTCATATACTCAGTCATGTTCAAAAACATTTCAAAGTAAAAAAAGAATTTCCCCTGAACCCCAGGGGTTCAGGGGAAACACCTTCTAGAGTGACTTCTTTAGCAAATACGGTGCTGTGTGTTTGATAAATGGCTGCCACTAGAAATCCTTTAATTTCTATAAAGTTCCATCTTTTAACTATTCAATAAGAAAAAGTTATACTTAATATTCAGTGTTTGAATTATTATGTCTTTATCTAGAAAGACACAGTTCTATATTTAAGAATTTTTAAAATAGGTATTAAATGTTATAACGTTGGAATTTTTTTTAAATATTATAGAATAACACAATATTTAATGTCTGATATATTTGCTAATACAAACATAAAACGTTTAATTATATTACACAAAATATAACCAGACTCTAGTGCAGCATTTTGAATATTAACCATCTGTTTCTAGGCCCAGTGCATTACTCGGCACTTATGACTCCTTGGAAATGTCTGCTATGGATGGAATGGTAGATTTAAATAGAATGTGCCATAATGTTGTACACTTCTGTTTTTTCTGTAATTGTGATATTGAAGGCACTTCATGCCTGAAAACAAATGGACACTAAAAATAAGATTTGAGGTTTTCTGAATTTCACAACTTTAATTTAAAAAACATTGTATTTTATTTTGATGTTCTATAAGAAATATATAGCAGATAACTTAAGATTATAACACAATCCTCAAGAATCTGTATAATTTAAGTAACACATGTGTTATTGGCTTTAAGTTTGTGAAACAAAATAGTTTTAAAGTGGCAAAGTAGCAGACGCTTGCCTTGCAGTCTTAGCAGTCCATGTCTAAGTCAGTCTCTTTCGATGGGTAACGTGTAAGCACTTATGTGGATGGAAGTCTTAGCAACCATGCTGAATGTTTGGAACAGCTGCAAGGGCTGCTTTGGATATTATCATACCTAACACATGTCACAAGTGGAAGAGACTCGGGAGCAGAAAATAATTTTGTCCTTGTGTAAATCTAGCAGGCATACATTCTGAATTCTTTACAGAAGAAAAAAAGGCAATCATTCAGCAAAACCAAAAAGAATATTCCATGCAAAAAAATATCAGACCAGTATATATTATTGTAAAGTATACACGTAGCTGTGCACTTGTTTTTACATTCCACAGTCTTAAATGTTAATGTTTTGTCAAGGTGGAAGATGTAAGGGGAGGTAAACATTTGCCTGGTTCTTTTGGTCATGATGTAGCTTATTTAAAGAGTGGTGGCTACAATATGCAGCTTGTGTATATTTTTATCACTTACCAATTTCTATAAAAGTGCCACACATTCATATGGTGGTATATAGCTGGTAGAAATAAACAAAAATATTGTCTGATATCAAGAATTCAATTTAGAGCTGTCAACAAAAGTGAAAAGCTAACGTAGGAACAATATTAAAAAAAAGGGCTGTGATATATACCTGGAAATTACAGATCAGTCAGCCTAACATCAATAGTATGTGACCTATTGGAGAGGATGATAAAAGACCGTATCCAAGAATTTGCTGATGAAAGTAATATTATTAGTAGTAAACAGCATGGATTTATGGTTCTTAATAGACCAACCTGTTAATATTCTATGAGAAAGTGAGCTGTAATCTGGATAGAGAAAGGGCTATGAAAGTGGTCTACCTGAATTTCGCCAAAAGGTTTGATACAGTACCCCATAAATGCTTAATTTAAAAATTAAGGTCTGCTGACATTGATGACTGGCCAGATAAATTGAAAAACCATATAAAAAATAAACCAACTATTAAATAAATCGTGCTGCGCTGTCCCTAAACACAAACCACATAAAAAACTAAAATTAGTAAACACCTCCCAGACCTTCCAACCAAATAGAAACTACACAGTAATGCAAATAAATACATGTTCATAAATAATGGTAAATTCATAGGCTTGATGTTGTGCACTAATAAACACCCTTTAGACCTCCTAACATAAATCGATCAAGATAAAGATAAGATCACATCACTACTAGGGAATTGCATTAAGTAAATGAAGGATAAATAAATAACTGAATAAATAAATAAATACATCAATAGAAAAAATGTGAACACCCCACTGACCTGCTAGCACACATGTGTTTTATTGAGGGGATATGTGCTAATTCATTCATAAGTGATAGTGTCATAAACAATGACATGAAAGTGACACAAATAATAACACACAATAATGTCCATTTTGAGAAATAAATAAAACAGTCCACAAGGTGAGATGTCATTAGATTCCCTTGAATCAGATACCGTATATACTCGAGTATAAGGCGACCCGAATATAAGCAGAGGCACCTAATTTTACCACAAAAAAAATTGGAAAACTTATTGACTCGAGTATAGGCCTAGGGTGTCCACCTGCATGCCTCACTGTGCCTCACTTTGCCCATGCCTCACTGTGCCCATGCCTCACTGTGCCCATGCCTCACTGTGCCCATACCTCACTGTGCCCATACCTCACTGTGCCCAAGCCTCACTGTGCCCATGCCTCACTGTGTCAATGCCTCACTGTGCCTCACTGTGTCCATGCCTCACTGTGCCCATGCCTCACTGTGTCCATGACTAGACTTACGTTTAACATGGGAGTATATGGAAGGGGTGCCCGGATTTGAAAAATATCCCCTGACCCCCTTATCTATGCCCCTGGTAGCCCTCATACTACTTTTATGTTAACATTTTGCCAATTAGTCCAGAATATGACATTGACATTACATTGATTTCAGTGGGGTTCATATTAGCCATCAGAAATTACTTTCATTTTGCCAAACCCTGCTGAACTAAACCCAGGGCAGTTTGGCTCATCCCTACTGGCAAGAAACATGTTGACATGGGCATGGAGGTATGCTGGCTATACTGCTTATCTGTAGTAAATAAAGGCGAGGTCATCAATCTGACTGTGCTGTCTGGTAGGACTGGCTGAACTAAATTACAAATACTCTGGCAGGTAAAATAGCTCCCATAGATGTATTTAACTGAGTTCAGCTTTAGGCAAGCAATATATACTTACACAAGGGGACATTTCTGAATGAGAAGCAAAATGTGTTCATATGGTTTTTCATCACTAGAGCTTATAGGCACACAAGAATTGTCCTAATCAATACTTCTAAGCTAGAATCACTTATTTTATTCAAGACACATGCCTGTTTTCCCGTTCTTAATGTGGTGTAGAATAATTTGATAATGTGGGCATACCCATATATGAGATGAATATTCCAACTGAAAATGGATAAAACATATGCGGCTAAAAATTATAAAGGGAAAGGTTGCTTCTTTGCCTTTGCTGCTATTACTGTAGGCAGGTGCATACTGTGCGTAGTGGTAAATATGCCCCTACTTGTTACTATTTATTATACTCACCATTAAAATTGTTCATTATTTGCACACAATTCATACAATAGCTCTAGAGGTGATATACATTTGATATTCTCTCATAAAAGCAATGCATTTTTTCATTAAGAGCTTGTCTTCTACCAGGATAATCTGTGTGGCACAGTCTAGCCATCGATTGCCAGGACATTCTCTTGCACAGAAAATCCAGACTAGTGGAAATGAAAGTATAACTAAAGACAAAACTGTATTTATCTTTTGGATAGAGTGATGAAGGATTAGAACCCCTGTCAGGTTTTTATTGCTGTCTTCCCCTGTCTATTTGTCCTGTTTACCATTATCACTGAAAGAAAATCCCAAATGTTGGGCTCTCCTTTAGAAAAGTAATAGTGGGGAAATCTTCTAATGGAGACACTAGTTCTGGTAACCTGGGGGGGGGGGGGGGCCCAAGGGATTCCCTTACTTTACAGGGATTTCCGCTCACTTCCCGTTTTGGATACGGGACAAGAAGTGAATGTAAATCTCCCCATTGGGACAAAGATGGCAGAAGAAGGGACAGGGGTTATAACCCTCCCTTACTCTATCCAAAATGAAATAAAAAAGTTTTACCTATAGCTCTACTTTAGCCAAATGTCAATTAAACATATCTATGGTCTATGGTTTCCACTTTGTATTTCAATAATTTCTAGCTTACTTACGTATGTGATTGATCTTGAAGTTTTTAAACTTACTTTGTGAAGATCCCCAAAAATTCCTTGAATTTTGTGACATATATTCACTATGCCCTGTGAGTAGGCTCTGTTGTGCCACACATTTTACAGAGTCTTCTGTTGGGGAAAGAGATGCCCAGCAGACAGGGAGCACTCACAACTTTTTTAGGGCAAGTTTACAATATGTGCAGTTAGCAGTGTTTTTCCTTATGGATAAACACCAGTAATTGCAATAACATGCCATACAACACTACAGTTGAACCTCAGATTACGAGCATAATCTGTCCCAGGAGAATTCTCGTAATCCAAAGCAAAGCGAGTTTCCCCATTGAAGTCAATGGCAACTAAAATAATTATTTCTGCATTGACTTCAATGGGATGCAATACAGCATGCGGCCAGGGGTGGGGGGGGGGGCGCTGGAGAGCCTCGGAATTGGCCGGAAAGGCCCGAGGACACGTCGGCTGCCCTCAGCAAACATTGGAAAGGGTATTTCCGTGTCTTTCTGAGCATTGCCAAACGGCGCCGAACACCGCTGTTTGGCTCTGCTTGGCTCCGGCACCCGCGCACCTCAGGCCAAAAGCAGTACTGCAGGCCCTATTAGGTTGAATTCTGCTCGTCTTGCAAGACAACACTCGCAAACCGAGTCAGAATTAAAAAAAAAAAGTTGCACGCAAATCAAAATGCTCGTAAACCACGTTACTCTTAAACCGAGGTTCCGCTGTACTGTGTTCCAGAACTGTGTAATATTATGCAACATGTTTGCATTGCATTGCACATCTCTGTATGGCCCTGCATGTCGCTGCACAGCTACTGTAGTGACAACAATAAAATGTCACTTTGTACACTTCACATAAAGTTGAAGCAAAAAAAAAGTGGGTTGCATCGCACTTCAGTCCAAAATGGATTGCTGCCCACATGCTAAACTGCTCTAATTTAGCATACAGGAAAGTGTGAACAAGCACTTATACAGGCATATTTGCATGTATGAAATTTGTTTGACCACAATATTATTTAAAAGTAATATTCAATAAAATTTGGAAGCAATTGCATACGCATAACATTTTACAGGCAGCTCCAATTAGGAGATCTTCTTTTAAAGGTTTGAGGTCCGTTCGTGATAACTTTGGATCGTATTCAAGCAAAGCACTGCTCCAAAGTATATCTGAAACTAGGGATTATAAGGACACAAATGGATTATAAGGATCAACATGTTATTGGTTCTTCTTGTTATTTTATGTAGCAGGGTTTCCCCAGAGGCTCCAGGGTATCAAATACTATAATCCAGTGGCTTGTTGGCTTGTTGGTGTTATGAATAGTTGGATAAGGATCACAAATGGAGGTTATTTAAATAAAATGGCCAGATTAAAAGATTTGTCATTGTCCATAGCAGTCAATTAGAAGTCATTTTTTACCCAGTGCTGCAAAAACAAACTATTCAAATTTTACTTTTGATCTTGATATTTCTCATTGGCCATACTTAGTTTATTCCGGGTTCATTGATGTTTGAATTGCCTACACTGTATTTGCAATGTGTATGTGTATACCATTCTACAGCTCAAAGACCAATCTATTGAGACTTTCTAGACCATAAATGAAGCAGAAAAACTGAGTCTGACTAAAATGAACTGATTGACCTAGCTTCCATAGAAGTAGTAGTAGTATGGGGGTCAGATTACCTGCTTAACGTGGTTGTAAACCTCAGGCATGAAATATGAACAAGTATGTTCTTGTCTCAATTAAGAGCACCAAGCATGATTTCTGTCTGCTGCTTTGTTTGTCTTCTATCAGCATGATTTGCTTCTGACAATTTTTTTTGACACCAAGAGAAAAACAGTGACATAGGAGTTCCAGCAGATTGACAGTCTCAGCTATCAAAGTTCTCCTCACTCAGGCCTCGTACACATGGTCGAGTTTCTCGGCAAAAACCAGCAGAGGAAACCGGTCGTGTGTACACTTTTCAACGAGGAAACCGCCCAGGATCTCGTCGGGCCAAAAAGAAAGCATGTCTTCTTTTTCCTCGACGGCAATGGGGAAATTTGGTTTGCCGAGATCCTCGGCGGCTTCACAAGGAACTCGACAAGCAAAACGGTGTGTTTCGCCCATCGAGTTCCTCGGACGTGTGTACGAGGCTTCAGAGTGTAACTTCAGATCTCCGCCTCCTGTTTTTGGAATTTTTAGCCAAGCTTAAAAATTTAGCACTTAGAGGAGAGAGGGCTGCAGATAGACAGATACAACTTATGTAGAAGGAATTAGTTAAAGCGGGGGTTCACCCTTAGAGGGCACTTTTTCCCCTTAGATTCCTGCTCGTTTTCTCTAGGGGAATCGGCTATTTGTTTTAAAATATGTGCAGTACTTACGAGATGCATCCTCTCCGTCGCTTCCGGGTATGGGCTGCGGGAATGGGTGTTCCTTCTTGATTGACAGTCTTCCGAGAGGCTTCCGACGGTCGCATCCATCGCGTCACGATTTTCCGAAAGAAGCCGAACATCGGTGCGCAGGCGAAGTATAGAGCCGCACCGACGTTCGGCTTCTTTCGGCTACGAGTGACGCGATGGATGCGACCGTCGGAAGCCTCTCGGAAGACTGTCAATCAAGAAGGAATGCCCGCTCCCGAAGACCCATACCCGGAAGCGACGGAAGAAGATGCATCTCGAAAACGGGTAAGTACTGCTCATATTTTAATACAAATAGCCGATTCCCCTAGACCGAACGAGCAGGAATCTAAGGGGAGAAAAAATAAATAAATTATAAATGGGTGAACTCCCGCTTTAATCTCTGTGTAGGATAGTCGCTGAGTATAGGTAAGGGTTTACAACCACTGTAAAACGTCAGACCAGAGTTTGAGCATCTATTTAAGAGCTTGTTTAAGGAATGTGAGTGGATGGTAAAATGTTCCCATTTCAACTAGAATTTTGTAGCTAACACTACTTTTCCACTGTGTTTTAAAACTGGAAGAGATACTTATAACAACTACATACCTATGTTATTTGAAAGACGAAGCCTGACTGTTAGCTATTGAAACAAGTCACCTCACTATTTTTCCTACTGTGTTTAATTGGCCAGCGAGCCCTATTAGGTACAGAGTGAATCACTTACCCAACGGTTACCAGACCTTGCTGTACCAATGAAATAGTGTTTTGCTGCTCTTTGGGAAGGCTATAAAACCCAGTACTTAAATGTTCTGAATTGGACTGCTTTTTTGTGGTTTCTTTCCACTTGCTTCTGAGTGTGATCCCTATTTACAAAAGCCTTTTATAGCTCATACATTCTAAATATGTTTTCACAGCTTGGTTTGGTAATCTACTTTTCATTGGAAGGAAAGACTCGGACAGAGCTTGCCACGTAGGCATGAATTTTGAGTCTGGACTGTTTTATTTATAGGTGATTTAACAAATTCATAGCTCTTTCAGTAACGTTTAACTATCCTTTTTGCACATATCCTTAATTCAATGCTTGATACTTTGCATCTGTTCTATAAACTGACTCTTTAGCTATTGTATTAATAAGGTACATACTATCAATGTTTTGTACAGTGAGTCTACATTAGTCTAGATTATTTATGTGTGTATGAGCTAATAACTAATCTATGGCATATAGAAAATGTAATCAGTGGTTACAAATGAAGTAAATGGTCACTCAACAAGTACATCTATTATTCAGCGTGTCTAGCAATCTTCCTCTTTGCTGTATTCACTAGAGAAATGAAGCATGTCATGCACAGTTCAATACCCCCTATGTTCATGTGTCTCACCATTTGTATAACAGCCATAAGTCATCTCCATGAGCTTGATTCTGTATGAAACATTTGTAGTCAATAACACACAAAAATGTCCCCTTGTGCTAGCTTTTTTCTGTTGTAGCAATCAACTGCGTGTTATGAGTATGACAGCTCAATTCATCTTAGAACGCTGAAAAAGGCTTGCGATATGACTAATGAAGAGTTTGCTTGAAACATGTAAGCATTGCTTCTCTCATCTATTCTAATAGAGTCAGCTTTTATAAAAAGATCAGGATGTGTCAGTGATTTTTGTTTATGGATAATACAAATGTGGTCAGAGAAATGGGCATTGACACAATGACACTCATAGGGTCACCATTATTTGAAACAAATAAAAATAGAGCGATAATTACATAACATTAATTACAAAGTGCATTACTTAATCACCTAAGGACCTTGCCTGTTTTTCAGACCTGGTGCTTACAAGATTAAAAAAAAAATTTTGCTAGAAAATTACCTAAAACCCCCAAACATTATATATTTCCCTAGAGAATAAAATGGCGGTCATTGCAATACTTTTTGTCACACCGTAATTGCGCAGCGGTCTTACAAGCGCACTTTTTTTGGAAAAAATCACTTTTTTTGTATTAAAAACTAAGACAACAGTAAAGCTAGCCCCATTTTTTTTTATATTGTGAAAGATAATGTTACGCCGAGTAAAATCATACCCAACATGTCACGCTTCAAAATTGCGCCCGCTCGTTGTATGGCGTCAAACTTTTACCCTTAAAAATCTCCATAGGCGACGTTTAAAAAATTCTATAGGTTGCATCTTTTGAGTTACAGAGAAGGTCTAGGGCTAGAATTATTGCTCTCGCTCTAACAATCGCGGCAATACCTCACTTGTGTGGTTTGAACATCGTTTTCATATGCGGGCGCTACTTACGTATGCGTTCGCTTTTGCGCGCAAGCTCGTCGGGACGGGGCGCTTTAAAACAATTTTTTTTGTTTTCTTATTTATTTTTATTTATTTTATTAATTTTTACACAAAAAATAAAAAAAAATGGGTCACTTTTATTCCTATTACAAGCAATGTAAACATCCCTTGTAATAGAAAAAAGCATGACAGGTGCTCAAAAAGACCTCAGATCTCATATTTAGACTAAAATGCAAAAAAAAAAAAAAATTGTCATTTGAGAAAATGACAACAAGAAAATATGCCTTTAAGAAGCATGGGCGGAAGTGACGTTTTGACGTCGCTTCCGCCCTGCTATGCTATGAAGACGGGTGGGGGCCATCTTGCCCTCACTCGTATCCCAGCCGAGCATGAGACAGGACCTGATCGCCTCCGCCGCTCCGGTAAGCGGCGGAGGGCACGGGAGAGTGGCGGGGGGGGGGCCCTCTCCCGCCGCCGATAACGGTGATCTCGCGGCGAGACCACCATTATCATTTAAAGGACCGCTCACAGGAAAGATTGATATCTCGGTTGTGGCAGCAGCTGCTGCCGTTACAGAGATATCCATCTTTAAAAAAATTATGTATATATATACAGTGAGCGGTCCTTAAGTGGTTAAAGGGTAACCCCACTTTCAGGGGGGAGGGCTGAGCTTAAAAAATAGCAAATAAATGTAGCGCCCACCCCAAATTTAGGGGGCGCTATTCTAAATTTAGGGGAAGTCTGGGCCAGTACTTGGGCCCCGACCTATTTGATTAACACAAATTTGCCTCTGTTCTGGCTGTGATACTACTTGGTAGTTTCCCTTGTTGCCTGCGGGTGGTGTTGCCATCCTGTAATATAAAATTAAATAGTTAAACTCACCATAATGCAAAATCTGCCACCAGATGCAGATTGCCAGCCACATGCCACCAGATGCAGATTGCCCGCCACATGCCACCAGATGTAGATTGCCAGCCACATGCCACCAGATGCAGATTGCCAGCCACATGCCACCAGATGCAGATTGCCAGCCACATGCCACCAGATGCAGATTTCCAGCCACATGCCACCAGATGCAGATTGCCAGTCACGTGCCACCAGATGCAGCACTGGGCTGAACAGCGGTGATGCGGGCGAGCAGTGGGAGAAAATGTCATCTCTCTGATCGCCTGCTTCACCCCTAACTGTGTGGGCGGAAGTGCGGTGATGGCGGCGATCTCTCTGCTAGCCCACCACCGCCGCACCTCAGATAGCGCAGGCTTCGCGACCCACCAGCAAACAGGCTGCGGCCCGGTAGTGGGACGCGGACCGGGGGTTGGAGACCACTGGGCTAAGGGATCTTGGATCGTGTTGGTACCAGACAAGATAAGCTTATACGGCGGACATTCTCCTCTTGAGTACATGGTCTGTCACACTGTGCTATTCAATGCTATTCACTGTTCTCCTTGCTGGAGGCTTTGCCATTAGGAAACATGCAGAGACACAGTGCAGAACAAGGCATGGTAAGTCAGTAGTTGGGAAAAGATCAGCTGCAGGGAAAACAGAAAATACTGGTGACTAGCCCTTTGTGCCCTGTCAGTCTTTTATTTGGCAGAGCTTCCAAAGTTTAGTTTTAACTCCCATTGGCATCATTTGCTATGTTGAATGAATAAAGTTATTTTTTTAATAACAAGCACAGGTTGAACATATGCTTAGCAAAGAAGCTTTAGCGCAATATCAGTTAGACACATCAGCACTACATTACGATCTGTATTCAGCTTTTCAAGCCTGGAGCTGAGAAGGACTTGAAGGGTTTCATAAAAGCTGCCCAAGGCCTTTTAAATGCTTGATGAATTTTATGTACTTGAGACTAGTATTTACAAGCTAAGATTACAAGCTAAAATTGAACAATGTCTGCATGACCCCTTAACTGATAAAAGTAGTCTCATTTTACAGATGTATTACATTACGAAATATCAAATGAGTTAGCACCCAGGCAACCAATTCCTCTTAGATGTTTTTTTGTAAAAAGACAATAATTGCTTAGTGGGCTTACAACATAATCTCGGAAAAAATTGAGAGAGAAAAGCACATGTCATAGACAGGGGTTCTCATCTACAAGCAGAGATTAACTATCTGTTTAGGAAATACAGAAATGCACCTAGGATTGAGCATAGAATCTTAGTTCATTATGGAGTCAGAGGTTGACTCAGGATGCCCCAGTGCTCTGTCACAGGGTGCTGTGAGGTCACAAGGTGAAGCAGTAGTCACTGGACATGCTGGGGTCACTGGAGATACAAATGTGCAGGGGTCACTGGGGATCTTGTTTTCCTTATTTCCTTTTGATAAATGTAAGGAATTTTTAATTGTACTGTATCTATTAAACATTGTGAATCACAAGATCAAAAAGTGGCAAACATTTTGAAAAATATCTCTCAGCTTGCAAAAAGTTAATCAGCCCCCAAAACTTAAAAGGATCTAATGATGTTGGATCTATGTGATTCTCTTCGGTTGGAGAATAGGCAAATATCAGGCCTTTTCTGTAATGATAAATTTTACATGAAGGCCATCAGTAGCACATTAATGCAGCTCTGATTTCATTGCTGAACTTGCTCAAGGTGGTTTTGGTTTGAAAGAATGCTGGGAAACCATTATTATTCATTATGTGAAGACAAAAGTTAAATGGAGGAAGGTTTACTGTGAATTACATTTTTTTTAAATGTATTCATTAACAATGCATTCATTATAGAGGGCCAGGACCTCTTCAAAACTTACTCTATTGTCTCTACCACACACATTAGAGGTAGCTTGAGTTATAAACCTTCCACTAAACCTTGGGAGGAGACGGAGAAACACTTAGGCCTCGTACACACGACCGAGAAACTCGTCATAAAAGAAACATAATTTTCCTCGACGACACCTTGTCAGGTTTGTCGAGAATCTTGTCAAGCTTTCCTTGCATACACACTGTCAAGACAAAATCTTGTCGTTCTCAAACACGGTGACGTACAACACATACGACGGCACTATAAAGGTGACGTTTAATTCCACTGGCGCCAACCTTGGGGCTGCTTTTGCTAATCTCATGTTACTGCGTGTTATGTAAAAGTTTGGTGAGAGACGATTCGCGCTTTTCAGTCTGTTACAGCGTGACGAATGTGCTATCTCCATTACACACGCTACTTTTACCGAAGGTGCGCTCCCGTCTCATACTTTATTCTGAGCATGCGCGCCTTTCTAAGCATACACACTAACGTGTTTCTCGTCGTAAACCAGCACGACAAGAAACACGACGAGGAAATTAGGACCCCCGATGAGAAAAAAGAGAACTTGCTCTCTTTTTTTCTCGTCGAGATCCACGACAGTTTTCTCGACAAAAAACATACACACAACCGTTTTCCTCTGCAAAAAAGCTCTTCCACCAAGTTTCTTGATGGATTTTGTAGGGGAAAACGGTCGTGAGTACGAGGCCTCAGACCCAGACAAGCATTTCCTTTACTGTTCCTAATCCTCAAAATTACAGGTTGGAAAGTCCTAGTTGAACTCGATTTAACCACATACAGCTTTTTCCAACAAGCACTGCAGCAGATACTTTTAAATTGTAGATACTGTAGATAGTTAAGGTACATAGAAATGAAATGTATGCTTATTTAAGCCCTACTAGGAGCATTGTTGAGGGTACTGAAGACACAAAATGGCACTTCTGGTGACCCTTTAGAAAAAAAAACTTACAGCATATACACAATTAACAATAGATGCTGTCAAATATAAGTGCCATTTATGAAGGTGTTGTTTAATAGAGCGCAATCTTTAAATCTTTGCCTAAAAGCAATGTTTAAGTTCCCCTCTGTCCTCCAGAACAGTGATGCAGCTAGCTGACAATGATTATTTAGGTTAATGCAAACTCTATGAAAGTTTTGCCATCTGTTTACACAGTTTCTCCTAAAGTAGCTATAGGTTGCCAATCCACCATTAAATTTATAGAATGCCTGTGAAAAAAACAATCCTTACGCCTATCACTTATATGAACAACAGAAAACTAGCTTCTAGGAAACAACTACATATGTATTGCCAGTAGTCAGTCAAACACCCAATGAGATCAGCTTGAGCTTGAGGCAGCTGGGTGGTTGTCATGAGGAGAAATAAGTGAGCAGTCTTGACACCCTTTTTCAACCAGGTCCCTTAATTATGTTCATAAACCCACTGACCCACCTTTTATCTAACTGAAAACAGTCTCTCTGCCTGACACCCACTTACAATGCATTTGGTTAAAGGATGGGAGAGAAGCGTAGGGGGTTATTTACAAAAGGCAAATTCACTTTGCACTACGAGTGAAAACTACAAATGCAAAGCGCACTTTAAATTGCACTGAAAATGCATGTGGAAGTTCAGTCGCTGCAAATCTGAGGGGTAGATCTAAAATGGGGGGAAGATGATTTTATCATCCAATCATGTGCAAGAAAAAATGCTTTTTTTTATTTTCCTTGCATGTCCCCCTCTGATCTACAGCGACTTCACTTCCAAGTGCACTTTCATTGCAATTTCAAGTGCACTTTGCACTTTTAGTGGAAAGTGGATTTGTCTTTAGTAAATAACCCCCATAGTGTCCAGTTTGGATATACCACAATATGCGTTTTACTCTACCACACTTCCCTAAGTCTTCTCTCAAACTGTCAGGCCCCGTACACACGACCGAGTTTCTCACCAGAATTCAGCCAGAAACTCGATCGGAGCCGTATTCTGCCGAGAAACTCGGTCGTGTGTACAATTTCGGCCGAGGAAACCGACGAGGATCTCGTCGGGCCAAATAGAGAACATGTTCTCTATTTCCTCGTTAGTCAATGAGGAAACTTGGCTCGCCGAGATCCTCGGCGGCTTCACAAGGAACTTGACGAGCAAAACGATGTGTTTTGCCCGTCGAGTTCCTCGGACGTGTGTACGGGGCCTAAGTCTTTCTTCAAATCTTGATTACTCCTTATACAAGGAGTGAGCCTGACCCTTAAAAATGTCTACTGAACTTTTTTTTGTTTCCATTCACCCTACAAACTCGATCCTCCCTTATCCCTGCAGTCTCAGTGAGAGTCTCAGACAACAGATGTAGGCACCATAGGCCAGCCTTAAAACGATATCAAACCCAAATACAAAAATTTTATTTATTGCTGCTTAAAGTGTTACTAAACCCACAACAGTAATATCAGTGTATATATGCTGCATAGCATGCTAGTTATACTCACTGTGAAACCCAAGGGGTTAATCATTTGCACTGTGTAAAAAGGCTTTTTGATCTTCGCTTCTCTGATTCTCCCCTCCTTTAACTGACACTTAATAATTTCCTGATAAGACAGAGTCTCTGGAGTCAGGCCTAACATGCTCAGTTTGGTGTGTATTGCTAGAGAGTTTTTTTTTTCTTGGGAGGATGCATGTGATCAGCATAGGGCCAATCAGCACTGTCCAGATAGAGAGTCAGGGGTCTTGCAGTCTCATATGTCAGTCAGAAAACTCCTCCTTTTCAGCTTTAATCAGTGCTTGGCTGAACACTGATAGAAGTCACAAGACTGCTCTAACTGCTGCTGAGAAAAGGTATTTAGGAGTTTATATTTACTAAAATATTTGCATTTCCATGTTCTGTGTACTGTGGGAGACCAGATATTGTGAATGCAGGTTCCTGGGTTTAGCAACTCCTAAATGTGGTGGCTGCATTAGTAAAAAACATTAGGCTTGTTTTCCTTTATTCTCACCTGGTTATCTGGCCAGTAACACACATTCTGTATTCAGGTATCTCCATTCTGGATGTAGGAACAATGGAAACACTTTTGGAGAGCAGCATTGTCACCCTGCAGGAACAATAGTGTTATATGCGCTAGCAGATTTAGATCGACTTGACTAACAAATTAAAGCTGAACTCCAGATAACACTTTTCAAGCAACAGTTTATTTTTTCCTTTTGGAATTCAAGTTTAAAGATTAATACAAGCTGACCATTGTAAGCCCCCTGTCAGTGGTAAATGGTTTGTTTTAACCCTCTGTCACTTTTATTGGACAGCTTGGTCTGTTAAAGGAAGGGAGTTGAAAAATAACAAATTATTGTCAGGATGACCAGGTGAAAAAAAAAAGAAAATTAATGCCGCCCCCACATTTAAGAATTGGTAAGCTGATTATAGTAAGGTTTTGTTTTTAATATTGCTCTAAGGTTGAACGTCTAAGTCAGAAGTCAAAGTTATGTCAGAATGAGACCTCTGGGTTATGTGTTTCAGAATCATATTGCGTATCAGATTCATATGCTAGAGTCAGGTAGCAAATTCAGCCAGTTTGGTATTGGCCTCAGGTTTCAGAGTAAGGGCAGATTATCTTATTATTATCTTGACATATAACACAACTAGGTTAAGGCTAGAGCGCGTAAGAAGTGGAACCACTTGTGTGCAGTTTGGAGGATCAGCTGGCCAGTGCTATACTTAGGACAAGGCTCTCCTGTGCTTGTTTTTTTGGATCAAATCCAATCAGGAGCTGGCTGTGTAGATCGGAATATGTTTTACCATTTTTCCTACATATTTTCTTTTAACCACTTGCCCACTGGGCACTTAAACCCCCTTCCTAACCAGACCAATTTTCAGCTTTCAGTGCTCTCACATTTTGAATGACAATTACTCATGCAACACTTTACCCATATAAAATATTTGTCCTTTTTTTTCACACAAATAGAGCTTTCTTTTGGTGATATTTCATCACCACTGAGTTTTTTATTTTTTGCGCTATAAATGAAAAAACAAAAAAATTGTAAAAAAATTAATTGTCTTTGTTTCGGTTATAATATTCTGCAAATTAGTAATATTTCGTCATATATTTTGTCCAGAATTTATACTGCTACATATCTTGATCACACCTATTGTACTGACAGCCTATCTAATTTCTTGAGGCCCTGAAATGTCAGGACAGTACAAATACCTGAGCTGTCTCTTCCCACTGTCTTCTCCTTCCCACCGTCTTCTCCTCGAGCTGTCTCTTCCCACTGTCTTCTCCTTCCAGCAGTCTCCTCCTCAAGCTGTCTCTTTCCTCTGTCTTCTCCTTCCCGCCATCTTCTCTTCGAGCTGTCTCTTCCCACCGCCGCCATCTCTTCCCCCTGCTGTCTTTTTCCTCACTGCCGGTTACCTGCTAAAAAATAAAAACAGTCCCAAACTGATGTCTTCATCTGTTTTGTTGTTGCCAGCTCTCTGCCGACTCACCAAAAAAGCAGTGAAATGTAATAAAAACACAAGAGCCGGTTTTTGACAATTCCTTTATCTAGCCGTCTCTTCCTGCTGTCTTCTCCTCAAGCTGTCGCTTCCCGTTGTCTTCTCCCTACTGCCGTCTCCTCCTGGAGCTGTCTCTTCCTGCTGTCATCGCCTTCCCGCCATATCCTCCATGAGCTGTCTCTTCCTTCTGTCTTCTCCTTCCCGCCGTCTTCTCCTAGAGCTGTCTCCTTCCACAACCTCCGTCTTTTCCTGCTGCTGTCTTCTTCCTTGCCGCTGGTTACCCGTTAAAAAAAAAAAATAAGCCGCTCTTGTTCTGTTGATGTCTTAATTTGTTTTGTTGTTGCTCGCTCTCTGCAGACTCTTATATTGCAATGGGGTGTGGTCATCTGATGACATCACCCAGGGAGCCTGCCTCTTGTGACTAGAGGCAAGGGGTGGGCTCTTCCCTTTCCTAACCTGCCGGGGGCATGCTCGGATAAAGATTTTAAATTTAAAAAGAAATTGGCGTGGGGGCTCCCTCCAAATCCATACTAGACCTGAAGGGCCTGATATGGACCCGGGGGAACCCCACGCCGTTCTTTTTCCCGGCAATTTTTTTTTTTTACATTCAGCTTTTAGTGGGGGAACCCTGCTGACAGCTGATGACTCATCAGTTGCTAAGGACACAGCAGCCAGCTTCCCACCCCCTCCTTAGCAACCAGCTAGATATAGTCTGAAAAACACATTGCAGCCACATAGATGTGAACTTAGACTTATTAAATCTCACCCATGTTCCATTCTTCCAACTTGGGTATCCACCACTGGGACCCACCCAGGAATGTCTGTTCAAAAGTGTGGTGAAGGGAAAACTTTGCATTAATAGAAGGCTGTTTACACAGATGTCTGGATAAAGGACTAGGTTTGGATTAGAATGTCAGTTGCACATTTTAGACTACTATCCATTTCTTCAGTTAAAAAGCCCCCTAAAATGTTTCAATAAGAAACCCTCTATTCTTTTCAATTTTCTAGTGTGCTTTGAATCAATGTTGTGTTTAAAGACACATTTCCAGTTCAACAGATGGCCTTGCATTCTCATCAAACACTCTTTGACATGGTAAAGAATGTATAGTTGACTTTTTTACTATGAGCTACCCAGTCCCTGAAGTGGTGAAGTAACCCCAAACCACAACATTTCTACCACCATGCTTTAGACATATTATGAGTTTCTTCTCCTGAAATACATGTTGCATGTCTACTGTAAAGCCTCGTTTTGCTCGTCGAGTTCCTTGTGAAGCCGTCGAGAAACTCGACAAGCCAAATTTCTCCATTCCCGTCAAGGAAATAGAGAACATGCTCTCTTTTTGGCTCGTCGAGTTTCTCGACAGTTTCCTCAACGAAAATGTACACACGACCAGTTTCCTCTGCAAAAAAATATCTCCCAGCAAGTTTCTTGCTGGTTTTTGCCGAGAAACTCGGTCGTGTGTACGAGGCTTTACTTTGACCAAACAGCTCTTCCTTCAGTCTTCAGCACATTGTACCAATAGGCATTGTCTTTGTGTATATATTCATTGACAAACTGTAATCTCGCTCTAATTTTCTTTTTGGATAGCAAATGCCTTTGATTTAACCTTTATACCTTTCCTGCATGTTGAATAATATAATCTCTTTCTGATTGTCGATGATCCCAACTGTAGTACATTTTGGGGTTCTTGGAGACTTCTTTTAGCATCAGTTGGTCAGCTCTTGGGCTGACTTTGCCGGACTGGCCTGGGATATCAATAGCAGGTGTCAGCAAGTAAAATAATGAACATTGATTAACTGATCATTCTCCCAGCATTTCTTTGTTTCTAGTTTCAGTGTTGCCAGGAAGAAGGAAGCAAGAAGCTACTCAATACAATCTGGGCTTGATTAGCTTCAATGGTATGCAGAGGTGACATTAGGGGTCTAATAAACTCTTAATAAACTCTTAGGCCTTGTACACACGGTCGGACCAAACCAATGAGACTGGTCCGTCGGTTCGTTTTCAGCGGTCTGAAGTGGCCTGACGGCCTGATATGTGTACACACCATCAGTCCAAAATCCGAGCGGGTCAGAACACACGACGTGCTGAATAAAACGAAGTTCAATGCTTCCAAGCATGCGTCGACTTGATTCTGAGCATGCACGGGTTTTGAACCGATGCTTTTCTGTACTAACCATCGGTTTGGTCCGATCGCCCAGCGGTCCAGCGGTTCGGTTTTGAAGCATGTTTAGAAATTTTGGACTGAAGGAAACCAGACCGCTAGCCTATACACACGATCGGTTTGGTCCGATGAAACTGAACTTTAGTTCATTTTCAGCGGACCAAACCGACCGTGTGTACGAGGCCTAAATGTCTCATCAAAGAGAACTTTTCACTCCATATATCACATAGGTGGATTTTCAGCCTGCTTGATATAGCAATAAGGTTAAGTGAAAAAAAGAAAAAAACGTTAAAAAAATTAAAGTTAACCACTTCAGTCCCGGACCATTTGGCTGCCCAAAGACCAGAGCACTTTTTGGGATTCGGCATTGCGTCGCTTTAGCTGACAATTGCGTGATCATGCGAAGTAGCTCCCAAACAAAATTGACGTCCTTTTTTCCCCCACAAATAGAGCTTTCTTTTGGTGGTATTTGATCACCTCTGCAGTTTTTATTAAACAAAAAAAGACCGTCAATTTTGAAAAAAAAGCAATATTTTTTACTTTTTGCTATAATAAATATTCCCCAAAAATATATAAAAAAAACATATTTTTTCCTCAGTTTAGGCCGATACATATTCTTCTACATATTTTTGGTAAAAAAAATCACAATAATTTTTATTTTTGATATAATTATTGGTTGGTTTGCGTAAAAGTTATAGAGTCTAAAAAATAGGGGATAGTTGTATGGCATTTTTTTTATACATTTTTTTTTTACTAGTAATGTTGGTGATCTGCGATTTTTATCGTGACTGCAACATTATGGCGGACACATTGGACACTTTTGACGCCATTTTGGAACCATTGTCATTTATACAGCGATCAGTGCTATAAAAATGCACTGATTACTGTAAAAATGACACTGGCAGTGAAGGGGTTAACCAGTAGGGGCGCTGAAAGGGGTTAAGTGTGTCCTAGGGATGTGTTCTAACTGTAGGGGAATGGGCTACGTGTGACATGACACTGTGGTCAGTGTCCTTGTCACTAGGCAGAACGGGGAAATGCTTGTTTACATTAGCATTTCCCCGTTTTTCCTCTCCGTGAGACGATCGCGGGAGTCCCGGTGGACATCGAGTCCGCGGGACTCGCGGTCACACTCATGGAGCGTGGCGCGCGTGCGCCCACAATGCCGCATCCTAAAGGGCAAAGTATATATACGTCGATCTGCCCAGCTGTGCCATTTTGCTGATGTATATCAGCGTGAGCCGGTCGGCAAGTGGTTAAAAAAAATCAACAAAAAAATACATGTTTGAACCCCCTGCATATACACACATATGAAAGTAAAAGCACAAATCAAGTGTATTTACATATGACACAATAATGAAAGCACACATATTGGGCATCGCTATGCACGCTAGAGTGAGAGCAATAATTATAGGATCATCATTCAGGGTTAGCTCTAAAATGATGACCTGTAAAGCCTTTTACAGCATCAACTATTGACAATTGTAAGTGCCTTTTTTTTAAAGAAAAAATGAAAAGGACCTAACATCATATACCCTAATCACTGGCCCTGTTCCCGCTGTCATTGATTTTTGAGCTGTCAGTGCCCACGCAGCCGGAATAGTGTTCTGGGGATTTGAAACCCCTGCTCCTCTTTCTGCAGGGCTTCTTTATACATAATTAGGATGTGTCCCTCTGCTTTATACTACATCATCTATTTAATAATATATTTTATCTATTCCCAATCCATATTTATATATAGATTTAATTTATTTTTTTCTTTCTGTTATTTTGGACTATTGTTTGCTTAACTTATCAATACTTTCATATATATTTTCTGCCTATTATAATGTTGCTGTGTGGTTCTACATGGTTTGAGAGAATGGGTTTGTAGACTGGATATACCTGTTATTAGGGTGTATGTGCTTTAACTTTGATATAATTGTAAATATCTTTCATTCTAGTTATAAGGACAGGCTGGTGCCATGTCTTCGAAGGTTGTCCCTTTTTATCAGAAGAGGCACAAGCATTATGACGAATCATACAGAAATCTTGATACCAGATATGTAGTTAAGGAATATTCTGCACAAAGGTAAGTAGTACTCAAATAAATATAATTTGTAACACTGTATTATATGTTGAAATCTGTCTGTGCACACTACACGGTTTTCTGGTAGAATTCACTGGAGTAGATTGATCCAAACTTTCATTATAAAGGAATACAGGCAGTCCCCGGGTTACAAACAAGATAGGGACTGTAGGTTTGTTCTTAAGTTGAATCTGTTTGTAAGTTGGAACAGGTACATTTGTTAAGTGTAGCTCCAGCCAAAAAATAGATTTTTAAGCTTTTTGGAAAACATAGGGAAGGGTTATCACCCCTGTAACATTTGTTTTGCTGTCTGTGCATCTGTTCAGAAGATTGCACCTCACATTCTGTCCCATTGACAATTGGTTTTTGAAAATTTTGGGTTATTGGGGAAACAAGGATTGGTGATAAAGGTGGAGACACCTTTTTCCCATAATAACTCTTACAGGAGAGAATTCCCCTTCCTTCACTTCCTGTTGTCTCCCTCCGTTTGTAAGTAGGAGTCGTTTGTAAGTCAGGTGTTTGTAAGTAGGGGACCGCCTGTAATTACAGAAATTGAACAACAGTGAAAACATACAGTGGGTGTCCACTATTTTACTGGCTCTACTGTCTTACAATTTGTTCTATCCTAAACAGACTGGAGCCTTTTTCCACCTCTTACAGAAGATTATTACTGGACCAATATATACAGTACAGTTCTCAATACATGATGACTACTCAAGAAATTTGTATAGATTATAATTATGTCTAGGAGACAAATGACTACTGTAGTTTTAATTAGGGATGAGCCGAACCCCCCCCCCCCGTTCAGTTCACACCAGACCCTTTGAACGGCCCGAACGTTTGCGCGAACATTTAGAACCCCATTGACGTCTATGGGACTCGAACGTTCAAATTCAAAAGTGCTAATTTTAAAGCCTAATATGCAAGTTATTGTTGTAAAACGTCTTTGAGAACCCGGGTCTTGCCCCAGGGAACATGTATCAATGGAAAAAAGTTTTAAAAACGGTTGTTTTTTTTAGGACTTTTTTTCCATTAATACATGTTCCCTCGGGCAAGACCCGGGTTCTCAAAAACGTTTTCACAGGCATACTATAGACACCCAGCAGGTACAATATTTAAAGGATTTATTTTTATTTTTATTTAAGCATCATTCACTGCTCCTGAATCTTTAGATGCAAACTACAGAGCACACGGCCAGTACACACCAAGTAGCTTTAGGTGCAAACTACAGAGCACACGGCCAGTACACACCAAGTAGCTTTAGGTGCAAACTACAGAGCACATGGCCAGTACACACCAAGTAGCTTTAGGTGCAAACTACAGAGGACACAGGCAATACACCACGTAAGAATACTGCAGCTAGCACAATCACCTGCCTGCCAGTAAATTAGGAAGAACTGATCTAGCTAAACTATACAGTGTATAAATATATGTACAACACCTGGGATGTATATATATCCTCCACACACTGTAACATTAACTGACTAGCCTGCCTGCTCTATCTACCTGCAAAAAATGACACTCTCTCTGTCCTCTCTTAACCACCGCAACACACTACACAAGGCCGACCTGCAGGCAGCATTTTATAGTGTGGGGCTTGTACTAAACCCCTTGAGCCATAATTGGCCAAAGCCACCCTGGCTTTGGCCAATTATGGCTCTCCGTTTTTTGCAAGCTGTGATTGGCCAAGCATGCGGGTCATAGTGCATGCTTGGCCAATCATCAGCCAGTGATGCCGCAGTGAATTATGGTCTGTGAAACGTAACTCTAATTTGGCGCGAACGACCCGTTTTGTTCGTATTTCGATGAACGATCGAACATACGATGTTTGAGTCGAACATGAGTTTGACTTAAATACGAAGCTCACCCCTAGTTTTAATATTTAGCAATATAATGTTGATAGTGATAGTTGGGTCCAGTGGTTAGACCTGCATGGCCTATTTGGAATAAAAAACTCCCTCAATTTAAAGAGGAATTGAACTCTGTAATCTGTTCTTAAAATAGGCAGGCAAAGGGCAAAGGACTAGCAGCTAATTGACTCAGGCCTCCCTGCGGCTGATTTTCCCTATTACTGATGTTCTATGCACTGTATGTCTGTGTGGAGTTAAAGGAAATGTATTGTTTTCTCGGAAACTCAAGCAAGGAGACAGTGAACAACACAGTAGGAGTATCACTAAGACCCCTTTCACACTGGGGTGTTTTTTAAGTGCTTTGGCATTAAAAAAAGTGCCTGTAAAGCTCCTGAAAGAAGCCTCATCTGCAATCCCATAGTAAAATTCCTGAGTGCTTTCAGAGCCCTTTCACACTGCCAGCGCCTGAAAAATGCTGGTAAAGCTCCGCTAAGACCCCCTTTCAGACTGGGCATTTTTTAGACGCTTTGGCGTTAAAAAAAAAGTGCCTCAATGGGAAGGGATGCTTTAGGAATGGTGCATTCAGCACTCCTAAAGCACTCGGGCTTTCACATTGGGATTGCAGATGAGGCTTCTTTCAGGTGCTTTACAGGACCTTTTTTTTACGCTAAGACCCCTTTCACACTGGGGCGTTTTTCAGGTGCTTTAGTGTGAAAGCACTGGGGCTTTCACATTGGAATTGCAGATGCAGCTTCTTTCAGGTGCTTTACAGGCACTTTGTTTTAACACTAAAGTGCCTGAAAAATGCCCCATTTTCCTATTGCCTTTTTCCACGTTGAAAAGTGTACACACGACCGGTTTCCTCGGCAAAAAAAAAAACCAGCAAGCTTCTTGCTGGTTTTTGCCGAGAAACTCGGCCGTGTATACGAGGCCTTATATCTCACACATCCGATCTACAGTACATCTATGCGGTTGTAGAAACAGAAGGTTCTAGGCACCCTCACACACCAAGAAGTGCACTGCTACCTTTAAGAGGAATTCAAAACAAAATGTAAAATGTTCAGGATAATGCCTAGGCACTTAACACAAATGTTTCCTATAGCATAGCAAATCTTCACCTTCTGAGTTAAAGTATTTGTGAACACACTGCTTCAAAAGGGCATTGTATTACAGCCTATACAATTCTCAATACAACTTTATTTTTTAAAATGTTATTTTCTTATTTTATTGTGGCTGGCAGGTGACATCACATCCTCACCAGTCCCTCTTAAAGGGGTTGTAAAGGTTTGTTTTTTATTTTCTAAATAGGTTCCTTTAAGCTAGTGCATTGTTGGTTCACTTACCTTTTCCTTTGATTTCCCTTCTAAGTGTTTTTTTTTCTTGGTTTTCTTTGTCTGAATTTCTCACTTCCTGTTCTTCCTCAGTAAGCTGTTCTGGCTGACTAACCCCCAGCCAGAACGGCTCGAAAGATGGTGGCAAGTTAACTGAGGAGAAACAGGAAGTGAGAAATTCAGACAAAGAAAAAAATAATTTAGAAGGGAAATGGAAGGAAAAGGTAAGTGAACCAACAATGCACTAGCTTAAAGCGGGAGTTCACCCATAAACATTTTTTTACCCTTAGATTGATGCTCATTTTGTCTAGGGGAATCGGCTAGTTGTTTTAAAATCGAAGCTGTACTTACCGTTTTAGAGAGCGATCTTCTCCGCCACTTCCGGGTATGGTCTTCGGGACTGGGCGTTCCTATTTTGATTGACAGTCTTCCGACACGCTTCCGATGGTCGTATCCATCGCATCATGAGTAGCCGAAAGAAGCCGAACGTCGGTGCGGCTTTATACTGTGCCTGCGCACCGACGTTCGGCTACTTTCGGTAAAATCGTGACGCGATGGATGCGACCGTCGGAAGCCTGTCGGAAGACTGTTAATCAAAATAGGAACGCCCAGTCCCGAAGACCATACCCGGAAGCGGCGGAGAAGATCGCTCGCTAAAACAGTAAGTACAGCTTCGATTTTAAAACAACTAGCCGATTCCCCTAGACAAAATGAGCAGGAATCTAAGGTTAAAAAACGTTATTTCCGGGTGAACCTCCACTTTAAAGGAACCTATTTAGAAAATAAAAAACAAAACCTTTACAACCCCTTTAACTGTTTAGAAGAGGAAGACACAATGGAAAAGTCCTGGTCTATGGCTTAGTCATATGCAGCAGACAGGCAGGCTAACATTACACATTCACACAGCAAAGAAATAACTTCCCTGAATGTGTGTGCTACAGTCCAGAAAAAGCTTTGGTTTTGACAGTTGCTCCCAGCTGGAACCTAGCTGTCAAAACTAAAACTGGCCCTGCAATGCAGCACACATATACAGAGTAGTAACTCCGCCACTGTGTGTGTGACATAAGTCCACTCACCTGCCTGCTGTGTTAGTAATCCTGCCCACCCACTCCGTGATAATCTTACCTACTATGTGTAATCTAAGCAAAGCTGACCATAGGAAATTCAGGCACGCCGTGTTTAGGCATGCCATCCTGTAACATCCTGTAACATCACAGGGACACAAACTGACCATGGCAGCATGGATCTTCTTCCGTGTTAACCAGGATCTATTTGAAGCAAGGACCCAAGGGAACTGTCAAAATCAGCAGGGTATTAAAAGAGGTAGAGTAAATAAAAAGTTAGTAAAATACATGTCAATTGTATTTCCCTTTCAGCTCCTCTGCAACCAGAGTCCCTATATATGGTTTGCTTAACCCAATTATCCTAGCAGGACCGTATGCCAAAGCAGCCTGACCTTATGGTGTTAACCTGCTTAACTACCTTTATAGGAAACATCTTTCTCATTTTATTGGAAGACCGCACTACCCCTTTATGGTTGTATAAAGCATACTTCCTGTTTCTGATTTTTGATCCAATGTCAGAAACTCCTTCTACTTCACGTTCTGTAACAATGCTGTTTCTGCCTTGGATACCTGACCATTATTTCATGTTATGCTTATCCTTTAAGTCATTTTTCTATTTGATTGTTTGATCGCTCTTTCTATGCCATTTGTCTCAAAAGTGACATGTATTTTCTGTACTCTTAATTTGTGTTATCAATAAACTATTTCAACTAGAAAAACAAAAATATGTTTACCACACATTTATTAAATCGTACTTTGTGGGGTAACAGACACTTTAAAGTGGGGGTTCACCCTAAAAATTCTAACATTACATTGAGCTGACTTCTGACACTGACAGTATGCTGATTTTTTTTTTTTTGCCGTACATACCGTTTTATCACTATTCCCCCCCCCCCGGCTTCCGGATAGTGAATCCCGCGGGAGTGGGCGTTCCTATTCACAGGCTAATTGATTGATGTGATGACAAAAGCTTCCCACCGGTGCGTCACGAGTTGCCGAAAGAAGCCGGACTGCGAGTCGGCTCTATACGGCGCTATACTGCGCCTGCGCACCGACGTTCGGCTTCTTTCGGCAACTCGTGATGTGCCGTATGCGCCGGTGGGAAGCTTTTGTCATCACATCAATCACTTAGCCTGTGAATAGGAACGCCCACTCCCGCGGGATTCACTACCCGGAAGCCAGGGAAAAATAGTGATAAAATGGTATGTATGTAAAAAAAAAAAAAAGATCAGCATACTGTCAGTGTCAGAAGTCAGCTCAATGTAATGTTAGAATTTTTTTTTAGGGTGAACCCCCGCTTTAAGTTCCACTTTAATGAGCATTTGCATGTCTTCTCTATAAAGTCATAATCACTTATTAAATAACTTTCTGAATTAGTCTAGTTTTTTGGTTGGGAGAAATAGCTAATATTCTGGGGCTTCAGGAAGTTAAAGTACAGTTCTGGGGCAGCTTGAAACACAGACAAAAAATAAAACAGAAATGTTTTTAAGTTAATCAATTTTAATAATATGACATTATATTCCTTAATAGGAAAAAAGATGTATAAAAAAATAATAACACAAAAATGGTTTATTCAAGAAGGTGGAATGTTTGTCAAATGAAAGTGCTGTAATAGATTGATTGGACATCATCTCCTCTCTGTCACTGCAGAAGAAGCACCTCAGCTTCTGCTGTAAGAAGTTCAGCAACTTCCTTCTCCGGTTCAAGAATAAAATGCGTTTGTGGGTCTGATAGAGATGTTCAAGAATACTATGTCCCTGCATTTAAAAGAAGGTACATGCAACTGTGTACCATGCATGGATGGTAGAGGCAAACTAAAATCGTGACATATTTTATTTATTTTTTACTCTTGATATGCTTTGGATCATTAACACACTAGTAGTAATAGTAGTAGTAGTAACAGTAGCAGTAGTAGTAGTAGTATGTTGTAGTAGCAATAGCTTAACTTACCTTAAATCAACTAAAGGTGAATCTTTTTTTGTTTATTTTTGGAAAGATCTTTATTGCTGTCTGTGCCCCTGTTAGGGAGATTCACCCTCTCTATTTGCCCTATTTACCAATATCCCCAAAATCGAAAGTAAAAGACAATCCAAAATGTTGAGTTGTCACCAGAATAGGAAGAGATTCACTAATTCGGGTGAATCTGGTGACAATCAGGGATTCCCTCACTTTGGAGGGATATCCTTCCACGTCCTGTTTTAGCTACAGGACAGGAAATAAAGGGAAATCTCACCAATGCAACACAGATAGCCAAAAAACTAAATAAAAAAACTACTCGAGTTATAACCCTCTCTTGCTCTATCCAAAAGAAAAAAAAAAGTTTTGCCTTTACTTGGAGCTTGGTAATGAAAATTTTAAGTATTTTAAAACTCTTTGTCATAGTTCATATATCTTATTTATATTACAACAAGGTAATACAACTAACTAACAAGGTGAGCATATACGTCAAACAATGATGCACTGTGCAACCTTGAGACTCATTGATGTCATTGTGAATACAATTTACAAGTACAGGAACTAAATTCAATGACATTATTGGGAATAAAGGTATAACAATTATGATGATTCATTTAAAAATATCTTTCTCTTGGGTAATATTATCGTTAATTTATGACTTTTTATTCAGATGAAAATGTTCAGTCTTTATAAAACCTGCCAAAATTAATTGGTTTAAAACTTAACTGTAGCCATCTATAAAATGCCACGTAATATACTGGGGCTGGTATTTTTTATGTTCATGAACTGACTTCTGCTGAGCGGTTTGCCTGCAAAATGGCAATAGAAACCCTGCTCTGGGGTAGGAATTCAGGAAATTAACTGGCCTTGCTTTTTCCACTCAATAACCTGCCTTACATAGTGTGTGGGTGTGGCAGTGACTTTGCTGTTAAAACTCCCATTGCTTTTGTAGCAAGCGGTCACAGGCATTTCCTTGCTACCCTGCGTGTGCTGTCATTAGATATAAATGACAACGCTTCATATTTCACAAGTAATAAATACATTTCACAAGATGTGCAGACATCTATAAATATCATTTTTTGGGGATAGCTTTTGATCAGATTTAACTATCAAAGCTGTACTGTATGTATTTTGACACTTCCTTCAAAGTCATGGTGAACTAATCTTTAGACTTTATGAAAACAATATTAAGTTGCATTTTTACATGCAGTAGGGACAATGTCATGATGGCCGTTAATAGCATCAGCAAGTCTAACAGACAAAATTTGTTTTATACTTTATTCCCATATTGTCATTATTAATATGTTCATTTTGATTGTTACCTGTTATAAAATGTAAAGATCTGAATATTGTTTACTATTAAATAAACTGGGAAAAAAAATAATTTGCTGCTAAAATTGCATACTATACATAAATGGAAAATTTAATGCCACCCAATGATCAAAGAAGAGGGCACAACATGTTCTTGTTTGTTTTTTATCTTATTTAATATAAGTATACAGAGTCTATATACTAAATTACTTAAAGCGGGTCTAGGTTTTGTGATACAACTGAACTTCTCAATGTCCATTGAGAATGCATTCATCAACTAAATTGCATTTAGAATATGTTTAAACTTTTAAACATGTAGTTAGCATTAATAATACATAACAAGCAATTAAACATGATGTTGTTGGGGTGATGGAAATTCTTAACATTTATTAATAAACATTTTAATGAATATGTGTAGTCTGAGAGTTTTCAGAGATTGAAATAACTTAAAGTGAAAAAGTAGGCATCCATATTAAAGCATGATAATATTTTCCTTCTAGGTTACATCCACATACACAATTCTATTTAGTATATTAGGCCCACATTCTCATACCATACGTATAAGCAGTTTGTTGGCGTCTCCTCAAGAGATAATACTATTAAGTTGTCACCAGAGCAAGACATGAGGGTTGACCTTCCAATAAGAACACGATTTCTGGTGAAACATGGAATACATGTCTTCTTTTTCCTCAACGGGAATGGAGAAATTTGACTCGCCGAGATCCTCGACAGCCTAACAAGGAACTCGACGAGCAAAACGATGTGTTTCGCCTGTCGAGTTTCTCGGTCGTGTGTACGAGGCTTCAGAATTAAATGAAGAACAGGTGCACTTAAATAACATTTTCAAAAACATGTGGATGTAGCCTAAATTTCCTTTCCCTTTTTTACCTTTAAAGTACCACCCACCAAAACATTAATTTGGTAAAACAAAACTTTACAAAATGTATACTTATCAGCCTAATGTTTTTAACTGTGTAAAGAAGATGTGTGCTACTAGTGTTTACAGCCTAAATGGCCCAGGCATCCAGGTAAGGATTTTTTTATTCTTTCGTCTTGTGCATTACTCAAAAATAGATTCAAGCAAAGTTTAGCTTTACAGCTTGGCGGGAATGTTGAAGTTTACAGCCTACTGCGCTAAGCTTTGTTTGACTAATTGCCATAAATAAACATCACTATAAACTTTTGCTAGGTATGCTTAGTGCATATGCATGCTCTATGCAACTGATACATGCATTCTGGGTAGCTCTTTCAGTTTGCTAGGATTTTCTATATGAAAATGCCTTGGTCAAGATCATTAGAGATCAGCAAATTAGCTCTGATGATCATATGCAAGTGTATGCTAAATCCCGGCTTAAACTTCTTCACGATAAGGTCAGTAATCTCTTCTGTTTTTTCTATTTTCAATATCTACCCTGCCAACAGTGTATGTAAGTGTATGAATGAAGTTTTATGGGTGATATCTTGATATGGTTAACTCAATTCCCTTACCTCTATTAGCCATAATTTACCAAAACAAACAATGAGAATAAATGTTTTCCCTTTGGCACATGCAACCTGATATTTGTGCTTTGAATCAATCAGGAAGAATATGGCTGTTTATCTTTAGGAAGGATATGGCTGTTTATGTGTAATAAAAATATTTCACCAGTTTCTATTGAGGCAAAAGTTTCATCATTAATGCTAGGAAAGGGATTTGGTAATGTATAAATTGGAACCGTCTTTCGAGAACAATATTATGAAAAAAGGGTTAAAGTGAACCCATACTCCAGATGTTCTGTACAAGAGCAGATTCTACAAGGTTCATATTCTTAGCTTTATTTGCCAGTAATGTTTTAGCTGTACCATGCTCCGATTTAAAAAACAAATGGAAATGAATACGCTCCATATTCTTACCCACTACATAAAAAAATACTGTATCATCCTATTTCACACTATTTAGACATTGTTTCCTTTGCACCCTTCACATTTTTAATGGTGATGACAATTATTTCTTTATACTAGATTGCCTTTCAAATTCTTCTTTATTGATACTACAATCTACTCACTACTAATTCGGAAGTGGGGCAGCACTTTGGGAGTAGGATAGTACTATGGATGTTTAATTTTCAAGCATGATGGCCAAATATGCCATAAGATTACAAAAAGCTGATGAGAAAATAAGAGCAATTATGAAGGAAGATATATAAGATAAGTAAGAATCAGTAAGCAGTTTAAGAATATTAAGTAGCAAGCAGGTGATAGAGAATAAGGGATATAGTGAGGAGCAAGTATAAAAGGCAGGAAATAAGGCAAGAAAATAATAAAGAAGAAGTTCAGTAAAGTCAGTACAGAAATAGAGTAAAGCAATAGGAGTCTCATGCGCATTAATAGACAGATAGTAGTAAAAAAGAAAAGAAATGGCACTATTTAGTCTAGAAGAATTATTGCACGATTGCGATCATCACAAGAATTACTAATGATAAAGAGGAGAGAAAATGGCAAAAAATACTGAAAATTTAAATACTAATAGTGTCAAGGTTACATTTTAATATCTGGTGGATTAGGTGTATGGGAATATGGAGTACTTAAATTTTTAAATTATGTCTTAGATCTAGTGTCATAAAAAAATTCACAGAAACGTCTAAAAAAAGGGCTACATCATTTACTTTAACAGCTTAGGACAACTGTTTTGTACCTAGGTTATAGCAAGTCAAAACAACCCGCTAAAGACCAGCTTTGAGCAAGCATGAGGTATTGGCAGTGTACATTGTTTATCTTGCATTAATTGTACTTATAAAAGTTTACAGTCAGTGAATTCAAGAGAAGAAAATCTGTGTTTTTTTTTTATTCCTCTTCACATAATTGGAAGTCAACACAGCTTAATTTCACAGTATTTCACCTTTCTTCACCCAATAGACCAAGAGTAGAAATCAGTAGTTTCTTACATTTTTACATTGCACCGCAACTGATCACAGATCTAGGATTGCAGAGGTCTTTTTATCCATTATTCATTGAACTTTATTATGTTTAACACTTGCATTGTTTTTTTTTTTCTTACAAAGATGCAATAGTTTACAATTAGTATGTAGCATTTGCTTGAGATTTATATATTAATTTAATATAGTTTTCACTGCATTATTTCTTCATTCACTTGAGTATTATTTTTATGTTATTTTTACATATAGCGCAAGATTTTCTGTCTTGTATGCAGGTTGACTGATTTCCCGGTGCTCAAACGCAACACCTGCTGTTCAATAATCTAAATATAATTTTATTCCAGTAAGAATCAAGGGGATAATCAAATGATTAGCCAAAACATCTGCTGAGCAGATTATCACACGCAATAACAATACTATTCATGTTTAGGTCAGTATTCAGGTATTGTACTATTGCAAGCCCTGATGAAGAGGTATTTTTGAGCCCCAAAGCACATTGGCTACTTTTTTGACTGTCCTTCTGTCCTTTACGGGAACAAAATTATATCTGGATTATTGAACAGTGGTGTGGCACTTTAATTCTTATTTTTGCTGTATTGCACTACAAACAAGGAAACTGTGAAGATCCTCTGCTGTGTAGAAGCTGTCTGTCTGGTAACAAGATCACTTACATCAACATATTTACAATGCCATGGAATAGCAACACCAATAGGAAAACCTCATGGGTCCAGCGCTAACATTTCACATTCCCAAGTATGATTTCTTTGTGCAGCTTTTTTTTTTTTTTTTTTTAGACCTTTTTCTAAATTCTGCAGCCCAGTCACCAAACAATAATACCTTTAATGTCTCCTTTAGAGTTCACAGGTAGCATTCCCAATACTATGCAGTGAT
Organism: Rana temporaria; assembly: GCF_905171775.1. Taxonomy (NCBI): domain Eukaryota; kingdom Metazoa; phylum Chordata; class Amphibia; order Anura; family Ranidae; genus Rana; species Rana temporaria. The sequence goes on from NC_053492.1 coordinate 209,800,467, forward strand.
GCATTTCATTTTGTGATAATGAGGTTTGGGAAAATAGGAGCATGATTAATGAATATTCATGTGTGTATGTGTAAAATAAAGAATAACACTTTCTTTAGGTTGTACACATCCATCTATAAGCTGTGTTCCTTTTAAATCTGTGTGTTTTACAGCGCCTCACTTTAATTTCAGAGGCATATGGCATTGGTCATTTCTAAACTGGATAGGTGCCTCTTTCCACCACACTCACATGAAAGTTTATGTGAATGCAGAAGGTCAACGTGGCACTGAAGTGTGCTATTTAGCTGAAACAATTTAGCTCCATCTGTTTCTCCTTTCACATATTGCAGTTTAGTCATTTGCAATGAGGAACGCTTGTTGAAAAAGATAGCTGCTTTGCGTTTTGGAGTGGGAGGGGCAAATATATCAGATTCACTTGCATTCCATTAATTAGTCACTGGAGTGCTAACCCTATAAAACTAAATCTATTTGTTGGGTTCTATGAAACAGCATGCTTGCCAATATTGTGATTTTTTTTCTATTCACTGTGCTTTATAGTTTTAATATACCAACTTGCTCATTTTATGACTTTCCTATCAGTCAGGCGGGCCTAAAAAATATTTTAAGTATCAATAGAGCAAGATTGAGTATGTACTGTAAAAGGTAAAAGCCTGTTAATCTGGTAGGCTGGTAGGAAGAACACTAGAGCATTTTTTGTTAGACTACATACCCTACAGTATTGTTATACATTTTACAGTATTAGTTTTAGCATATTCCAACTTGCAACACAAATATATAACCATTTTTGCCACATTAATTTTTTGATCTTCTCTAATATTTCTTATGCTTTTATGAGTGTGTATGTTTGTGGTAACAGTTATATATATAATTGGTACAATAATGCTTTCTGTTATGTATACTGTAGGGACTTGTTTAAAATGAATGTGCATCTTGGCTTTTAAAAGACTCCATAGTTCAGCAGTTTGATTTTTGGGGCCTTACATTCATTCATTATTTGTTATTATCCACTGCATCACTACCCTTTTATAGCTGTATATTTGTTCTGCAGGACCCAGGCGCAACATACTGAACAACAAACGCAGCAATACAGTGAGCAGCATACCCAGCAACACAGAAGCTATGACAGAAGTGTACATTATGCCACGGAGCTGGCCCATTTGGAAGAAGATGTTCGCATCGCACGTGCTTTAGCAAGAGAACAGATTGATAAAGCGCATATTCACAGATTGGTAATGCAATGATTGTCGTTCTTGCTGGCACAAAACAATGTTATGTTACACTATACAAACCCCATTAAGGAATGATAAACACCACTGAGCAGTAGAAAGTCTAGTGTATCCTCAATTAATACCTTTTTTTATGTTAAATAATAATAGGTATCCCTTTGACAATACATTTGTCATTCTTACTGTTCAGATCTATCTATCGCCACATCTCTACATTCTCTCTATTGCCAGTTTTCATACTTAGCATTTCAACTGGGTAAGACACGGGGCGCAGAAGATGAATGTAACCAGATATGCCAGTAGTGCCATAAGAAATGAAAGGGCTCTAATTAGACAGACAACACATGCCTCGTCTGACTTGTCTGAAAGGGATTGTAGGAAGGATAATGGAGTTTATCAAATGGAGTTCTTTCACTGACTAAATAGATTTATTTTAAATTACATTTTAATGAAATCCTTCCTGTTCCATGGCAAACTTTCCAGCAATAGCAGTTGATGCCTAGAGGCAGCATCTTAAAATGTATCACTTGATCCAACCACGTCTTTGTAGAATCTCTGTAGGCACCTTATACCCAGGTTGTCCCATCCCACCATTCTCTTTCAATACCAAACTATTTCCAGACTTCCTATGCAACTTTCTCCACCAACGCTAAATTAATTAATCCCATCCCTTGTAATCTGATCATAGACATGTGAAGCCTCGTACACACGAGTTTCTTGGCAAAAACCAGCAAGAAACTTGCTGGTTTTTTTTTTTTGCAGAGGAAACCGTTCGTGTGTACACTTTTCGACGAGGAAACTGTTGAGGATCTCGTCGAGCCAAAAAGAGAGCGCGTCTTCTTTTTCCTCGACGGGAATGGAGAAATTTGGCTCGCCGAGATCCTCGACAGCCTAACTAGGAACTCGACGAGCAAAACGATGTGTTTTGCCCATCGAGTTTCTCGGTCGTGTGTACGAGGCTTGAGGGTAATAACCAGATCTCTCTGATTTAGATTACTTTAGGGGGCTATTTTATTCACCAGAAGACACCATAGCTCTCCCTAGGAGATAAAACATACTTATAGAATGTATGAAGCTGCTCAAAAAGACCTCACTAACAAGTTTTTTGTGTCTGCATTTTTAACAGTCCTCTAAGGTCTATAGCCTTCTTATAATTTTACGCTTCTTTGGGTAGGACTCTTATTCATATTATATAATAAAATAATAATATTCTAATGCCATTATTGTGGATATTGTATGCCCTTAATGTGTATAGTGCTACAAAAGAGAAATGATTCATATCAGCAATAATAGTAATAATAATAAAAATGCCTATATATAGGCAAATTGAGCCCTTCCAGCATTTATAGTTCTGACGATTACCTGTTTCAAAATGATTACTATGTCTCAGCATTATATAGGATTATTTCTTATGTTGCAAGAGATTTTAAATAACAAAATGAGCATTCGCAAGAAATTGTTCCCTTTGGCTTAGCTAAGATCTATTTATTTGATCTTATACTTCAACGATTGAAATGCTCTGCAATGTTAAAAGACTGATCCAAAACACATCAGGATTGATTTACTAAAAGCAATTACATTGTTCATTTTGAAAGGGAATACTCCTCATAACTTGCAAAGAATACCCAAACACATGTAAGGTACATGAAAAAAAAAAAACAGCATTTCTGCTTGCAAATGATTGGATGATGGAAGTCAGCAGAACTTCACCTGATTCACCAAGGTCTGCAGACATTCCCTTACAAAGTGCAATGAACTTGCAAGATGAACAGTCTATTTGCCTTTAGCAAATCAACCCTATTATGTCTCATTGACTACACATTCCTTACACACATATCACACACAAGGCTCAAACATTTGTTACATTGTGCAGTGGGTTGCTAATTGTTATACTGAAGTGCTGTAAGTAGATTGAGGGCTCTTTGTTGCATAGGCACTTAATACATAATTTCCTTAAAGGAGAAATCCAGCCCAAGCTTTTTAGGCTGGACTTCTCCGATGGTTCACAGGCGTGCAATTAGTTTTGCACTCCTGTGACCCGTTTTCAGTGAAGAGCGGTCCGAAGTCCATGCTCTGCTGACATCACCAAGTTCAGTCAAGACAGCGCGTCATCCCAACGTCCAACTTTTTCAGTGAAGAGCAGTCTGAAGTCCGCTCTCCGCTGCCGTCATCCAGTTCAGTCGAGGCATCTAATAAAGAAAAATTATTCAGCGCTGGAATGTAAATATAAACTAAAAAATGCGAGCCAGCACTAAGGTAAATTCAAATAAAACACCTCACACTGACATAAAATAATAGTGCAGCGCAAAGCAAACAATTGTAAACTATACATACAGAAAATTAAAACATATGATATATGATATATAATTAAAAATTATATAATAGAGTCCATATAAAGTGCTCAAGTGCAAAAAGATGATCCAAATCGGAATATAATAGTGCAAAAATCCAAAGGGTGATATCCAGAAGGAACCTCCACAAAATAGCAGGAATGGCCTCTCACCTTACAACTTTGACCTGCAATAGGTCACAAAGCATAATCAGAGAACCACCTGTTCTCAGAGGACAGCAAGCAATGCAGCAGTAGAACCACAATATCAGTCAGACTCAGGATCAGGACATGGCAATCAGGGCATAAAAAAAAGGAGAGGAAATCTAGTGCTCTCTGAAGCCAAAATACATTTATTTAAGGATAAAAAACGAATACACTCACTGTATAGGCACTCTCAAGCGAGTGCAGCGAAACAGCATAAAACTAGGTCGGCGATCGCGGGTGACGTCACACGTGGCCCCTTCCCCTCGTACGACGTTACGTCCATTGAGAAGATTCGCAAACGATCCCAAGAGTCTCCAAGTCTCCCCCCCCTTGGAGACTCTCGGGATCGTTTGCGAATCTTCGCGTGCATTAAGGCAAAAAATGTTTTTCTTTACAACCTCTCCTCTGTGAAACAGGCGCTTTCAGCGTCGTATTGCGTTCCATGCTGGGGGACCCACAGCTCCGTGACCGCGGCCGCGGGACCCGCGGACCCGATCGCCACCGGAGTCCCATGATCGGTCCCCGGAGCTGAAGAACGCGGAGAGCTGTGTGTAAACACAGCTTCCCCGTTCTTCACTGTGGTCGCTGTCATTGATCGTCTGTTCCCTGATATAGGGAAAGGCAATCAATGTAGTCACATGTCCAGCCCCGCCCCCTTAGAATTAGCAACACATATGAGGTCACACTTAACCCCTTCAGTGCACCCTAGTGGTTAACTCCCAAACTGCAATTGTCATTTTCACAGTAAACAATGCATTCTTATAGCATTTTTTGCTGAGAAAATGACAATGGTCCCAAAAATGTGTCAAAATTGTCCGATGTATCCGTCATAATGTCGCAGTCATGAAAAAAATCGCTGATCGCCGCCATTAGTAGTAAAAAAAAAATATTAATAAAAATGCAATAAAACTATCCCCTATTTTGTAAACGCTATAAATTTTGCGCAAACCAATCGATAAACGCTTGATTTTTTTTACCAAAAATAAGTACAAGAATACGTATCGGCCTAAACTGAGAAAAAAATATGTTTTTTTTATATCTTTTTTGGGGGTATTTATTATAGCAAAAAGTAAAAAATATTGTTTTTTTTTTCAAAATTGGCGCTCTATTTTTGTTTATAGTGCAAAAAATCAAAAACGCAGAGGTGATCAAATACCACCAAAAGAAAGCTCTAGTTGTGGGAAAAAAAGGACCCCAATTTTGTTTGGGAGCCACATCGCACGACCGCGCAATTGTCAGTTAAAGCGACGCAGTGCTGAATCGCAAAAACTGGCCAGGTCCTTTACCTGCATAATGGTCCGGGTCGTAAGTGGTTCAAGGAACAGGATACATTACGGAAAAAAATTGTTTTAGGGTAACAAAAACTTTACCGCTAGGCCATTTCTTGTACTTATTCTCTTGCAAGTGCAATACTTGTCCTATGAGCCCTTCCATAGATACTAAATATCATGTTAACGAAATGTGAAATGCTGAAGAGCTGAGCTTAATAGGTAAATGCAGCAAGTACAGCAACAGCACATATAATAATGTGTGGGAAGGGTTGGGATCCAAGGGCCCAGCTAAACATACAGGGTTTGGGAATCAGCCCTTTGGCCCCAGCAGCATACATATTACTAACTGACCATATGCATATTTTCATTTGGCAGGTAGAAGAAAAAATGGCAATGCAGAGACACATCCATGAAGAATGCATAAGTCGTGCCCCAGATATCTTAGTACGACTCAGATCCCACACTGTTTGGGAAGGCATGTCTGTAAAGCTTTTCTTCACGGTACAAGGATATCCTACACCTCTTGTGCAGTGGTGAGTAGAAACTCCAGCAGCTTTTATACAAGACATTGCCTGCCATGAGGCAATGTGAAAACATGTTCATGACCTAGAATTGTCACCTTCCCATCTGCAACCATAGACAGTGCTTAAATAACATCCAAACAGTGTCACCTCTATTGTCAGGCCTGTCAGCATGTATAGCCAAAACATTTTTGGTTAAAATGATGGGGATTAGTTAAATTCCCTGTCAGCTTTTTTTTTTTGTTTTCAGTGTTCCCTTGGGTAGATTTCCCTTCTCTTCAAGTCCTACAGATACAACAGAAAGTGAAGGGAAAGCTCTACAAAGTAAGGGAGGTTCCATTAGTAGACAATTGTCCCCAAAACAGGGTTTCTTATAGGTTTTACCTTCACCTTGTTTTAAAGAATTTGTGATATATTTCAGCAGGGGGCATGTTCAAGGGGGTGTGTGCTATATGCAAACTGTGACTGGTCAGGGGGTGTGGTGGATGAACAAACTCCCCAATACAGACACACTGGGGGTAATTTACTAAAGGAAAATCCACTGTGCACTACAAGTGCACTTGGAGGTGCATTTGCTGTAGATCTGAGGGGGACATGCAAGGAAAATAAAAAACAGCATTTTAGCTCGTACATGATTGGATGATAAAATCAGCAGAGCTTCCCCTAATTTCAGATCTTCCCCTCAGATCTACAGCAACTGCATATCAAGTGCACTTGTAGTACAGAGTGGGTTTGCCTTTAGTAAATCAACCCCACTGTGTGTCTGCCCAGTGTCCTGTACCCCTGATTTGACAGCCAAATGAAAACTGATCACGCCAACACAGATCAGCTTCCATACTTTGTGTGGGTAATTTAGAACAAGGAAGAAAAGTGACTGGCGGGATAAATCAGGTACTTCAGATAGAAGAAGTTCATGCAAATAATAGAGACTATCTGAACACACAAATAGAAAAAAAAAGCATGTTTAACCTCCCTGGCGGTATGATTATGTCAGGTTTTTGATGCTGAAAGGTACAATTATATTGCATGGAAATTTGGCGTTTTACATTGTAGGCCTGTAATTCTTAGAAATAACTCACTTAAATCTGTCCAAACAAGAGTCTAGTAGACATCTCGGGTATGATAAAGTTTGAAACACGAAATCATTAATTATAATATAATAAATAACTATAAATAATTATAACAAATAATTATATAATAATAATAAAAATTATTCAATAATGTAATCAAATCTAAAACACGGAAATTTGCTCAGTTGCAGAATTGTTGCTGTCATTACTTTCAGTGTTTGATGACGAATTTCCCCACAAATCGCTATCGCACAATTCTGCAAGTGATTCTAATTTATTATCGCTGTTTTCTAGCTGCTCTAAAACCACTTTTGACATAAAGGGACACTTTTGGTTGCTATGGACAATCTCCAGTTTCCAGGCAGAAAGAACAGTATTTATAATATAAAAGTGCATGCAGGACACTGGACAGACCACTAGGTACAAAGGGGGTGTGTAATTATTTTATACAGTACTGTAATCTGTAAGATTACAGTATACTGTATGTGAACTGTGTTTTTATTTTTTGAATTTGGTGCCGATCTCCGCCCCCGTGTGTCGTAACGTCGCAGGGAATGGAGCTCGGCGGCACACGGGCACTGTGTGAATCGAGCGAGGAGACAGTTCGCTCACACAGTGGGGAGACATCGCAGGATCCAGGGACAAGGTAAGTAACTCCCTGCCTGGATACTGCGATGCAAACCCGAGTCTGGCTCGGGGTTACTGCTCATAGTACTGAAATTTCAGCCCGACTCTGGAATACCGCCAGGGAGGTTAAGGAAACATACACTTTAATGACATTTGTACAACTTTGGATTTTCTTTCAACAACAATAGGGGCTAATCTTTAAAAAACAAACTTGGGCTATACATACAGTACACTTTAACACCCCGGTCACACCGATCATGACATTGAAATCGTGCTATTTTACTTGAAGTAGGTGCTACTTCATGCAGAGATGTCTATGCAAGTTGCACCTGAACTTGCAAAAAGTAGTGCAGGATTTGCTTTCAAAATTGGTGTGACTCCAATGGAATAGGGGTCGCACCAATTTAACCGCTTCCAATGCGGACAATAGGGTGCGACTTGTCATTCGATTTGAAAATCGCATGACAGGTTGCACCAGTGTGACCACGGCTGTAATAATTTTTTTCTGTAAAATATACTTGCTATTCAAAAACTCAAGTTTCAGCCTTGTCCTAAACTTGATACTCAGAATACACTTCTGTATATTATTATTCTTGGTGCTTGCACTTATCAGTAGACATAACTAGCCATAGATAAGTTCAATGGCAGAAAAGAAAATTGACTGATCTGATTTCTATAACAACATAGGGCCAGATTCACAGAAGAGATACGACGGCGTATCTCCTGATATGCCGTCGTATCTCTGTGATCCGCCCGTCCTAACTATGCGGCTGATTCATAGAATCAGTTACGCATAGATAGCCCTAAGATCCGACAGGTGTAAATGACTTACACCGTCGGATCTTAGGATGCAATTCTAGGCCGGCCGCTAGGTGGCGATTCCATTGCCATCGGCGTAGAATATGCAAATGACTAGTTACGGCGATCCACGAAGTTCCGCGCGTTTGTCGCAATCTCGTACATCGTCGCTTGTCGGTTTTTCCCGTCGCAAAGTTACACCTACTTTAACATGGCTTATCTTTAGATCAGCCATGTTAAAATATGGCCGTCGTTCCCGCATCGAATCTCGAATTTTTTTTTTGCGTAAGACGTCTGGGAATACGAAATGCCGTAACGCACGTCGCAGTTCAAATAAAACCTCCGGGCGCCGTAATTTCGCGCAAAGCACGTCGGGAAATTTTAACACGGAGCATGCGCAGAACATTCGGCGCGGGAACGCGCCTAATTTAAATGGTGCCCGCCCCATTTTAATTAGGCGAGCTTGCCCTGAGCGGATTTACGTTACACCGCCGCAAGTTTACAGGTAAGAGCTTTGTGAATCAGGCACTTACGATGTAAACCTGTGGTGGTGTAACGTAAATTAGATACGTTACGCCGCGGGGGAGCAACGTATTTGTCTGTGAATCTGGCCCATGGCTCCTAATGTAGAGAGTACAGCTTAAAAAGGTGAACTTAATTGTGTCAATATAATCCTCTAAAAATATATCACAGAAATGATTGTAGTACTTTAGCTTGTTCATTATAGCATAAATCGTGCGTACTCAAAACGCTAAAAAATATTTTAGCTCAGAAATGTTTTTTCCTAAAACTCAAAAGTCTAGCAGCTTTATATTTAGAAACTTTGTTGATCTAGTTGAGGTTTCTACTATATTTCCTAATTTCCAAATGATAGTATATTTAGTAAGAATTTTCTGCATGTCACTATCATGCATGTCATATCATTCAGTCGACACGCTGTTTTTTTCACCAGCTTGTTTTTATTACACACATTCTATAACAAAATAGTCTTGAAAGTAATTTCAGTGTTAATTTTTCAATTTTATTTCCTGTTTAATGTCTTTCTCGCACATATTAAAACTTTGAATGGTTCACGTGCCCTATAGCAGCGCAGCAAACACTTCAATCCAATTTTGAAAAGCTCTAAAAGGTGAATGCCCAGCTTAAGCTTTCCATTAGCTATAATTAAGTGATGTGTTGCATTTGCAATGCAAAGAATAACTTCTTCTTTTCATTGCAATGTCAGTGCAGTTTAGGACTGTGTAACTATAACGTACTTGTTTTTTTAATAAAACAATTTCGTTTATGGGGATAAAATTACCACTTCTTTTATTTTGTATAGGTATAAGAATGAATCTTTGATTAGCCCAGCAAGTGAACCAGGAAAGTATAGAATTGAAAGTAAATATGGAGTGAACAGTTTGGAAATCTACAGGTAAGTAGACAGCATTTTCTTATACTAAGTAACTAGCTGTGTTTACCTTTTACATTGGTAATAGTATGATCTTTAAAGTGGTTGGAAGCCTTCTCCTATACCCAGTGAAGTGACTGGCCTCAGGTAATACACAGAGATGAAACAAATCCTCCTACATAAGTCTTACATGTATATCTGCTGTCTTTCCCTTCCTACACTCTTTGGGAAGTTATTAATTTTTCTTACTCATTCAGCAAAGGGTGTGGAGTCTGGACTTACACTGTGTGAAAGCTGAATGGAGGAAAGGCACCCCCCCTCCACATAGGCAGAGGAACGAAGGAACTTACAGAGCTGTACTCTGAATAGATAAGCTCTTATCTATCTCTAAGTTCCCTCCCCGACACAAATTTCCAGCTTATGTTAACTTGTGTGTCAGAGAACTTATGATGCCTCTAGCTGCAGGCATCATTCAGATATCACCGCACAAAGTACAGGACGTCATATGACGTCCACCCAGGATGGGAGATCCCCTAAGTGGACGTCATATGTCTATGTGCGGTATTGAAGTGGTTAATTAGGCAAATTAGGCGGTCGCCTAAGGTCTGACACTCACAGGGGCCTCGCGGCCGCCTAATTTGCCTCTGCTCAATCACTATGTGCTAGATTCGTGCAACTTTCTGCAGCTATTTTGCTTGAATTTTTTTACCCATGTTACCCAAGTTTTGCTTAAGGCCTCACAAAGCCTAGAGCCACCTCTGTCTATTATCCTTTAGGAAATCAACCCCACATTGCAGAATAAGGCATGTCTTGTTCCACATTGTGGGGTTGATTTACTAAAGGCAAATTTTCCCCAGGGCTTAATGAATGTGGTGAAAAAAATATGTTTTATTTTTGCAAACGATTGGGTGATGAAAGTCAGCAGAGCTTTGCCTATTTAATTAAGCTCTGGGACAAATTTGCTTGCAGCGTGAACAGTCGATTTGCCATTAGTAAATAAGACCCTGTGTATTTTTGTAGAGATCTTCTTGATAAAGACAGACATTTGCTTGCATCATATCAATAGATTATTTTTTAAAACATTGCTAAAAAACTAGCAATAGAATTGTTAGTGCAAAATATGTGTGATAAATAAATCTGTGCTAAAAATACCCCAAATTATAAAGTGCATGGACATTAAATGGAAAACATCCATAAAAAAAACGTATACAGCAATTCAATTCAAAGTGCAGTTCCTGTGTAGCAATAGCAGAAAGCAATTCAAATGAGCTCATAAAGTGTCCATATCAAATCAGTGCTGCACATCAGAGAAGAAGGTGTTAACTCCTCCACCGCAGACACAGAGACTCATCAATCCAAAATGGCCTCTTAAACCAATAAGTGGGTTTTAGAAGACTTTTATATAAAATTTGTAGATATACTGCTGTTGATACTGGAACCACACCTCCACCTTTCAGGGTAACACTCATAAATGGATTAGAGGGGGAAGAAGGAGACCATCATAGCACAACTAATTTATCAAGGACAAATTCAAACTAGAATATACAAGCTTCCAGAGCGCTTTAACTCTCTGGCAAATGTCTGTTGCCGACTGTGGTAGGGGGCAGAATGGTTTCGCGATTTTTGTACAAACTCTTTTTTTACGTATACAAAAGTACACTTCATTCATGTAGTTAAAAGTAAAAAAACATTAAAATCACCAACAAGCATAAATGCTCACCCACCCACTAAGATATGTAAACTCAATACTAGTTGCATCATACGACCAGCTATGGAAGACTCTGAGGCCTTGTACACACGACCAAGTTTCTCGGCAAAAACCAGCAAGAAACTTGCTGGGAGATATTTTTTTGCCGAGGAAACCGGTCGTGTGTACATTTTCGTCGAGGAAACTGTCGAGAAACTCAACGAGCCAAAAAGAGAGCAAGTTCTCTATTTCCTCGACGGGAATGGAGAAACTTGCCTTGTCGAGTTCCTCGACAGCCTAACAAGGAACTCGACGAGGAAAACTATGTGTTTCGCCCGTCGAGTTCCTCGGTCGTGTGTACGAGGCTTCACACTGTTTGCCAACAAAATAAACTGAATATCCTCTAAAGTAAATTATAATTTTGTGGAGACTTAAAACCTTTGTCAGGGTCTATTACTGTTTATGTCTGTGCAATCGATGGAAAACTTTCAAGTTACCAAAACTATATGAGGATTTACCTAGTCTATCCTATTAATTAGTATCAAAATATAATATATAACCATAGTTGGTGGTAGTTCTAAAGGAGATTGTTAAATCAGATTGTAACATATGTGGTCAGCTTAAGGCCCCTTACACACTGGGTGGGTTCCATTGGAGTCAGTGGGGAATCTGTCCACTGGTCCCCACTGAGCAGGCAGATGGCTGGTCCATGTCCGCTCCGCTTTGCAGAGCGGACACAGACACAGCCTGCTCTCCTCTATGGGCACCCGACTGCTATCAATCTGATCCACCAGACTGATGGGGAATGATCCCCATCCATCTGTTTTTAGCAAACAGGATTGGATTGGATATAGGAGACTGGAGGGTCGGATCAGGTCCGCCTAAAAAATGGACAGTTGCATGAAAGGGGCCTATGGGAGGGTTTTCCTCTCTTCCTTTTATAAAACTATTTTGATAGTTCAGTGGAGGGTTTAAGGGCTCTTTCACACGGAGCGGATCCGTATTGATCCGCTCCGTTAGCCCGTTTGGCTCAGCGGGGATTTCTCCGTTAATCCCCGCTGAGCTGTAGGCAGACAGGGCGGTCCCCGCACACAGTGCAGAGACCGCCCTGTCTCTCCTCCGCTCTCCCCTATGGGGAATCGGATAAATACGGACCGTGTGTCCGTATTCATCCGATCCGTTCCGCCGGACGGAAGAAAAATAGGGTTTTCTTCCATCCGCAAAAGCGGATCTTTGCGGACGCGGATGGTTGCGGACGTTAGCGGATGCATCATCCGCTAACGTCTGCAATCCCATAGGGATGCATTACAAGTCCGTAAACGGACTTGTAATAAACGGACCGTTTGTCCGTACGTACGTGTGAAAGGGCCCTAAAAAGTATATCGAATAATGTGCTGGAGGTGTTTATTCCTTACACTGACAGGCGCATGTAGACACTGACCTGCAGTTTCACAATTTGTTTTCAGTGCATAGATTTAAAGTGGAACCAAAATGTATCTGAGCACCCCAAACTGAAAATGCTATTTAGTTCATTTTATTATGCAAAGCAAAGTCACCCATCCATCCATGTTGTCATGCCTTATTTTGTTGAGAAATCACTTTTCAAAACACCCCCCTAGCATTTCTAGCAGCAGCCATATTGAGCAAGAGCAGATGATTCATGTAGCATTTACTTCCTGTATTCCATCTGCCCTTAGCTCCGGCATGCAGACAGTAGGGTGTGCTTAGCTGAGAAAGCCCCTCCTCCATTCTCCAAATGAAAAAAAAAAATGACCATAAAGACTTCTGGAATGTATGACATTATGTTGGCCTAGGGGATTAGTAAATGTAAAGAGGAAAGCATCACCACTACTCCTGACCAGCCCAGGTGAATAAAAGATAAAGAGTGGCCTTTGCTTGTATGTCTCCACCAAACCACACACCCTAATCCATTTTGCCTTGTCCACCGGGGCTTAGTCAGAGGATCTTAACCCCTTGGCTTGGTATTAAGACAAGCCTGCACCACGTTCTGGGACACAGGGATATGCTTTCACCTCTACTTTGAGCAGCGTCAGATGCAATCAAACAGATAATTTTGGCCTAGGCCAGAAATCAGGAAGCAACTGAAGAAATGTAAAAAAAAAAAAAATATTAAAACAAGTCAATATATAGTGAGCCATCCTATCTATTTACTAATGCCGACAGCATAAGGACTAAAAATAGTTAATGTTGATTGAAAGAGTCTGGTTCCACTTTAATGTATGCTGTAGCCCATTTTTCTCACTGCACTGGGTAGTGTTATTTGGTTTGCTTCAAGAAGGATTATATCTGTATGGCGCGACTAAGTCAGTACGAAGAGAGGGAAATCCGTGAAATTGAAAAAAAAATGAAAGTAAACAAAACATATGAGATAATGTTCCAGTTTTATGAGATCTGTAGTTCATTTCCCCCTGACAGCAGTCTCTATAACTGCTACAAAATGATGGGTGCACTTTAAGATTTTTCCCTTTCAAACTGATTTAACGGCTTAAATGAAAGTGCATAAAATGAATTATTGTGGGTCCCGGTTGTAGTGCATTGGAATGGGGAACATTGGGTCATTTTTTTTTACTTCAAAGAGCTCTAAATCAGAACTAGGAATATATAATTGACAATCTGAAGTCAACAGATCGTGTATAAAGGCAATGGGAGTGAACTAGAAATAATTCTGTTATCCGGTGAGAAATGACTAATGTCGTTCAGTGCTTTTCACTTTAATAATAGTGGGCTTGATCATAATATTTTAAACTTGGCTTAGGGTCAGATATTATTCTGCTTTTAAGAGTCTTCACAGAAGAACATTCCAGAAGCTATTTTCAAATGAAGTTTAGGTGGAAGGAGTGACTGCTTGACATGTAATGCAGAATAGACGCACTATAGAACGAAAGAAAGATATAAAAGAATGGAAGACTTGATTGATTTCAGTGCAATGGTTTAAAATGCATTTGTGAATATAAAAAGGATTTTATGATGTGGGAACCCATGGCCTTGAAACCTAAAGTGGTTTCATTATATGAATACCAGAATTACTGAAATGTATTTCTAGCATGCTGCAGAAATCCATGGTAGAAGACAGACAATAAAATGAAGACAATGGCAAAAGTGAAAACTACTTTTCAGATTGCGGAAAATTGATTGAATCAGAACCTCCCACAAGTACAATGAAATTTCTATGAAAGCATAGATTTTGTTTATAAATGCACATGTAACTAACTGAACACTTAGAGCTTGTTATAAATCATATACAGATACCGTGGTCTGCTGTAAACCATTGGACAGTTGTATTTTTCAAGTGTATAAATGGCATAATTACATGAACCTGCTTCTCTCATACTAGACTCAATCCCTATACAGCACCACTCAGATTGTAAAAAAAAAAGGGGGGGGGGGTAGCCCAGTTCTTATGCCTGCATATTTACTGGCATAGTATAAACATACAGAAGAATGCACAACATGAGCATAGTTGATGACTTCAATTATTGCCCAGTCTGAAGAAGGTGGCTGACATGATGATACCAAAGTATTGTGTAACACATACACAGAAAGAGGTGTCACCTAGATGTGTCTTATGGGCAAGAGCATATTATTCATACAAATTAGCTAGACAAAATTACAAATCCTTTAGAAGAACAGATAATGTGTATGTGTATTTGAATGATGTCATAAATATGTTATTACACAGTATTTCCTAAATATTACATTTCAAGAATCACAGACTAGGAGACATCTGAATGATATCAAAAAGATTCATATGACCTCAAGACCACAGTAGTCTTTTCCCAACTTTGACTGACAGATGTAGTGCACTTGCAGTAAAGCTTTGTTAACTTTTCTCTGTAGAAAAGGACACATCAGCTATCAGTGGCAGTACACGATTGGCCCCGGGTCTAAGAACGTGATGCTACAGTTCTGCTCCAGATGGCACTAGGACTGAACAAAAGAGACAAGGAAGGATACCTGCAGACAGTCTCAAGGTTGGTTAGGCAGAAGACAGAGTCTTTTAGCAGAATTCTGGGACAGTCTGGGCAGGTAATGGACAAGTGTAATCCAAAGACAGTTCCAAGGTTGGGGCAGGTAGCAAGCAAGCATAATCAAATAGACAATTTAAAGTCAAGGCAAGTTGCAAGCAAGCATACTCAAGTAAACAGTCTGAGGTCAAGTTCAGACAGCAATCCAAAAGAGTAATCTGGGTACCAGGCCAGGGTCAGCAATCAGAAATCAGAAGGGATGGCAGGACAGGAAGGGATCTAAATAACAGATGCTATCACAAGCAGAGAGCCCTGGGCTTGTGACACTTAAATACAGCACCAGGGGCATTTGGCCAATTAGTGTGAGGGGAGGGAAGCCAAGAGATGGAGTGATCTGCTGCCTATTTTTTTTTTTTAAAGTGTATTTTGTGCGTGTACTCGAGAGAGGAGCCGGACTGCAGGAGTTGGGAGTAGGCAGGCCTCCCCCAGAGGCAATCTGCCACCTTTCTCCATCCCCCTGGGTGGCAATGGTGGGTGTGTGAGGGGGTCCTCCCACACAGCCCGCCCTACCTGCTCCGCTTTGAAGCCCAACGGGGCAGAGGGACTCCCTATAAGGGAGTTAGAGGATCTAGCCCACTCAACCAGCCCCGTTAGTCCTTCGCCTCTCTTTTTTAGAGACCGCGTGGTCAAAGTGCGTGCATGTTAAAACAATTTTGAGTGCGTGTAAGTGTGGTGGTTTTTGTGGGAGGGGGGTGGGCGTACTAGGCGCAGGCTTACCTCGCATAGCACTCCCACCGGGAGCCAGGCTGAGACCACCAAACTCAATTCACACGTAGCCGAGACCGGGATCCGAACCCCTAGCTGCAGAGGTGAATGGCTTGTCAGCGCAGTGCCAATCGCGTTGAGCCACCGTAGCTCTCACCATCTGCTGCCTATTAACAAGAATGCCCAGCGCAGGCCTGACTCTGCTGGCCAATGGGTACAGATTTGGTGCTGTCTTTGATGCCCAGAAATGATCCAGAGAGTGCTACTAAGTGGCAGTATATACTCAAGTATAAGCCGACCCGAGTATAAGCCGAGTTACCTAATTTTACCACAAAAAACTGGGAAAACGTATTGACTCGAGTATAAGCTTAGGGTGGGAATGCAGCAGCTACTGTAAGCGGAAAAGAGCATCAACAATGCCCATTTGCACACCTCACTGTGCCCATTGCAACCTCCCTGTGCCCATTGCAACCTCACTGTGCCCATTGCAACCTCACTTTGCCAACCTCACTGTGCCCATTCTCACACTCTTGCTTGAGTCAGTGTACCTGAAATTATTGACAGGCTGCGGGCGTATATTCATTGTTTAAAAGTCACGGTCTCCTCCTGATCCCTTCCGTGATAGGCATTTCTCAGCAGACTCAGTTCCGCCTATCACAGACGTTTTCTCATCCTCCTCTGTTCCACCAATCACTGACGTCCTCTTGTCCAAGGATGAAAGGACGTTCGTGATTGGTGGAACACTGAACACAGTGTCTGCTGGGAAACTGAGTCAGAGGATGAGAGAATCGTCCGTGATAGGAGGAACTGTGTCTGCTGAGAAATGCGTATCACAGAAGGGATCAGGAGGAGACTGTGACTTTTAAAGAACAGACGCCCGCAGCCTATCAATAATTTCAGGTACACTGACTCATGTATAAGCCGAGGGGGATATTTTCAGCCTTAACAAAGGGGTGAAAAACTCGGCTTATACTTGAGTATATACGGTAAGCTTTGAAAATAAACCTGGAAGCTGATTTTGCATTCTCCTGCTTTAATAAATCCCCCCCCCCCTTTAATGTTTTGGTGGCACTCAGAGAATTCTTATATTCCTTAAATGTTTGATTTTCATTTTAGCTGATAGGAAGGCAACAATTGCAAAACAGAGATTTTTTTTTTGTCGACAGCGTACTGTCAAGGAACAACTGTAATCAAGTTCTATTGTAGGAAATTTGCAGGGTGTTTACAGTGCTGTAAAGTGACTTTTTATTTATGCTGTAAACCCGGTACACACAGGATGAAAATTGACCAGTTCAACAGGAACCGGAGGACTTCTGACCCGTGTGCACAGCTGTCTGTTGGAAAGCCAGCATTTGATTACAGCAAATGGCTGCTGTGTATTCTGGGGGGGGGGAGTCCTTTTTTTCCCACAAATAGAGCTTTCTTTTGGTGGTATTTGATCACCTCTTAGGTTTTATTTTTTGCGCTATAAACAAAAATAGAGCGTAAATTTTGAAAAAAAATCTATATTTTTCTCAAAAGTTATAGCGTTTACAAAATAGGGGATAGTTTTATGGCATTTTTATTATTATTTTTTTTACTAGTAATGGCGGTGATCAGTGATTTTTTCCGTGACTGCGACATTGTGGCAGACACATCAGACACTTTTGACACATTTTTGGGACCATTGTCATTTTCACAGCGATCAGTGCTATAAAAATGCAATGGTTACCGTGAAAATGACACTGGCAGTGAAGGGGTTAACCACTAGGTGGTGCTGTAGGGGTTAAGTGTTCCCTGCATTGTGTTTCTAACTGTAGGGGGGTGGGCTCACGGGGAAGGCAACAGGGTCGCAGGCGCGCTCGTGACCACACAGCAGGAATTTAAAGGGCCACATACAGGTATGTGATAATGTCTGTCCATGCCATTCTGCCGACATATATATATGGCGTGGGCGGTCCTTAAGTGGTTAACAGGTACAGTGAACATCAGAGGATGACCATGACACAAGTTCTCCCAGAGTAGTAATAACTGCTAAATTTCTAATAAACAAAGCTGCCATTAGTTATTTGGTAAAGTGGATCCTTTTTCCACTTTATAGTCCAGTTATGGCTGACCCCCTAGTATACTAGCTGTTTTACCTTGGTTATAAAGACAATTGTAGGATACAATATAGCATACAAGAACCACAGTACACTGTATTCAACTCCAGTGTGAAGTGAATGAAAGACAGGCTTAAGCTCAAGTCCCTGCCCATTGGCCATAACCCTCTGAAATGTTTCACTCAAATTTGGGCTTAAAGGGGTTGTAAAGGTTCATTTTTTATTTTCTAAATAGGTTCCTTTAAGCTAGTGCATTGTTAGTTCACTAACCTTTTCCTTTGATTTCCTTTCTTAATGTTTTTTTTCTTTGTCTGAATTTCTCACTGTTCCTCCTCAGTAAGTTGCTTTGGCTGACTAACCCCCAGCCAGATGATGGGGGCAAGCTTACTGAGGGGGAACAGGAAGTGAGAAATTCAGACAAAGAGAAGAAACATTTAGAAGGGAAATGGAAGGAAAAGGTAAGTGAACCAACAATGCACTAGCTTAAAGGAACCTATTTTGAAAATAAAAAAGGAACCTTTACAACCCTTTTAATCATACAATTGGGACCAATGTGGGTAAAATATGTCAGAGGGCCATGACCAAGGGAGGGGGACTTGAGGTAAAGCCTGCCTTTCACAGTGGACAGAGATACTTGGATTCTATATTGTATCTTGGGGCAATATGTACCTGTGAGAATGAGGCCTCGTACACACGACCGAGAAACTCGATGGGTGAACACATCGTTTTGCTCGTCGAGTTCCTTGTGAAGCCGTCGAGAAACTCGACAAGCCAATTTTCTCCATTCCCGTCAAGGAAATAGAGAACATGCTTTCTTTTTGGATCATCGAGTTTCTCGACAGTTTCCTCGACGAAAATGTACACACGACCGGATTCCTCGACAAAAAAATATCTCCCAGCAAGTTTCTTGCTGGTTTTTGCCGAGAAACTCGGTCGTGTGTACGAGGCCTGATACTGCAGACTTGGAGTGGCACCTCTCTGTTATGCAATTGTAGGATATTTAAATTGTCTTCAACTCTTGCTGCTTTAAAATTGGTCACCAGATTCACCACAAACTAGGAAATACATACAGAAAATTGTACCTCTATGAATTATGTAATTGCTTTAGAAATACTTTGATCATATCTTTCTTTATAGTGATATCTTCCATCTAAGCTATCTGGTGTACTTGAAGCTATGTAACATATCCTGATAACCTGGCAATGAATGTAGCACTATGATATAAGGATGTGTTTCCAAGAATAGCAGTAGGGTTTATTTAAATGTCTGAACAAGCTCTGATACTTAATACAAATTGGTTCACCCTAGTTACATCCCCAAAAATGGAAACAAAATTTGGATTTAGCTATTTAGGTTGTATTGAGTGTACTGCAGGCTAGCACATCTATGCTTGCTTCATGCACTTAATCAAGTTTAGAGGAAATGAAAATAACTTGTTTTGCATCTCATTTGATTCAGTCCCAGTACATGTATTATTTAATTGAAACTTTAGCAAAAGCCGCCTCATTTTTACTGATCTATACAGGCATGGCATTCCAATAGTTTCAGACCCAGTCCTGATGAACACCTGAGGCCCATGAGACATGGGGGCCCAGGTTGCCGGACATGTACACCCAGGAGAACCTTCACTACCACCACCCAAGAAAGCAGACCCGCCTCCGCTAGGCCACCACTCAATGCCAACCAGAATTGGTTTTAATATCCATACTCCTCCAGGTATTAGCTACACTGCTCTTGTCTCAGATAGAATGCTGCAGCATGTAGATATTCATGTAGATTTTTACCAAGCTGAACTTAGCTTACTCCTGCTGACAGTCCTGACTAAACATATCATCAAGACAGTTTATTTATAACATTTACTTATCTAGTTTGCGATGTTTTGAAAATTAATCAAACAGTCATTGGCATCTATAGATTTCTCCCAAAAATATGGTCTGGAACTCTAAACACATTATAGCTTGAGCATAGCTAATCTCAGGCCTCGTACACACGACCGTTTTCCTCGACAAAATCTATCAAGAAACTTGGTGGCAGAGCTTTTTTGCAGAGGAAAACGGTCGTGTGTATGTTTTTCGTAGAGAAAACTGTTGTGGTTCTCAACGAGACAAAAAGAGAACAAGTTCTCTTTTTTCTCGTAGGGAGTCTCAATTTCCTCATCGTGTTTCTCGTCAGGCTGGTTTACAACGAGAAACATGTTCGTGTGTATGCTTAGAAACCCGAGCATGCTCAGAATAAAGAATGAGACGGGAGCGCACCTTCGGTAAAAGTAGGATTTGTAATGGAGATAGCACATTCGTCACGCTATAACAGACTGAAAAGCGCGAATCGTCTCTTACCAAACTTTTACTTAACACGCAGTAACATGAGATGAGCCAGTGGAATCAAACTTCCCCTTTATAGTGCCGTTGTACGTGTTGTACGTCACCGCGTTTGAGAACGACGAGATTTTGTCTTGACAGTGTGTACGCAAAGAAAGCTTGACAAGATTCTCGACAAGCCTGACAAGGAACTCGTCGAGGAAAACGATGTTTCTTTTACGACGAGTTTCTCGTTCGTGTGTACGAGGCCTCGGGCCCCGTACACAGGAGAGGATCTATCCGCTGGAATTGATCTGCGGATCAGTTCCAGCGGATAGATCCGCTGGTGTGTACAACCCAGCGGATCTGTTTCCGCTGATTTTTTTCCCCTGGGATGGATTTCAAGCGGATAAAAATTTTAAGACATGCTTTCAAATCTATCCGCTTGAATCCATCCCAACGGATTGATCCGCTGGTCTGTACAGACTCACCGGATCAATCCGTCCGAATGGATCCCCTGCATGCGTCGTAATGATTCGACGCATGCGTGGAATTCCTTATATGACCGTGTCGCGCACGTGGCCGCGTCATCATCGCGGCGACGGCGCGACACGTCATCGCGATGGGATTTCGGCGCGGATTTCGATCCTATGGTGAGTACACTCCATCGGATCCAAATCCGCGGAAATCCTCGAGAGGATTTATCCGCGGAAACGGTCCGTTGGACCGTATCCGCGGATAAATCCTCTCGTGTGTACTAGGCCTCAGTGTCGGGTGTGACAGGATGAGCGTTGTGGTACTTACGAAACTAACTTGCATTATTTTTTGCAGCATATTCAAACAAGCATTTCCATCCCAACGTCTACCCTATCAAGTGGATAGCTTTTCCCTAAAATGGGGAAAGTAGGTGTATAATCTTTGTACCCTGCATCTTGTCGCTTTCCTCTCACTTCCTGTTGTCTCCTTCCTTTTGTAAGTAGGAGTCGTTTGTAAGTCAGGTGTTTGTAAGTAGGGGACAGCCTGCACTTACATTTGGTATTATAAACAGGATAACCTATTAACCACTTAAGGACCGCCTCCTGCACATATACGTCGGCAGAATGGCACGGCTGGGCACATGCACGTACAGCTACGTGCTGTGCTATTGTCCAGCCGTTGGTCGAAGCTCCGTGACCGCGGGACGCGCAGACCCGATTGCCGCTGGAGTCCCGCGATCAGTCCCCGGAGCTGAAGAACGGGGAAAGCTGTGTGTAAACACAGCTTCCCCATTCTTCACTGTGGCGGCGTAATCGATCGTGTGATCCCTTTTATAGGGGGACACAATTGATGACGTTACACCTTACACCTACAGCCACACCCCCCTACAGTTGTAAACACACTTCAGGTCACACATAACCCCATCAGCGCCCCCTGTGGTTAACTCCCAAACTGCAACTGTAATTTTCACAATAAACAATGCATTTTAAATGGTCCCAAAAATGTGTCAAAATTGTCCGAAGTGTCTGCCATAATGTCGCAGTCACGAAAAAAAAACGCTGATCGCCGCCATTAGTAGTATAAAAATGCAATAAAACTATCCCCTATTTTGTAAACGCTATACATTTTGAGCAAACCAACCGATAAACGCTTATTGCGATTTTTTTACCAAAAATATGTAGAAGAATACTTATCGGCCTAAACTGAGGAACATTTTTTTTTTATATATTTTTGGGGGATATTTATTATGGCAAAAAGTAAAAAATATTGCATTTTTTTAAAAATTGTCGCTCTATTTTTGTTTATAGCGCAAAAAATAAAAACCACAGAGGTGATCAAATACCACCAAAAGAGAGCTCTATTTATGGGAAAAAAAGGACGCTAATTTTGTTTGGGAGCCACGTCGCACGAGCGCGCAATTGTCAGTTAAAACGACGCAGTGCCGAATCGCAAAAAGGGGCAAGGTCCTTTAGCTGCATTTTGGTCGGGGTCTTAAAAAAAAAAAAACATTGCACACTGTTTAACCACTTAAGTATCAGTAGAGAGGCTGGCATTGTTGACATCATCCAGATGAGTAAAGTCAAAGTAAAGTCACAGCTCCAATGTGTACAATTGCTCCTGATGAGTGACTCAGAAAGTTGTAGATCATCATGACAGCTGGGGAACTACTATTTTTAGAAGCAAGGGTCACCAATGACAACCTACATACATCCAAAATACAGATTTTCTTTAACACCTGTTGTCACATGGTGTTTACACACACTTTGGTGCTGACTCACACAGTGTAAAGGGGAATATAGATATGCAAGTGCTGACAAGGATCTAAATATTGTAAAGAGGCATCTTGCAACAAATCAATCATATCCTTGTACAAGGGCTGTAATAATTCCAGTAGGATAGCATTCTGTCCAGTAGCAGGATACACACATTTTACAGAGGCTCTCTTCTTTATGGAGAAGGTGTGAAAGACGTGGAAGAACACACAGTACTGCATGCTTTCCATATTTCCTCATGTTCCAATGTTTTACTGGCTTGCATTTTTTCTTTTTCTTTAGCCAAGGAGCAGATTATAAATGCTGTACTTCTTTGAGCTTTCTGTACATATGAATGTGTACTTGACTCTCACCTTTGTGTCTTTCTTCTGATGGAAAACACCATTCTGAAACACATATGACTTTACCTTTTTGGTTATTGCACATTCTTCTGTAATAATCTATGGGGTGGTTTGGTTATCAAAAAAATGGTCTTAAACTGCAGGCCCTGTCTTGCTAGGCATATTGTTGCTTGTGACTTCTAACCTGAGACAAAATCAGTATTAGACTACAGGCAGTCCCCGGGTTACAAACAAGATAAGGTCTGTAGATTTGTTCTTAAAGCGGAGGTCCGGGAAATAAAAAATGAAAAGCCAGCAGCTACACATACTGCATCTGCTGGCTTTTAGAAAATGGACACTTACCTGTCCTGCTGTCCTTCAATGTTGGCACCGCAGTTGATGTTCCCATCAGCTGTCGGGGGCTGCCGCCACCATTGCGGGTAAGGGAACCCGACAGATTTACGCCGGGAACCCTACTGCGCATGCGCGAGGCCCCGCTCCTCTCTTCTATTAGCCCGGCGGCCAGGGGAGGAGGAAAAGGGAGCCCAGTGGTGACATCACTGCCACGTCACGGCTGTGGCCGGACTCCCGGAAGTGGGAAAGAATACCTGTCAAAGACAGGTATCCTGTCCCTCCTCCCCCCGAAAAGGTGCCAATTGTGGCACCGGAGGGGGGGGGAATCCGATAAGCGGAAGTTCCACTTTAGGGTGGAGCTCTGCTTTAAGATGAATTTGTATGTAAGTCAGAACAGGTATATTTTTTAAGTGTAGCTCCAGCCCCAAAATTTTTTTTTGGATAGCATAGGGAAGGGTTATCACCCCTGTAATATTAGTTTTGCTGTCTGTGCTCCTGTTCA
Source organism: Rana temporaria (assembly GCF_905171775.1). Taxonomy (NCBI): domain Eukaryota; kingdom Metazoa; phylum Chordata; class Amphibia; order Anura; family Ranidae; genus Rana; species Rana temporaria. Next base: position 209,824,147 of record NC_053492.1, read on the forward strand.
GAAGATTTCACTTCACTTTCTATCCCTATGACAATTGGATTTTGAACATTTTGGGTTCTTGTGGAAACAAGGATTGGTGATAAATCTTTAGTGGAGACACCTTTTTCCCATGATAACTCTAATGCCTTGTACACACGATCGGAATTTCCGATGGAAAAAGTCAGATGGAATTTTTTCATCGGATATTCCGACCGTGTGCCCCTTCTGAGTTTTTCCATAGAAAATTCCGATGGACTTAGAAAGAGAACATGTTCTCTTTTTTTCCATCGGAAATTCCATTTGTCTGTATGGAACTCCGACTGAGTAAAAACCATGCATGCTCAGAATCAAGTTGACGCATGCTCGGAAGCATTGACCAATTTTCTATGCTCATCGTAGTGTCACCACGTTTTGGACAGTCTGAATTTGGTGTGACAGTGTGTATGCAAGGCAGCTTGAACAGAATTCCATCAGAAAAATCCGTCAGAGTTTATCCCAATGGAAATTACGATCGTGTGTACGGGGCATTACAGGAGTGAATTTCTCTTCCTTGGGGTAGATTTCCTCTCACTTCCTGTTGTCTCCCTCCTTTTGTAAGTAGGAGTCGTTTGTAAGTTGGGTGTTTATAACCCGGGGACTGCCTGTACTGCCTTTTCTACAGTATAGTGAAGCTTCTTCATCGGTTGAACAAGAAAGATATTCCTCTGTGATTGCTTCCATGCTAGCAAGCAAGGTTCTGCTTCATTTAGACCCCTTTCACACTGGGGCCGCCCGTGCGTTAAGCAGCACTATTCGGCCACTAGCGGGGCGCTTTTAACCCCAAAAAAGGGGTTATAAATGCACACGTTGCAGCGCTTCGAAATCGCTTTTCAGGTGCTTCAGAAGCGCTGTCCTTTTATTGCAATGGGCAGGGGCGTTTTGTGTACAGTGCTCCCAAACCGCCCCAAAGATGCTGCTTGCAGGACTTTCTCTAACATCCTGCAAGCGCACCACCCCAGTGTGAAAGCACTTGGGCTTTCACATTACGGCGGCATGGGATTCAGTTTTCAGGTGCTTTACAGGCGCTATTTCTATCGCTAAACCATCTAAAAACTGCCTCATTATGAAAGGGGTCTTAACATAAAAATGTTATCAGGGAAGACATCAGTTGTTCCTGGACAGTATGACATAGCCCTAAGACTTCAAAGTGCCAGGTCAACAGAACAAAGACATTGAGTTGAGCATATACAATTACAGTATAAACTAACCCTCTGTCCCCATTTCACCAACCAGCTCTTAATGTTTAACCACTTAAGCTCCTGAAGGTTTTACCCCCTACCGACCAGGCCATTTTTTCCGATACTGCACTGCGTTGCTTTAACTGACAATTGCGCGGTCATGCCACACTGTACCCAAATAATATTGATGTCTTTTTTCCAACAAATACAATATAACTTTCTTTTGGTGGTATTTGATCACTTCTGCCGTTTTTCTTTTCTTGCTCTATAAACAAAAAAAGACCGTCAATTTAAAAAAAAATAACTGTGGGCCAGATCCACAAAAGAGATACGCCGACTTAACTCGATTTTTCTAAATTTACACGGCGTGTATCTTTGCGCCCGATCCTCAAAACGAGAAGCGCCTGAAATTCGGGCTTTTCCGTCCTACCTAAAAATATTACGCCGGCGCATTCTCGTGCGCAAATTACGCTAGGCACGCCGCTTTATTTGATAGGCAAAGATGCAAATGAGGGAGATAGGGCGATCCACAGAATTAAGTGTGTGCGCCGTAGATTACGCCCTGTGCGCACCTGTTAGTTTTTTGGTGGGAATTTACACTTTATAAAAGCAGCCCTAATTTTACACATGCCGTCTGAATGTCTGCTGAAGCAACACCATTCAGGAAGAGCTCAGCACACACACGTTCAGGACTGAAATCTCTCTGCCAAAATGCCAGGACCAGCAATGATACTAGCTGCATTAGTTGATATAGAGACACAAAGAAGGAGGAGGGCACAGAGGAGGAGGAGGAGGGCACAGGAGAGGGTCTACCGCCCACGGCAAGATTTGTTTGGCATGCCTGCTTGTGAAGTTTACCGCAACTACAGATTTACCCGTGAGGCCATCCTGGAATTAACAACAATACTTCAGGATGATCTTACCAACCCAACCCAACGCTCCCATGCACTGCAGCCACTCACCAAAGTACTGGCCACTTTGCATTTTCTGGCCACTGGCTCATTCCAACGCACAAGTGGAGGCGTGGCTGGGATGGCACAATCCTCCATCAGCAGGTGTGTGCACCAAGTGGTCCCTGCAATCCTGCGGCGCATGGGAAATCAGTTTCAAAAACCCACCCAGGAGGATCAGCGTTTAAAGTCCATGACCGACTTTTATCACATTGCCAGATTTCCACGCACCATCGGGGCCATTGATTGTACCCATGTGGCACTACAACCACCTCATGATACTGAGCACATGTTCCGGAATCGTAAAGGCTGGCATTCCATCAATGTGCAAGTCATCGTAGATGCCCATGGCCTCATCTGGCACGTCTGTGCTAAATTTCCTGGATCCTGCCATGATAGTTACATTTACCGGCAGACCCAGATCTCAAGAGATTTTGACCAGAACATGTATGGAGACAGCTGGCTGATTGGTGAGTGACATGTGTGTCAGGTATGTCCCCCCCATGATGCTGACATCACAAGGGGCACATGCATGACTAATATCCTCCTGTCTTTTCCCTTACAGGTGACTCAGGATATGCCTTGGGACCTCATCTAATGACCCCATTCAGGAACCCCCAAACCCCAGGAGAGCAACGCTACAACCAGGTGCACATACGAACCCGGGGAGTGGTTGAACGGACCTTTGGGCTTCTGAAGTCCCGCTTCAGATGCCTTGATAAGTCTGGGGGTACCCTGCTGTATTCCCCTGACTTTGTGTGCCACATAATTGGGGCATGTTGCATACTCCACAACTTTGCCCTCAGAAGGGGACTGCATATTGACTTATGTAATGACCTGACCCCTGACCCAGGCAATACTATCCCAACCAACTCTACCCGGTCTGCTGAGGGCACAACAGCTAGGAGACGCCTTGCAGAAGGCATTTTTTCCCAGTAAATGTACATGATTAATGTCACAATAAGAATGTATCTTTTCCCTGTAAATGCACATCAATAAAGTCACAATGATAATGCATGAATGCACACCACTGTGGTTCCTTGCACAGACACATCACATGCACATCGAATTGGATTAGATCCAAGTCCCCCCCCCCCTTTGGGACTTGGGAGCAGTAACGCCACGCCATGGCTCCAATTATGTCACTGTGCATTCATACACCATTCAGGAACCTGGGATTGCACTTCTCCCTGGTCCTGGGGATCCCTTCTCCACCAAAACTGAGGGTGACAACCTTAATTTCTTAGGAATGCCACCCCCCCACATTCACACATCATTCACACACATAAACCAAATCATAAGTACAGAAGACCAAATTAAATAAAAAAAAAAAATGCATAAACAAAAAAACAAAAGTATCCCAGCAAATTTATTAGCGGCGGCGATTGCTACGCCTTGGCTGGGCAGGGGCACGGGCAGGGGCACGGGCAGGGGCACGGCCACGGCCACGGCCACGGCCACGCCGTCGCGGAGGATGTCCATTGGGGGGGGTTGAGCTGGGGAAGGAGGAGCCTCCTGGGGGTGTTGAGCTGGGGAAGGAGGAGCCTCCTGGGGGGGTTGAGCTGGGGAAGGAGGAGCCTCCTGGGGGGGTTGAGCTGGGGAAGGAGGAGCCGCCCCTGCTGGCCTGCCCTCCATGGCCCCTGCAATGCGAGTGAGACAGGCAGTGAGGGCAGCCGCATTGGCCTGGCCAGACCTTGTATTGTCCTGCACAGCCTGGGTCAGGGCACTCAGCTCATGGGCCACGCGCGTTGTGGCGGTCTGTATGTCATTCAAACATGTAATGACCGCCGTTGAGTTGGTGGCCACATCACCGAGTGCCTCCATCATTTCACCCTGGCTGTGCTCCATCTGCGTCAGTTTTTCCAGAATTTTTCCAAGAATGCGGGTCTGCCGGGCATTGTCCTTCACCACACTGGCCGACAGACGCTCGCCCACAGCCACGGTCTCCTGGGTTGTCCCCCTGGCTGCCGCTGAGTCTTGCGGGCCTGGAGGAGGGGAGAGAGTGACCCTGGTGACTGGAGGCCTGTTGGGGGAGAAGTGGGAGGGGCTACCCCTGATGGTGGCCTGACTGGTGCCAGCCTCAGGGGTAGTCTCAGGGGAAGACTCAAAGGTCATCATATCAGTGGCCAGGAGGACTTCCCGGCCAATCTGCATATTTTCCTCCTCCTCCCCCTCATCATCCTCCTCCCACTCAACCTCCTCCCCCTCAACCTCCTCCCCCTCAACCTCCTCATGAGTGGAGGTTTGGCCAATCCCCTCCCCTGGGGAATCCTGCCCTTCTTGGGACTCATAATCAGCCTGTCTTGGGGGTGGTGCTGCAGCCTGGCCCGATGGGCCTGCAACCTCCTGGCCTCCAACCTCCTGGCCTCCAACCTCCTGGCCTCCAACCTCCTGGCCTCCAACCTCCTGGCGTGTAACCTCCTGGCCTCCAACCTCCTGGCCTCCAACCTCCTGGCGTGTAACCTCCTGGCCTCCAACCTCCTGGCGTGTAACCTCCTGGCCATCTGTGGAGGACACAAAACAATCACATGTTTGAGGAACCACACACTTGGCACATCTTCCCTTCCCCCACCCACACATGCTAATCAACAGAGAATAAACCAAAAAACCTACCTGTCCTCCTAGGAACATCTGACGTATAGCCAGGCAGGCCCACCACCTGCTGTGGGTGGAAACACTGGGCCACTGCCCATTCCTCCTCCGTCAGTCTGACTGGGCAGGGTCCCCCTCCTCCAGTGCCCCTGGTATGGGCGTCGATCCTTGCCATCTTATTCCGGACGACGCTTCTCAGATCATTTATTTTTTTCTGTATGCCAGCGGGGGTCCTAGTCTCCCCCCCCGCCGCATTGATCTGGTCCGTGATCTTTTTAATAAGCTGCCTCCTCCTGGCCGGGGTGGTGTTCTGGCTCTCAGGGCCATGCAGAAATCGCCCATATTTCACAATGCCCCGAGCAAGAATTTGCTTCTCTCCCAGGGTGAAATTAAGCTTCCTGCGTTTAGGGGGCATCTCATACACCACCCAGCAACAACAAACACACCCGACAAACAATCGACAATACACACCCAAAAACCTGACAAAAATCTATACCACAAAAAAAAAAAAATCTAAACACACAAGGACACAGCTAATAGTAATTCAAAAAGAAACACGCACCAACAAACAAACAAAAAACAAACACCAAAAAACAAACACCAAAAAACAAACACCAAAAAACAATCAGCAAAAACAATAACAAACAAATTAAATAAATACACTTCTCAAAAACAAACAACAACTAGACTCTCCAACTCCTCAAACACTTTTCTCACAAACACAACTTACCAACACACAAACAAACAGAGCAGAAGCAAATTGCTCATGGAAGGGGAACAATGGGATATACTTTAGCAAGGGAAGTGTGTGTGTGTGGTGCTTTTTAGACACAGGGCGATCCTCAAACTAAGTACACTTGGCCTTTTACCTATCTCACTGATTGCGCCGAGATCAGTTCTGCACATGCCCAGTGAGGTCCCGATTCGTGCGCGCATGCGCAGTACGGCCGGCGCCTCATTTGCATGGGGTCACGGCTCATTACAATGAAGCACGCCCACTTCCTTCCCACTTGCAAAAACCCCGCCTTACGCCTCTGAATTTAAGTTACGCTGGCGCACATTTAGACGCAAATGCGCTGTGGATACGGCACTTACGACACCAACTTAGGGCAACGTAACTTAAATCACATAAGTTAGGACAAACTAAATTTGCACCGCTGGCTGAGGATCTGGCCCAATATTTTTAACTTTTTGCTATAAAACATATCCAATAAAAAAAAAAAAAAAAAAAAAAAATTCTTCATCAGTTTAGGCCAATATGTATTTTGCTACATGTTTTTGGTAAAACAAAATATCCCAAAAAGCATATTGATTGGTTTGCACAAAAGCTATAACGTCTAGAAACTATGGGATAGATTTATGAACTTTTTTTATTTTTTTTACTAGTAATAGCGGCGATCAGCGGCAGACATTGTGGCAGACAAATCTGGCACTAAGTGACACTGCCACAGTAAATGTATGTGGGGCGGTCCTTAAGCGGTTAAAGAGAGATACAAAAATTCCTTTACTGAGCTCCTTCTGAAAATGCTAGTTGCCTGGCTTCCTTTTTTTTCAATAGATTCACTCACCTGGAATAAACACGCAGATCAGAAAAGTCAAAGTGAAGTCAGATTTCCTGATTAGCATACTCAAGGGCCTTGACTCAAAAAAAGGATCAAGCATGACAACCAGTAGTGAGCTTGCAAAATCTATAAAATCTATCTATCTATCTATCTATCTATCTATCTATCTATCTATCTATCTATCTATCTATCTATCTATCTATCTATATATAAAAAAAAAATATATATATATATATATATATATATATATATATATATATATATAAAGATATATATTTATATCTATTTATGTAAATCTCTCTCTCTCTCTCTATATATATATATATATATACACTATATTGTCAAAAGAAGTATCATGACGCCTGCCTTTACATGCACTTGAACAGAATTAGACACAGACTTTAGTATGACCACAGATTAAAGCTTTATCAAGTGCAAGAAAGAAAATAGTTGACATCTGTCTTCGGAAATATTTAAAAAATATATCAGTAAACAAGACACACAAGTAAAATATTGAATTTCATACAATAGAATGCGGAATGTTAACAACTTTCCTATTATATTGCATGCGTGTGTATATATATATATATATAAATATATATATATATATAAATATATATATATATATATATATATATATATATATATATATATATATATATACATACATATATCTATATTTATATATACTGTAGATATATATATATATACGGTATTGTCAAAAGTATTGAGATGCCCGTCTTTACCCGCCCATGAACGTTAATGGCATCCCAGTCTTAGTCTGTAGGGTTCAATATTGAGTTGGCCCACCCTTTGCAGCTATGACAGCTTCGACTCCTCTGGGAACTGTCCACATGGTTTAGGAGTACGTCTATGGGAAAATGTATCCATACTTACAGAAGTGCATTTGTGATGACTTTAGGATGAATTAGAGTGGAAACTGAGAGCCAGGCCTTCTTGTCCAACATCAGTGCCTTACCTCATAAATGCGCTTCTGGAAGAATGGTCAAACATTCCCATAGACGCACTCCTAAACCTTGTGGACAGCCTTCCCAGAAGGGTTGAAGCTGTTATAGCTCCAAAAGGTGGGCCAACTCTATATTGAACCCTACGGACTAAAGCCCCATACACACTATCAGTTTTCCTGCAGGTTTTCTCTTCAGGTTTACCAAAACCATGTAGTGCAAGGGCCTGCCTGATTGCATTCAAATTGAAACTCTTGAGGTTTGACCTCATATTAGATGGTTTTGGTAAACCTGAAGAGAAAACCTGCAGGAAAACTAATAGTGTGTATGGGGCTTTAGAGTCGGATGCCATTAAAGTTCATGTGCGTGTAAAGGCAAGCATCCCAATACTTTTGACAATACAGTATATATATATATATATATATATATATATATATATATATATATATATATATATATATATATATATATATATACCTCTATCTATCTATCTATCTATCTATCTACATATATACACACGCAATATAATAGGAAAGTTGTTAACATTCAGCATTCTTTTGTATGAAATTCAATATCAGCTTCCATCGTTTTTACTTGTGTGTCTTGTTTACTGATATATTTTTTAAATGTTTCCGAAGACAGATGTCAACTATTTTCTTTCTTGCACTTGATAAAGCTTTAATCTGTGGTCATACTGAAGTCTGTGTCTAATTCCTTTGGAGAGCTAACAATAGCAGAATCTAGCCTGCGACACTGCAGCTGTCTGAAGCACTAATGAAAGGAACAGAATGCAGACATTTCTACTTCAATAGGAATATTAGACCAGGAAGTGAAGTATATGAATGAAACTCATGGGTAGAAGCACTTGTTAATTTTTTATCTCTGTACTCGAGATTGTAGTGTCTCTGGGCTTCTTCTGTATTCTCAGCTGTTCATACCATATTGCTGAGCTGTGTGCAATCTGATCTGTTGATACTTAAAACAGCTTGGAATGTCTTGGCTGTCATCTTGACTGTACTCTAATGTTAGTGAGTTTTTCCTTAGTGACATTTGTCTATGGGTATATGTTGCGTGTTCCTTGGCTGGACTGGAAAATACTTAAGGTGCCAAAAAGAGAGCATCATATTTAATTATAAATGCACATCCATCCAATATACTTCCATTAATTTATCTATTTCTTCACTGTTTTCTTTTTTTTATGAGGATTTACAGGATTACAATTTAAGGTGGATTGGCCATTATTCAGGAAACAAAAAATCCTGGGCATATTGCTCTCATATGCTCTTCTACCCTAACTCGGGAAATTAGTAGAATTCAATCCACAGGGCACATATGGCATTACAGAGATTGTTTTTTAAGAGATACACAATTCTTATAACCATCTTCGAGTTTTTTTCTTTTCCATAAACCCCCTTTAGTTCCAGAGCATTTTTGACAATGGTTTGGCTTCACACATTTTACCTTTTTTGCATACAGGCATACCCCACTTTTAAGTACAGTGGGGTTTATTTACTAAAGCTGGAAAGCGCAAAATCAGGCTCACTTCTGCATAAAAAACAATGGCCCAGATTCAAGAAGCTATTGCGCGGCGCAATAGCTGTTTTGCTCCCGCGTAGCGAATGCCCCTGATTCAGGAACATCGCTACGCGGACTGCAGCCTAGGATATGACAGACATAAGCCTCCTTATGCCTTCATATCTCAGGCTGCATTCTTGCGTTGGCCGCTAGGGGGCGCGGCCATTTTGATCGGCGTATAGTATGCAAATTGCGCGGGCCCTGTGCACGCAAGGTACGGAATTTCCTTACGCCGATTTTAGCGTAAGGCTGCTCCTACGTAAGTGATTCGTGAATGGCGCTGGACGCCATTCACGTTCACTTAGAAGCAAATGACGTCCTTGCGACGTCATTTGCCGCAATGCACGTCGGGAAAGTTTCCCGACGGAGCATGCGCTGTTCGCTCGGCGCGGGAGCGCGCCTAATTTAGATGATTCCCGCCCCCGGCGGGATCATTTACATTAGGCGCCCTTACGCAGGGCAAATTAGCATAGCGCCGGCGCAATTTACGGAGCTACTGCTCCGTGAATCGCGGGCAAATCGAAATATTTGCGTGGGCGCAGAGCAAAAATCGTTGCCCTTTGCCCACGCAAATATTGCGCGGTTCTACCTGAATCTGGGCCAATGAGCTTCCAGGTTTTATTACCAAAGCTTAATTGAACAAGCTGAGCTGAGGTTAGAAGCTCATTGGTTTCTATGCAGAAGTGAGCCTGATTTTGCTCTTTCCAGCTATAGTAAATAAACCCCAATGTGTACTTAAAAGTGGGGTATGCCTGTATGTAGTCTACCCTAGTGTATTCTATTTTATTTGCAACATTTGGTAGCAAATTTTGATGCATATATTTTTATTTCCTTGGATTTTTATTGGGGATAAATTGTAAAAAGAATTGAAAAAATTCATTTTCCCGTAATTTTTGTATGTGTTTTACTGTAGGGGAGCTTTATTCCTTTTTGTCTCTAAATTACAATGCATGTAGGGGGAAGAAAATCGGTTTTGCGTAAATTGTTAGCGTAACATCAAGATAAGATAAGATAAAGTTGGGTCGATGAGGGCATAAATTAGGATGATGTGACATTTTCACAAGTTTGAGATCACAAAAAATTAGAATGTCATTGTGTTCACTTACGTGAGTATTTGATGCTTGCACAGTGAACGTATGTGTCATCCAGATCTTCTGATAAAATTGCTGGGATCTGGAGATTGACCTGGGGAGGAAAAAAATGTGTTCATTTTTGTCGTATACAGTACTTGTATACATTACATACTATTTACACTGTGTATAAATACTTATATATACACTTATAATAGTGATCTATTGCTAGTTAGAATCAGTCAGCTATATCTCACTATAGGACAGAGTGGAGACAGATCTGTCTTTATTATTATATAACAGGATTTATATAGCGCCAAGAGTTTGCGCAGCACTTTACAACATGAGGGCAGACAGTACAGTTACAATACAATTCAATATAGGAGGCATCAGAGGGTCCTACTTGTTAACCACTTAACCCCCGGACCATATTGCTGCCCAAAGACCAGAGTACTTTTTGCGATTCGTGACTGCGTCGCTTTAACAGACAATTGCGCGGTCGTGCGACGTGGCTCCCAAACAAAATTGGTGTCCTTTTTTTCCCACAAATAGAGCTTTCTTTTGGTGGTATTTGATCACCTCTGCGTTTTTTATTTTTTGCGCTATAAACAAAAATATAGAGACAATTTTGAAAAAAATGAATATTTTTTACTTTTTGCTATAATAAATATCCCCCAAAAATATATAAAAAAACATTTTTTTTCCTCAGTTTAGGCCGATACGTATTCTTCTACCTATTTTTCGTAAAAATCGCAATAAGCGTTTATTGATTGGTTTGCGCAAAAGTTATAGCGTTTACAAAATAGGGGGTATTTTTATGTCATTTTTATTAATATATTTTTTTTACTAGTAATGGCGGCGATCAGCGATTTTTTTTTTCGGTATTGCGACATTATGGCGGACACTTCGGACACTTTTGACACATTTTTGGGACCATTGGCATTTTTATAGCGATCAGTGCTATAAAAATGCATTGGATTACTGCCTCCGGCGGCATGCGCGCGCCCCTAGTGGCGGCTGAGAGAGAGGACGTTATACTACGTGCTCTCGCCCAGCAGAGCCAACTTGCCGACGTAGAACGGCGGTGCGCGGTCGGCAAGTGGTTAAAGCTTACAATCTAAGAGGCAGGGTCAAGTGATACAAAAGATAATAACTATAGGGGATGAGCTGATGGAGAAAATAAAAGTACAGTTGTTAGGTGGGGACAGGATAGGCTTCTCTGAAGAGAAAAGTTTTCAGGGATCGCCTAAAAGTGGATAGAGTTGGAGATAGTCAGACAGATTGGAGTAGGGAGTTTCAAAGGATGGAAGAGGCTTGGGAGAAGTCCTGGAGGCGAGCATGGGAGGAGGTGACAACTAAAGAGCAGAGGTCTTGGCAGGAATTAAGACTCTACATTCCGAGAAAGTGATGTGACATAACTGTGATGTCATATTGCTTCCGATGTAAACTAGCAGTGTGTTGACGGCGATCTGCTACAGGTGCTCCTATAGGCTCCTACCAGCAGGGCACCCATGAGCAGGCCCCCTGCTGAATCAGAGCCAAATAGGATGTATGTCAGTTTTCTGACATTCGTGTCTGTTCAGTTTGTCCCCAATGGATACAATAGGCACTGTCCATTTACATCAGGCTAACTCAGATTCCTCAGATTTAGTTCTGGAAAAACAGAAAAGGATGTAGTCCTCTTTCATTTTTGTTCTGGCCCTGTACAGACTAGGAGGTAGGTAAGTGAGTGAAAATGGACACAAGTTCATTTACATCTGCTTGTCCATAGGGCTGCATGAAACTTCCTATCTGACAGGTGGACCTAAATAGAATGTCAATGTAAAAGGTTCCATAGAGTGCGATGAAACAGGATCGGAAGCACCTGGGCTTAGTGCTGTCTCCAAGCTGTTTAAGACAGTTGGTGGTTTCAGCACTAAAGCTGCTTCTATCACAGGAACCACTGGGACAAGATACACAATTATAAAACAACATTGGAGAGCCCCACCAAAGGCTCATCAGAGCCCCATCGAAGCTCCACCAAAGCCTTATCAAATCCCCACCAAAGAAAGCCTCATCTAAGCCTCATCGAAGCACCAAGCAAAAGCAAGGTGTAAACAGGACTGTAAGCTAACCATTTTATTTAGTGACAGTAGTTTGACTGGCATTCAGAGAGCTTTAACAAAGCCTGTCCGAAGCCATGTTTTGAAGCAAGTGTAAACTAACCCAAAAATGGTTAGCTGGCAGTCCTGTTTACACCTTGTGTTTGCTTTGCTTCAAAAATGATACCCCATGTCACTTTAATGATGCTTTAAAGCACCTTCAAAGCCTCCATAGAACTCTATGTCAAAGCTTACTTGAAGCTCGCTTGAAGCACCTGTGGCTTTTGAGAGGCTTTAATTCATCTTTAGATTCACTTTGTTTTCTAGAAATTGCAGGTATGAGATATCCACACACACACACAGGGCATCTGTCAAGCTTCAACAGAGCATTATAGAAGCTTCACTGACGCTTTACTGACGCTTCACCGACGTTTCATCGAAGCACCACTGAAGCTTCAAAAACACATCATAAAAGTATGTTGAAGCGGTAGGTGCTTTAATGTGTGTTGAAGCCAAAGCAAGTGTAAATGAGCCCTTAAGAGTTCTCATATCACTCTAAATTCAGCTAAAAAGACAGGAAGGTGTTGTATATGGGCTCATTTACACTTGCTTTGGCTTCAACACACATGTTTTTTTTATGCTTCGGTAGTTCTTAGATGATGCTCCGATGATGCTTTGGTGATGCTTTTATGGTGCTTTAAGTGAGCTTTGCAATAGACTTCTATGGAGACTTTTGAAGCAAAGCCAAAGCAAAGCAGAAGCAATGTGTAAACAGGACTGTAAGCTAACCATTTTATCTAGTGACAGGAGCTTTAACTGGCATTCAGAGGGCTTTAACAAAGCTTGTCCGAAGCCTTGTTTTGAAGAAAGTGTAAAGTAGCCCTAACTTTCACCAAGTGATACATCTATGTATAAATTCCATGTATAGTTGGGATCACTGAACCACAAACCAATAGTAAACTGTTTACAATGTACTGTAATAATTCTAGCATTTCCCTTTACGTACAAGTACAATACTGTTGCTAATATCCTCTAAGGCTAAGTTCATATCTATGTGATTGGTGTGGGTGGCGATTTCACGGGCATAGCGTCCCATTCATTGTCATGTGTTTTCAGATGTATGGGGGTGCCATTAAGAATTAATAGCAGCCCCGCATGTCATCTACATAGCAGCGCGGTTTGCCTGTGGGTGCCTGCGGGCGCAGGAATTTATTTGATTTGCACACATTCCCACACCTGCATATATAATAGCCAAGCCTTACGTTGAGTACAGGTTTAGAATGAAAGGTTTGTATAGCTTTGTTCAGAAGCACTATACCTGTATATTGATTTCTTAATACAAACAAATATTTTCCAAAGCATTTACCTTCGAATTGATCAGTTTGTGATGATGTTATGAAGTCTGGTGATATAAAGGTGAAATTTAATACAGGACAGAACAGATGCTGGTACACTCCTCAGTGAACCTCTCTGACTTTCTTTGCTCTTATCTTTACAAAACACTATACGCTAAAGTTCTATTAAAGGACAGTACCTTAAGTAGTTGGAATATTTCCTTTTTCCGGGGCATCCTCCATGCACCAAGATATAAAAACATCTTAAAGTGAATCTGGCTGTTTTGTGAGCTGGACTGGTGATGATAAACAGGTTATTACACATATCTTTACAGAGAACTTGTACATGTACCCCCACGTTCCTTTCTCAAATAAAGTACATTAAATCAGCATAGTAATAAACAGAGGTCATTAACTGTACTTTCGGCACACCAGTGGATGGGATCAATGGACATCTCAAAACACTACATACAATCCTCTGTACCTGCATTAAGGTGTCTGCGGCACTTTTACTAACAATGCTATTGCACTTTCTCATAGAGTTAGTGCCGCTTCACATTACAGCGACTTGGGATCCGACTTGTGTTGCCCCAAGTCGCGCGACATGAGAAATTCCTTTGAAGTGAATGGGAGCCGTCTTAATGTACACTACTGAAGTCACTCCCACTTCAGAAAAGGTTCCTGTACTACTTCAAGGCAACTTGTAGGCACTTGATTTCAATGGAAGTTTCCTCCAATGTCAGATCACTGTCTTAACTGAAGCAACTTTACAGGAAGAGAAAATAGTTTTCTCAGGCAAACCCCTCCTTCCCTCAGAGCTGATTATTGTTTGATTGGCCACGGCCAAAGTCACCTGTCCTGGAAGCAACTTGAAGTCACGTTGTAAGTCGCTCCAAGTCGCGCTGAAGTCGTCTCGCAAAGTCACACTGGATGTCGTGTTGCCCGTGTGTGAACCGGCACTAACTTAAAGTTGTATTTAGGTAAAAATATATATATTTCTTTATGGCATTCCTAATACTTGAAGCTGTCTATTTTACAAGCAGTGTATTAGTAAACTGAAACATTTTCTTTCCAATGAGTGCCATCAAGTGGCATACCTGGGAAATGCGGTTGTAATTATGCATGTGAAAAGATGATATCATATACTGTATATATGTACAAAAAAAAAAACGTTGTATACAACGTATCCATGTTTCTACCATTTTAATAGGTTTATTGTCAATCACTTGGAACACTAGCACATGTTTGAAGGGTGTACATACTGAAGCTTGCGTTTTATTTAGGAGCTGATAAATCCTTGGGATTGATTAATAAAACTGTTCATTTTGCAAAGAAATTAACCCGAGAGCTAAGTGACTTAGTGATTGGGGTAAAACTCTGCTGACATCATTTAATCATGTGCAAGCTTAAATGCCTTTTTTTTTCCTTGCATATGATTGGTTATTATTTTCAAAGTGAAACTTCACATCACATTTACTGAGCTCTGGAGAAAATGTCCTTGCACAGTGCAATTTCCCTTGCAAAGTGAACAACCTATTTGCCTTTAGTAAATCAACCCCATTGGCTGTATCTGATGATTAAATCCTGATATAAAGTAGAACTAAAGGCAAAACTGTTCCTTTCATTTGGAATAGAGTAAGGGAGAGTTATAACCCTTGTCAGTTCTTTTTGTCATCTGTGTCTCTTTGGGGAGATTTCCCATAACCAAAATAGCAAGTAAAATGCAAGAATCCCTTGTTGCCACCAGGGTCATCAGAACTAGTGTCCCTATTGGAAGATTTCCCCTCTTTTCCTCTTCTGGTGACAACCTAAAATGTGGGATTTTCCCACACTGTCACCCTTGGTGATAACAGGGAACATGACAAATAGGAAGAATAATCCTTAACCACTTCCATACCGGGCTGTTATACACACATCCCTACCAGGCCTGTTCTGGCTCTTCTCTCCTACATGTACAAATCATAATTTTTTTGCTAGAAAATTACGCAGAACCCCCAAACATTATATATGTTTTTTTAGCAGACACCCTAGGGAATAAAACAACGGTCATTGAAACGTTTTATCTTGCACGGTATTTACGCAATAATTTTTCAAACGCCTTTTTTTTGGAAAAAAATAGTTTCATGAATTAAAAAAATAACAAAACAGTAAAGTTAGCCCAATTTTTTTGTAAAATATGAAAAATGATGTTACACCGAGTAAATAGATACCTAACATGTCACGCTTTAAAATTGCGCACACTCATGGAATGGCGCCAAACTTCGGTACTTAAAAATCTCCATAGGCAACGCTTTGAAATTTTTTACAGGTTACCAGTTTAGATTTACAGAGGAGATCTAGTGCTAGAATTGTTGCTGGCACTCTAACACACGGGGCGATACCTCACATATGTGGTTTAAACGGCGTTTACATATGTCGGCGGGACTTGCGTGTGCGTTCGCTTCTGCGTGCGAGCTACTGGGGACAGGGGCGTTAATTTTTTTTTTTTTTTTTTACATATTTATTTAATTTTTTACACTTTTTTTTATTTTTATTTTTCTATTATCACTTTTATTCCTATTACAAGGAATGTAAACATCCCTTGTAATAGGAATGTGTGTGACAGGTACTCTTTATGGAGAGATGCGGGGTCAATAAGACCCCACATCTCTCCTCCAGGCCTGAAAGCATGAAATCGGTGAAAAAAAATTCACCGATCTCATGCTTGCTGTTGCTTACGGGGACCCGGGCGTGACGTCATCACATCGCGCCCGGGTCCTCCGACGGTCATAGAGATGACTGGTGACCATCTGGGTCTTACGTTGTGCAGAATCGCCGGCACAAGAGAAGGATATCTGAATGATGCCTCTAGCTGCAGGCATCATTCAGATATCCACCCGCAAAGCCCAGGACGTCATATGACGTCCACCCGGATCGTTAGAGGTCCGTTGTGGACGTCATTTTACAATGGGCTGGTATGGAAGTGGTTAAGGGGGAGCAGACCCTGAAACAGGTGTTAACCTCTTATCGGTCTAAAATTAAAAAAAAAAATACCTTTTAGTTATACTTAAAAAGAAGAAAACATCTTCATGTTTGCTAAGTTAATATTCTTGTGAAATCTACATTGCCTTTTCTTAGGTGTAATGTACAACTATGTTTTGCTCCTTTTTGTTCAATAAAGAAAAATAGTAAAAAAAAAAGAAGAAGAAAAAAAAAAACTTCCCCTCTGAAGGAATCTAGGATGGACAAGGACCCCCTGGGTCCTTTTTTTTTTAAACAATTTTTCTTCCTATTTGTCCCAGTTGATGATAGGCTCAGCAAGCTGCTTCTAACAAAGCAAACAGAATATTGGCATGTATTAAAAAGGGATTAACTTCAGACATAAAACTCCACTCTACAAGACTCTGGTCCGGACGCACCTAGAGTATGCTATCCAGTTCTGGGCACCAGTCCTCAGGAAGGATGTACTTGAAATGGAGCGAGTACAAATAAGGGCAATAAAGCTAATAAAGGGTCTGGAGAATGTTAGTTATGAGGAAAGTTTGCGAGCGCTGAACTTATTCTCTTTGGAGAAGAGACGATTGAGAGGCGATATGATTTAAATTTACAAATACAGTACTGGTGACCCCACAATAGGGATTAAACTTTTTTGCTGAAGGGAGTTGAACAAGACATGTGGCCACTCATTAAAATTAGAAGAAATAAGGTTCAACCTTAAACTACGTAGAGGGTTCTTTACTAAGAGCGGCAAGGATGTGGAATTCCCTTCCACAGGCGGTGGTATCAGCGAGGAGCATCAATAGTTTCAAAAAACTATTAGATAAGCACCTGACCACAACATACAGGGATATACAATGTAATACTGACATATAATCACACTTGACTTGATGGACTTGTGTCTTTTTTCAACCTCACCAACTATAACTATGTAACTGTAAGCAAGTAATAATCCCAAGAAATATCTATGAAAGCAGACTCTCGGTAAGTGATGTATACTTTATCATTTTTTTTTTTTTTTTCGTTTTTCAGAACTACCACAAATGACACGGCTACTTACACAGCAGTGGCAAGAAATGTGCATGGTCAATCATCCACTAATTCAGCTGTCATTGTCAGAAGTAAGTAAATTGTCATTAAGGATATAAAATGATTTATCATGGTCCCTTTGGGGAATCAAACATAAAATGCTTTTTGCCACAAGCAGAAAACAGTGGGAAACCTAAGAACTTTTGAGCACTTGCGGTTATAACAGTCAATCATTGATAGATCACTTATTTAGATAAAGGTAATTTCGGATATATCTGATATGTGTCCTTGCAACAGTATTTAAAAAATGCTACAGGTGCATAGAGAGAATCCTCCAGGAACCCTGGGCCAGATTCACAAAAGAGATACGACAGCGTATCTCCTGATACGCTGTCGTATCTCTGTTTTAGGGGCTTCCTAACTATGGGACTGATTCATAGAATCAGTTACGCATAGTTTGCCCTAAGATCCGACAGGTGTAATTGAATTACACTGTCGGATCTTAGGATGCAATACCTCGGCCGCCGCTGGGGGGAGTTCGCGTCGTAAAGCAGCGTCGGGTATGCAAATTAGTACTTACGGCGATCCACAATGGTTTTTTGCGTTCGCTACATCGCTGCTAGTCTAGTTTCCCGCCGCAAAGTTAGTCGTCGTTTTAGCTGCCCTAACTTTACACAGCCCATGTTAAAGTATGGCCGTCGTTCCCGCGTCGAAATTCAATTTTTTTTTTCTTGCGTAAGACGTCCGGGAATACGAAAGTACGCTACGCACGTCGCCGTTCGAAAAAATTACGTCACTTTGCGCAAAGCACGGCGGGAAATTCAAAAGTGAGCATGCGCAGTAGGTCCGACGTGGGAGCGCGCCTAATTTAAATGGCCCACGCCCCTTTGAATTACGCGGGCTTACGCCGGAGGCCGCCGGCGTAGGTTTTCATTGCAAGTGCTTTGTGAATCAGGCACTTGCGATGAAAACTTGAGGCGGTGTAACGTATCTACGATACGTTACGCCGCCGCACTTCGACGTGAATCTGGCCCCCTATGTGTAACTGCAGAGGAAGTGTGACAAATTGTTATAAAATAAATGTATTGCAGGTCTGTGTTAGGATGCTATCAATGCTGTTGGTATTCCTGCTAGTTACTGCACAGGGCTCCCAGGTGGGATTGCCTTAAAGCTGGTCATCTGAGAATTGGTGTCTGCTATAGCAATTCTGCTCAGGCATTTGCAGTCATTCACTGACTCACTGAAGCAAGCAGAGTGCCATGAAAGTTCCATGGAAAGGTACAACGGATAACAAGTAGAAATACTTAGCACTGGGTGTAGATATTTCTTAGCCTGCTGAAATGTTTGCATGTAGTAAAACAGAGTTCAGCACAAAAAATAAATAAAAAAGATCAAACTGGGTATCTGGCCTTGTGGCCTTGGCACTGTTTGTACTAACAGGCAGGTTTCTGATATTTTGTCACAACTAACGAGGGGTACACACATTCTAAATCACATCAATAATACAGTACATATGGCCTGCTGACTTTTCCTTTCAGTCTTGAGAGAGGCAGCAGCTTTGTATAGAGATGCTGCCTGCTGACCTGACAACATGTTAGGAGAGACAGGGACTTCACTGCTGTCACAGCTTGCCAATTAGCCCCCTGCTTTGACTTACTCATAATCACTGAACATAACAGATAATCACTGATATATATGCTGTAGTGCAGATTGCTTGTAGAATAGTTACTTTTAATTTAATTAACAGCTTAAAATAACCTGTGCATAAAGTTTGATTCAAATATGCTTAACACACTGTGATATTTTTTTTTATAGGATTCAGAGGAGAAGAAGAACCTCTTCATCCTGGTTTGGTGCCACATTGTAAGTAAACCCTATTTCAGCATATCTACAGCAAAGGTGGATGACCACACACTAATTCTGATAAAGTCCAAAACATTTATTCTAAAATTTAAAAGTCCATAACAGAACACAGCACATACAAAGAGCAAATGTTGACGCGTTTCATGCAAGTGGGCACTTAATCATAACAAGCATTATGTTGTGATTAAGCCCCACTGTCATAAAACACATCAACATTTGCTCTTTGTGTATACTGTATTCTGTTATGGACTTTTACTTTTTAGTATAAATGTTTTGGACCTCATCAGAATCAGTGTGCCGTCATTCACCTTTGCTATTGAGGTCCTGTGTTACAAGCAAGACCATCACCTGGCAACTTTTGGGGTTGTAATAATTAATGGACTGACTTGGAGTGGTATATAGTGTTTTTGGACTTATTTCAGTATATAATGGTAAGAAAAAGAAATGTCTATGCTACATAAACATCGACTTTTTTGGCGTTTTTTTTTTAAGTCTACTTTTATATTGCTTAGAGCAGTAGGCATCTTAAATTACAGTAAGTTATACATTGATGCAAACCTGTTTGCAATGTAGTCATTGCTGAGCCATTAGTTTAGGTAGACAATTTTAAAAACGTCATATCATATTATTATTATTATTATTATTATTATTATTATTATTATTATTATTTATGCCTTGATAACGCCTGAAACATTTTCCTCTTCGACATATTATTATCACATGTGACTATGGGGGAGATTTCCTAAAACTGGTGCACTCAGAATCTGGTGCAGTTGTGCATGGTAGCCAATCAGCTTATCATTTCAGCATGTTCCATTAAGATTTGGGAATAAAACCTGGAAGCTAATTGTTTTCTATACAGAGTTGCACCAGATTTTGCACTCTTCAGTTTTAGTAAATAACCCCCACTAATAGTTGAGGTGGCACTTTTGCCATGTAGTATGCATTTCTATAGAGTTGACTATTAGGCCCCTTTCTGTTTGTTCCTTGTGCATTTTGACTGCACCTAAAAAATATGAATAGTATAAAATGCCATAAATTATACCTATAATAGAACCTTATCACTAATGCTGCGTACACACGATCGGGCAAACCGATGAGAACGGTCTGATGGACCGTTTTCATCGGACCAAACTGATCGTGTGTGAGCCCCATCGGTTAATTATCCATAGGTTAAAAAAAAGCAATCTTGTTTTAAATTTAAAAATCCATGCATGCTTAGAATCAAGTCGACGCATGCTTGGAAGCATTGAACTTCTTTTTTTTCAGCACGTCGTCGTGTTTTATGTCACCGCGTTCTGACACAATTGTTTTTTTAACCGATGGTGTGTAGGCACGACTGACCATCAGTCAGCTTCATCGGTTTACCGATGAAAACTGTCCATCAGACCGTTTTCATCGGATGGACCGATCGTGTGTACAGGGCTTTACTGTCCTTGCAAAAATGTAAAAGTTCACAAGGCTATGCAATGTCCCTTTTATCAATAGGAAATTGTAGGGTACATTGCCTTGGTATCTGACCCATCAATTTACTCATGTCCAGATTCCCATCACTGGAGCCTGTAGGAACACCCTTCTTTTCGGGTTTACTTTTTTTTTTTTTTTTACTGCATTACTGTGCGTAGCCCTAAATTGAAATATTGTGACAGTTTGTAACGCAATACAGTAATAGAAAATACATATATACTTTATGACTTAATTTTCTTTTATGAATAAAAAAAATGTGGTTGTTATTTTTACAGAAAAAAGTTGTCTGTTTGCAGCTTCCACCTACAGGCACCACCCTACTGTGCTATATGATAAATCTAACTATGTTCATGACCCATGCTTTTTCAATGTATAATTAACACACACAATTTTAATTTCAGTGCCCCTGACAGCTGCAATTTGTTTTACCCACATTGAAGTTCAGTTTCTGGAAACTTTTGGTGTGACGTTTGGAGTTGAGGGTGAAACGCTAACTTTGTCATGTTCAGTTCTTTTAACGCCTGACCTTACCAGACTTCGACCAGAGGCAGAATGGTACAGAGATGGTAAGCATTTCTTTTTAAAACCTTATTAGTGTTATTAGTGTTCTTTTACATTTGTGTTGGTAGCAGGTTTTCATCAATAGTGTTAAAAGAAGTCAACTAATTATCTTTAAGTGCTGGTTCACACTGTTGAGATTTTCAATGCACCTCGAGTCGCACAGAATCACATGTTAAGGAAAATTATTTTCAATGGTGCTCATTTACATCAATATGGTGCACTGACGGTGAGTCATTTGAGTCATCCGGTGCGATTTTGGAAAACGTTCCTGTGCTACCGGTGCAATCTCAGTGCAATTTGGCTCTATAGAATATGCTAACCACATCCAAAAAATCACATCAAAGTTGCACTACATAATCGCAATATTGTGAATCGAGCATTAATCTGTATAGGAACAAGTACCGTACGTTGTATATCCCTAAAGCTATAATATTTGTTGCATGTTATTTCTGTATAGCTCATACACAACCGTTATCCTGCCTGAATGGATTTTCAGCCACCATGGTAGATATGATTATTTAGGAATATTGCGGAGTATATGAAGAGCTAATCTGCTAATATAGAGTGCACTCACAATCCTGATGTATCAATGTGTTTTTACTAAAGCCCTGTACACACGATCGGTTTGCCCTATTGAAAATAGTTTTCATCTGACAAACCGATCGCGTGTGGGCCCCATCAGTTTGTTTTCCATTGGTGAAAAAAAAATAGAACATGTTTTAAATTTCTCCTATGGATAAAAAAAACGATCGTTTGTGTGGAAGTCCATCGGTCAAAAATCCATGCATGCTCAGAATCAAGCCGACGCATGCTCGGAAGAATTGAACTTAATTTTTCTCAGCACATCGTAGAGTTTTACGTCACCGTGTTTTGGCACAGTCAGATTTTTGACTGATGGTGTGTAGGCAAGACTGATTAAAGTCAGCTTCATCAGATATCCGATGAAAAAATCCATCATATTAGATTCCATCAGATATCCGATCGTGTGTACGAGGCTTAAGAGAAAGGCCCCGTAGACACGTCCAAGGAACTCGACGTGCCAAACACATCGAGTTCCTCGTCGAGTTCAGTGTGGAAGCCGCCGAGATCTCGGCGGGCCGACTTTCCTCATTGAACAACGAGGAAATAGAGAACATGTTCTCTTTTCGGCCTGACGAGTTCCTCGTCGGCTTCCTCGCTGAAAAGTGTACACACGACCGAGTTTCTCGGCAGAATCCTGCTCCGACCAAGTTTCTGGCTGAATTCTGCCGAGAAACTTGGTCGTGTGTACGGGGCCTAAGTGTTATTTACCCCGAAGCCACTAATCAGATTCCAAACTCTGTAACACCCCATCATCTCCTAGAGACTATCAGGGACAAGGAGCCAGGGGGGATGACATATTACCTCAGGGTCCAGTCGTTGACTTATAGTGTGTTTGTGAACAGATGGGCACCAATCACTTTAAGACAGTTTATCAGAGCTTAATAAGGCTAATAAACTCAAGAGGATCAGGATACAACTTCTCTTGACACTATCCATCAGACAAATGTTTACCACTGGTCCTCTAATCGAGGCAATCACCTTCCTGTACTACTTACCCTGGATATACCTTCCGGCAGAGTAACCGGAAGCTTCAGGCCAGGTTTGGGCCTTTTTGTAACTCAGCACACCCTCCCCTGGAAGCAGGCCTGGGAGAAAAAGAACATTGGCGGCAACACCTCCTCACCAGGCAGGTGAGGCAAGGGAGCTCCAGAAGGTGCCCCTAATCACTTATATCCTCCCCCAGTCTGCACCACTGGCAATAAATCCCCTAGTGGTTGCCCAGGGAGATATTAAAATAGGTTATTGTAGCTTCCTTTACTATTGCCAGAGACCTTCCCCAGCAGCAGGCAGAAGCAAACAATAACTCCCAACTTAGGGAAAAACAGCAAAACACTTAATCTAAATAGTAATGCAAGCTTAGGACAGGGTGGCTACACCTGGCTTGAAAATCTGAACGTGATCAGTGGCGGCGGGGAAAGACTTCCACATTAATACTTTAGACAAGTGGTCTCCAAACTTTCTAAGCAAAGAACCAGTTTACTGTCCCTCAGGCTTTAGAAGGGCCAGGCTGTGGCCATTACGAGAAAATAGACATGTGCACACTGAAATATTTTGTTTCGGAATTTTGTTTTCGTCTGAAAAATACATTTATTTAGTTACTCCCGAAATTCGTTTTTATTTATTTTATTTAGTTAAAAAATGCATTCGTCCAAAAATCAGAATTAATTAAGGTCAAATCTGTCAT
Source organism: Rana temporaria (assembly GCF_905171775.1). Classification (NCBI taxonomy): domain Eukaryota; kingdom Metazoa; phylum Chordata; class Amphibia; order Anura; family Ranidae; genus Rana; species Rana temporaria. The sequence continues at coordinate 209,847,634 of NC_053492.1, forward strand.
TGAAGGCTTATGGTGTCTGTCGAATGTTCGACGACGTAATCGTACATTTCCGGTCGAATGTTCTGCCTACAAGCTATAGAAGAATTCTAATGTTGTATGACACTAGTAATAATTATATTTATAAATTATTATTACTAGTCAACCAACATTCAAATTCTTCTATAGCCTACGAGCCGAGCATTTGACCAGAAATGTACAATTGCGGCGTCGTACAGTTTAGCTGCTTTTCAAATCTTCTTAGAACTTTCGACAGACACCATAAGCCTTCAATGACAGATTCAACGTTTGTATGTTTTTCTCTGCTTCGTCGAATCTTCGTCGTTCATGTTGAATGGTCTACCCCAACACTGTCTCTATAATGTCGAATCTTTCCTCTCTATGTAGAATAATCTTGGACTAATAGAGTTAAGGTTAGGCACATTCGACCGCAGGTTCGATAGACACAGATCGCTATTGTCAGTGTCATGTCGAATCTCCTATCTATATCGAACTGTTGTAGCGACGAAAATGGAAATAAAGCATTTTTTTTATGTCGGATCTTTCGGATTTCAGATTCTGGGTGTTCATTTTCATTTGTTAAAACAATAACGAAAATACCCGAAATTCGGACGAAAATGCATTCGAACGAAAACGAATGCACATGTCTAGTAGAAAATTACTCAGCGTCAGTGCCCCATTATTGGGTGTAATGTTAGGAATAGTGCCACATTGTTGATATCAATGAATAGAATAGTGGCCCACTGATGATGTCAATAGGAGGAATGGTACTCCATCATTGACGTCAGTTGGTGGAACAGTGCCCCCAAGGTCCAGCTAAAGGCAAGTAAAAGGCCATGTCTGGCCTCCAGGGTGCAGTTTGGAGACCACTGCTTTAGACCTATACCACTTAAAGCCTTGTATGGAAATTTTGGAAGTTTTCTATCATGTATCCAGCAGGTTCTGAAAGGATTTGTATAATGCAGCAAGGGTTTGTGAAACTGATTTGCAGTCAGGGTCTGTATCTACTAAATTTCTATGAGCACCCGTAACTTAACAACTACAGGTGTGTGCAGTGCTAAAACCAATATATTTTGCTCAGAAAGGTTGCATGCAGTTTGTGTAATATATCTTGTCATGACATTTCACACAGAAAGTAAGGGCTGACATTTACAGCAGACATTTATTGTGAAGGAGATGTAAAACATTAACTTTATACTGACTTTTAGTTTTTACTCATCCAATACAGCAAGAGTATACAGCCATTTCAATGTTATGGTTTACAGACATGATCATTTTTTTTTTTGCCTGCAAGAAGCCCTCTTACCATTTTGTAATTTAGTTTGTATCTTTATTTTTTTTTATTTTTTATTTTTTTTGGATAAAGTGGAAAAGGTTATACTATCTGTCAGATTCTTTTTTGCTGTTTATAGCCCTGCTAGGAAAATACACCCCTCTGTCTTTGTAACAGCTGTCACTGGGATGTAAAGTGAGGAGGGGAATCGATGTTTTACTTATCACAGAAGAAGATAAAATGACTTCTCCAACAGTAACTAATCTTTAAAGAATAATAGTTCCTAATTTTGATGAGATTTTTAAGGGTACCTGATGCCCACCGGGGTTAATGTGGGTCGGGACTCACTGTATAATGGTGCAGGCAATGCTCCACTGTGAATAGTGAGTGTGGAAGGAAATACTGACATTTTTAATAGCATGGCTCCACCATTTTTTGATTACAGCACATTAACATTTATGTTTCCCATATATTTATTATGGCAAACAAGTATTATTTATATAGATGACAATTAACACAATATATACAATTTGTGCACCTCAAGGAGCTTACAATCTAAATCTTTCTCACATGCATACATATGCACACCAGGGCCAGTTTTAGACAGTTAATTTAGACAATTAATCTACCAGCATGTCTTTGGAGTGTGGGAGAAAACCAATGCAAGCAAAAGGAAAACACACAAACTCCTTGTCGGCAATTGAACTGCTGACAAGCAGAAATGCTAACCATTAAGCCGCCCAGATTATGACAGAATATTACATTATATCAAGCTACAACAGCACATTATATCATCATAAAAGCCCATCATAGCAAATGATAACAAGCTGCAGAAAAATATATTACAAAAGTACATCATACCTGCATTATATCAACCAGCTTGACAAGCTACATCAGCGAATTGTGCAATGCTGCCATAGTTGTGTTATATCATGTTACATTAACACATTTTTACATACTTAACAACTTTAAAACGCAGGAATCTGGGGTAAAGCTGTCCACATAGGCCATTCTCAGCACCGCCGGCTCCCACTGCTGTCAGTCTACAATCATGACTGAAAAGACTACACTGCAGTAGAGCGATCTGAAAGCGAGGCTTGAAACGCTTGTGGAGCGCAGCGTGGAAGGGATGATGTCGATGGCGGTGAGAAAGATGGTCTGGTCTATGTAGACAGATTTACCCCAGATGCCTGCATACTTAGATGTACCTGTTTTAATCATCAACTCACCATGTGAGTTGCTAAATGTTGTACCTTCATTAAATGTAACCATATTGCTACACTTAGAGGCGCCTCTCTTCTCTTTTATACTTAGTTGTGACATGACGCTGCTCATATATCAAGACATCACTCGTTTAGCAAGTCAAAATTTTTAATAAAAAAATAGCTTGTCTTGCAAAACACTCACAGACCAAGTTTCTCTCATTCCAAGGTTTTACTGTACTTTATTTATGCCCTACCATAAATGTCAGCAATCATTAGCAAGAGTAATACATACTTAGCACAGTCTATTTTAGCCTGGCCATATGTAAATGTAAAAGGCATTTCATTCTTTCTTTCCAATTGGATTTTCTTTTAGATGTCTTGGTGAAAGAATCCAAATGGCATCAGCTGCATTTTGGAGAAGGTCGTACCACTCTGACATTGACACATTTGAATAAGGACGATGAAGGATTGTACACTGTAAGAATGGTCACCAGAGGTGGAGTCAATCAGCACAGCGGATTCCTCTTTGTAGCTGGTATGTGTCTCAGTTTACTTTGTTTATCATTTACAGTTCTTAATTAATTTTCAAACCATAGGTTCGAAAGGAACCTGACGGGGTTAAAAAAATAAATATGGACCATCGTTGACTTATTTTTAACATTGTTCTAGGTTTGTCATTCTGATCATTGACCTAAACAAGCTGACAAACCTGGCACGTGCTTGTTCCAGGTGAGTGATTCACCAAGTATTGAAGCAAGGATCAGGATGACAGTCCCAGACCATGCATCTCCAAGAGCAAGTCAACAATGTTAGCTACCATATTACTATGTAAAAGTCCACTAATGCTGGAAGAAAAGTAAATTTTCCTTTTCAGTTCCACCCAGGATGTAAATTGAACAAACTAAGGTGAATAAAGATATCCTCCACAAATCAACAAACTGGGCCTCTTAACGCAAGCAGTGGACCACTAGATTATAGGTGGTGAAATAGACATAGGGCTAGATTCAGGTAGGGGGATGTAAGTTTGTGCGGGCGTAGCGTATGTTATTTACGCTACGCCGCCACAATTTAGAGAGGCAAGTGCAGTATTCACAAAGCACTTGCTCCGTAAGTTGCGGCGGTGTAGCGTTAATCTGCTGGCGTAAGCGCGTCGAAATTAAATTGTCAAGAGGTGGGTGTGTTTAATGCAAATAAAACATGACCCCGTGTAAATGACGTTTCTCACGAATGGCGCATGCGCCGGCCGTGAACGTATCCCAGTGCGCATGCTCCTAATCACGTCGCAAATAGTCAATGCTTTCGACGTGAACGTAATTTACGCAAAGCCCTATTCGTGAACGACTTACGCAAACGACGTAAAATTTTCAAAATTCGACGCGGGAATGACGTCCATACTTAACATTGGCTATGCCTCATATAGCAGGAGTAACTTTACGCCGGATAAAAAAATCCCCCGGGCGCACGTACGTTTCTGAATCGGCGTATACAGCTCATTTGCATATTCTATGCTGAAATCGACGGAAGCGCCACCTAGCGGCCAGCGTAATTATATGCAACTAAGATACGGCAGAGACTTACGCCAGTCGGATCTTAGCCTAATTTCGGCGTATCTTGCTTTCTGAATACAGAAAGAAGATACGCCGGTACAGCTTTGAATTTACGCGGCGTATCAATAGATACACCGTCATAAATTCTTGCAGAATCTAGCCCATAGTATATTCACAAGATAGTCACATCTCCACCAAAGCAACAGGCACCTGAATCCTGCACAGACTTCATGCACAATAGATCCACAGGTTCATACATTAAATGAGATAAAATGACTCATGGTGCAGTATATCAAACAAATATTTATTTATTCCAATAAGATTTCCAAAATACTAAAATTTTGCATGTTAAAAAGCATGGAATCCAACGTCACGACGATACACATGCTGACCGCGGCTATCTTGTTGGTTGTAAACATATGATCGTTTTTTACTTCCAAAATGTGAGTATTTTATTGGAATAAATAAATATTGGCAAGGGCGGTTTTTTACGTGTGCCCATAGTGTGGTGGTGTATCTATTACACTGCTCTTTAACCACTTCCATACCAGGCATTTTCACCCCCTTCCTGCCCAGGTCAATTTTTAGCTTTCAACACTGTCACGCTTTAAATGACAATTGCGCGGCTCCCAAACAAAATTTACGTCTTTTTTTCCTATAAATAGAGCTTTCTTTTGGTGGTATTTGATCATCTCTGCGGTTTTTATTTTTTGCGCTATAAACAAAAAAAGACTGAAAATGTAGCAAAAAAAACCAATATATTTTATTTTTGCTATAATAAATATCCAAATTATTTAAAAAAATATATTTTTTTCTCAGTTTAGGCCGATACGTATCGTTCTACATATTGTTGGTAAAAAAAGCGCAATAAGCGTTTATTGATTGGTTTGCGCAAAAGTTATAGCGTCTACAAAATAGGGGATAGATTTATGACATTTATTTTTATTTGTATTTTTTTACTAGTAATGGCGGCGATCTGTGATTTTTGTCAGGACTGTGATATTGCGGCGGACAGATCAGACACTTTTGACACTATTTTGGGACCATTCACATTTATACAGCGAACAGTGCTATACATATGCACTGATTACTGTATAAATGTGACTGGCAGGGAACGGGTTAACACTAGGGGTTATCGTGTTCCCTAGGGAGTGATTCTTACTGTGGGGGGGAGGGGGCTGACTGGGGGAGGTGACCGATCGGTGTCCCTATGTACAAGGGACACACCATCGGTCTCCTCTCCCTGACAGGATGTGGATCTCTGTGTTTACACACAGAGATCCACGTCCCTGGCTCTGTGACGAGCAATCGTGGGTGCCCGGCGGACAAATCGGGCCGCCAGGCACGCGCATCGTGACCCCAGTGATGCGGCGATCGCACGCACTCCACACTGCCGGAATCTCAGGACGTCATGTGATGGGAAGCGGTTAAATAAGCCCCTTAACGTGATTGTGAAAACGGTTTCACTGAACAGCAAATAAGGGAGAATCTGCAACAGGGACACAAAGAGAAATAAAACACTGACAGGGGTTCCAACCTTTCCCCATTTTATTTGTCTGTCACTTTGGTGGACATTCTTAAAGATTAATGCCGCGTACACGCGGTCGTTCATGAAAAAAAAACGTTGTTTTTAAAAACGTCATTTAAAATGATCATGTGTGGGCTTCACATCAATTTTCGGCTTCTGAAAAACGACAAAAAAAAATTCGAACATGCTGCATCTTTTAACGTCGTTTTTTAAAATGTTGTTTTTCGGGTAGTAAAAAATGACCATGTGTGGGCTAAAACAAAGTTTTAAACCCGCGCATGCCCAGAAGCGAGTTATGAGACGGGAGCGCTCGTTCTGGTAAAACTACGATTCATAATGGAGTAAGCACATTCATCACGCTGTAACAGACAAAAAAGCGCAAATTGTCTTTTTCTAACAATGAATCAGCTAAAAGCAGCCCAAAGGCGAATAGAACTTCCCCTTCCCCAGAGTGCCGTTGTACGTGTTGTACGTCACCGCGCTTTGTTCATCATTTTTCAAGAACGAAGTTGGAAAAACGTTGTTTTTTTTTCATGCCGAAAAACGACCGTGTGTACGCGGCATAACTCCACTTTTGTTGAAAAAAAAAACATTCCCCTCTGGGTGATCCATGTACATTGCAGGAATTTTAACAAACTGTTTCACATCCCAACTTTTTATTATGCTGAAGAAATAACTTTGTGCTTTTCTGTGTCCATGTCAAAGTAAATATGTATGCAAGTGATTTTATAATTATCAATCCGGTGCTGCATTTGCAGGGCTTTAATGAGGAAATTGGCAAAGCCTGCATCCCTTTAGGCTCCATTCACACTTACACAACTCCAAAGTTGTGCCGACATTGGAGTGCAACTTTGATGCAACTTTGGATGGGTGTGACTTTGGTCCGACTTTGGCTTTGACCAGTGATAATGGACAACAGTTGCACAACTGTTGCACTGTATAACATTTAGATAAGGCTTTCATGCAACTTTGAAAGTAGTGCATGAACTACTTCAAAATTGCTGCAACTTCATTTCGCGCATATACAGTATGAATAGTTATCATTGGAAAACACAGGGAACAACTTGTTATGCCACTTTGATGTCCAAAGTGCATGACAAGTCGCACAAGTGTTAATGAGCCTTGGGCCCCATACACACGAGAGAATTTATCCACGGATAAATCCTCTCAAAGATTTCCGCAGATTTCGATGCGATGGAGTGTACACACCATTGCATTGAAATCCGCGCGGGAATCCTCTGGCGATGACGTGTCGCGCCGTCGCCGCGATTATGACGCGGCGACGGGCGCGACGCTGTCATATAAGGAATTCCACGCATGCGTCAAATCATTACGACGCGTGCGGGGAATCCCTTTGGACGGATGGATCCGGTGAGTCTGTACAGACGAGCGGATCCATCCGTTGGAATGGATTCCAGCAGATGGATTTGTTGTGCATGTCAGCAAATATCCGATCTGCTGGAATCCATCCCAGAGGAGATTTCTCCGCGGAAACAGATCCGCTGGCGTGTACACACCATAGGATCTATCCGCAGAAACCCATTTGCTGGGATTTATCTGCGGATGGATTCTATCGTGTGTATGGGGCCTTAGACGTGATTTCCCTTTGGGAATATCTCACCAAAAATCAAATTTTTGTTGCAGGGGATGCCTAAAATCTGACTTGTATTTTAGTGCAGACTCCTGGGAAAACCAGTAAGCAAATCACACAAACAGGAAATTTAACTTCTGGGGAGTGTTCTGTACAGCGCTGCAGATTTAGGAAAACGAAAAGGTCATTTTTAATAACATTTAATTACAATATGACTTATGTTGCATATATATATATATATATATATATATATATATATATATATATATATATATATATATATATATATACATATATACACACTATATTATTATTATTATTTTTTTTATTTGCTAATTCTTTTTACCACAAAAGTGGAGTTATCCTTCAACCGCTTCCAGACTGGCTACTGCATATATACTGTGGCAGGGCAGCCTGGCTATATGATTTCGTGCACAAAGTCTGGGGCGCGCACCACCGGCGACCCACTCCCACTGTGACTGGACACAGCAGGAGCCAATCAGCGGGCCACCCGCAGTCTTTCTCCGGAGAGGCAGAATGGCGGTCTGCCTATGTAAACAAGGAAAACCGCTGTTCTGTGTGGGAGTAAAATGGAGATCTTGTGTTTCTGCTAAGCAGAAACACGGATCTCTGTTTTCCTCCAGTCACAGTTAGAAAGCACTCCCTAGGAACACACTTCAATCCTTTGATATCCCCTGATGTTAACCCCTTCCCTATCAGTGTCATTTATACAGTTAAGTCCTGTACACACGATTGGATATCTGATGGAATCTAATCCGATGGATTTTTTCGTCGGATATCCGATGAAGCTGACTTTCATCAGTCTTGCATACACACCATCAGTCAAAAATCCAACCGTGTCGAAACGTGATGATGTACAGTAAAACACTACGATGTGCTGAGAAAAATGAAGTTCAATGCTTCTGAGCATGCGTCGACTTGATTCTGAACATTGCGTGGATTTTTGACCGATGGACTTCCACACAGACGATCATTTTTTTCTATCGGTTTTTTATCCATAGGAAAAATTTAAAACATGTTCTATTTTTTTTCACCGATGGAAAACAAACCGATGGGGCTCACACACAATCGGTTTGTCTGATGAAAACGGTCCATCGGTCCGTTTTCATCAGACAAACCGATCGTGTGTACAGGGCTTAACAGTGCATTTTTTAGCACTGCAATGTCAAAGTCCTGCTAAAAATTGCTGATCGCCACCATTACTAGTAAAAACAATAAAAAGAAAGACATGAATATGTCCCATAATTTGTAGACGCTACAACTTTTGCTCAAACCAATTAGTATACCAAATCCAAAAACATGTAGTAGAATAAATATTGACTTAAATTTATGAAGAAATTCGATTTTTTTTTATTGGATGTGTTTTATAATAGAAAGTAAAAAATATATATATTTCTTTTTTTTTCAAAATTGTCTGTCTTTTTTTGTTTATTCCTTTCACGCCGAGCGTACGCATATATGCATCCTCGGCTTTCGTGGGTTATACTGATAACTGCAGCTGCAGGCATCATCCTGGTACCGTTGTTTAGAGCCGGCGATTGGCTATCCAGACATAAGAACCGATGCGGCTAAAAGCCGCTCGGTTGTTATGCCGGAGGAGCGGGAGGGGACATCCCTCCTCCCGCCACCTCTCGCCACTCTGACCGGGCCTCCCGTCCCACCGGGAGACCAATCCTCGATCCGGCACCTCCAGTGTCCAGGCGCAGACTGAAACTAAGCCGTAAATGGCTTTGATTCAGTCTCTGCAATGTAAACACGGAAGCGACGTCATGACGTCACTTCCGGGTTTCTCAGCTGCCAATGGCGCCGGATTGAAAAAAGTACACAGTATTCAGAATCGCCGTTAAAGAGTACCTGTCACCACCTATTACTGTCACAAGGGATGTTTACATTCCTTGTGACAGCAATAAAAGTGATCAAAATGTAAAAAATGTAATATTATAAAAATAAATAAAATAAATAAGAAAAAAGAATTTAAAGCGCCCCCCTCCCCGCGAGCTTGCGCATCAAAGAAAACGCATTCGGAAGTTGAGCCTGCATATGAAAACGGTGTTCAAATCACACATGTGAGGTATCGCCGCAATCGTCAGAGCGAGAGCAATAATTCTAGCACTAGACCTCCTCTGTAACTCTAAACTGGTAACCGTAAAAAAAAGTTTAAAGCGTCGCCTATGTAGGTTTTTTAGGTACCGTAGTTTGTCGCCATTCCACGAGTGTGTGCAATTATAAAGCGTGACATGCTTGGTATTTATTTACTCGGCGTAACATCATCGTTCACATTATGCAAAAAAATTGGGCTAACTTTACTTTTTCATTTTTTTTAAATTCATAAAATTTCATTTTTCCCAAAAAGTTGCGTTTGAAGCACCGCCGCACAAATATCGTGTGACATAAAATATTGCAACAATCGCCATTTTATTCTCTAGATTCTCTGCTAAAACAATATATATAATGTTTGGGGGTTCTAAGTAATTTTCTAGCAAAAAACATGGATTTTAACTTGTAAACACCAAGGCCCGGATTCACATAGAACCGCGTATCTTTGTGCGGGCGTAACGTATCCTATTTACGTTACGCCTCCGCAACTTTTACAGGCAAGTGCCATATTCTCAAACGAAAGTTGCGGCGGCGTAGCGTAAATAGTCCGGCGTAAGCCTGCCTAATTCAAATGTGGTAGATGTGGGCGTGTGTTATGTAAATGTTATGTGACCCCACGTAAATGACGCTTTTTTCCCAGTGCGCATGCTCCAAATTAACCCCGCAAGAAGCCAATGCTTTCGACGTGAACGTAAATGACGCCCAGCCCTATTCGCGAACGACTTACGCAAACGACGTAACATTTTCAAAATTCGACGGGGGAACGACGTCCATACTTAACATTGGTACGCCTCATCTACGCCTCATATAGCAGGGGTAACTTTACGCCGGGAAAAGCCTAACGTAAACGGCGTATCTGTACTGCGTCGGCCGGGCGTACGTTTGTGAATTGGCGTATCTAGCTGATTTACATATTTCTAGGTGTAAATCAGCGTACACGCCCCTAGCGGCCAGCGTAAATATGCAGTTAAAATACAACGGCGTAAGAGACTTACGTCGGTCGGATCTGATACAAATCTATGCGTAACTGATTCTAAGAATCAGGCGCATAGATACGACGGCTCGGACTCAGAGTTACGACGGAGATACGCCGGCGTAACTCGTACGTGAATCCGGACCCAAATGTCATAAATAGGCTTAAACATGAAAGGGTTTATATCACAAAAAATAAAAACCACAGAGGTGACTAAATACCACCAAAAGAAAGCTCTATTTGTACAGCGCTGTACGACCGCGCAATTGTTATTTAAAGTAACACAGTGCCATATCGCAAAAAATGGCCTGGTCAGTAAGGGGGTAAAATCTTCTGGGGCTGAAGTGGTTAAAGAGCAATACATGTAAGATTGCACAGAAGTAAAAGTGATCATTTTGAAGATAGGAGAGTGTCTGAATATATAAAATAAGAAAAAAAAGCTGCATTTCATTTACTTATATGGGGATTACTGAGCTTTATAATTTAACATCAGAACATCCAAGGTCACATGATGATACAGTAGATAATATACAACAGCAGCATTAATACAGTTCTGTTAAATATTTTATTTTCTCTGGATTACCAAGATTTAATTGAATTGGCACTGATTCCTATCTTTCTATTTCTATTTCTCTGAAGATGCTGCAGCTTTGGTTTTAGGGGCACCAGGTGCACCGATGGATGTTGAGTGCCATGATGCTAACAAAGATTATGTGATTGTATCATGGAAGCCACCAAACACCGCCAGCGAAGCTCCAGTCATTGGATACTTTGTTGATAAGTAAGTACTTGGCACCAATATATATATTTTTTAACCCCATTCCCCATCTCTATCCATTTGTTTATTTATAATTTAAAATGCCTTTCTAACAGTAGATGTAAAGGATAATTAGACAGTTGTGTAGGCAGCACCATCATGTTCCCAAACTTTGAAGATATCCAAATGTCAAACAGGAAATATCATCAGATAACAGGTGTGTGAAATAATTAATGTGAGGAAGAAAATAGTAATGAAATGCAGCATCCATCGCTAATTACTTTGGCTTACTATCTATTAATATTATTTCTGAAAGCCAATATACACTATTTGTTAACTGAACATTTTTTTATATTTTTTTATGACAGATGCGAAGTAGGAACCGACAACTGGATCCAGTGCAATGATTCACCCGTTAAGATCTGTAGATATCCAGTAACTGGCTTATATGAAGGAAGATCTTACCTTTTCCATGTCCGAGCAGTTAACAAAGCAGGAATCAGTAGACCGTCAAGAGTTTCTATAGCAGTTGCGGCTCTGGATCCTGCTGATTTTTCAAGACTGCAAAGTATGATCACTATAAATGACTGTATAACCATGTATACATTTTTTTCTAGCATGTTTTTAAGGTAAAGCATATGCTGACACTCTGCAGAATGGCTGCCATGCTTTTGTTTTATTTGCAGGCACTATCTGTAATGCACATTATCAATGAAATAATCTTCTGTGACTCCACAGTCGTTTATTCATCTGTCTAGTAACTACTTCTCTTGCTATTTCCTTAACTTTTAAAAAAGGAGGTAACTTATTTGCATACAGTTCTATTTTTCACCTGACATGCTGTTATCCGTTATTAAATTGTATTTCCACGTTTGCAGCCACATCAGATATATAGCTTTTTTACATTGTTACATGTTACCATTCGCATAGCATAGTTTTAAAGCAGAGGGCCACACAAAAAGTTAACCTCCGCTTTTTCGGAACTCTCCCCCCTCCGGTGTCACATTTGGCACCTTTCAGGGGGGATGGGGGTGCAGCAACCTGTATTATATAGGTATTTGCACCCACTTCCGGGAATAGACTCCCACGGGAGTCACGCCCCTTCGTGTCACCCCCCGCTGTCTTCTGGGAAGCACACTGGTCCAGCGAGGGCACGCCGCGTGACTCGCGCATGCGCAGTAGGGAACCGGGCAGTGAAGCCGCAACACTTCACTTCCTGAATCCATCGCCTAAGATGGCGGTAGCGGCAGCTGAGAGACGAGCGATTGCTCAGCCTCGGCTGCCGACATTGTGGGTGCACTGGACAGGTAAGTGTCCATTTATTAAAAGTCAGCAGCTGCAGTATTTGTAGCTGCTGGCTTTTAAAAACCACATTTTAGGTGGACCTCCACTTTAAAGAAATATTTCAAAACTGCAGCTTTTCTTTTTTTAGATGCTGTTTTTGGAACTTCGAGGAGGGAAAATCCTACTTAGTGATCTTTGTTTATGAGGAGGCTGGGTAGCTATATTTGCCATAATTATTCCTGTCTGTACTGTGCTGACAGAGAGATCTCTTCTCAACAACAAAGGGTTAATCATTTAGAAGCTATGCTACACTAATGTATATTAAAGTCTTAATTCCCCTTTGTTACATGTTACATGTTGTTACATGTTACACCCTTATTTAAGGTGTAGCAAGTAACATATTCTAGCAGCGCCCCTCCGGTTACCCACACAGCTGTGTTATTCATTCACAGGAATTTGTGAATAAATAAACTACAAGTCCCATCTCCATGCTGATTAGCGTACTTGTAGTCCATTCATTCTTCCTTCAATATTGAAGCAGAATGACTGTACAGAGGTACTGTATGGGTAGAAAGCAAGAGGGAGAGTATGCAGAAACCTGATGTTGCACCTGCAATTCACTGATCACGAGTGCACTGCATTGCAGGCTGCTGCAGGGAAAAATAATAAATGCACATCTTCTTCAAAAATATGTGGATTTATTACTTTTCCCTGAAAGGTGAACTTATCCTTTAATGAGAGGAAACTCATCCTGTCCTAAGGCTTTCTACTGGGACAGATCACATTCAATTTGTTGAGAAATGCTTGCAGTCAGCTATGGCACCTTCTCCTAAGAAACATCTAAAAGGGAAAACATTTAAAAAAAAAATAGGTATGCTGTGTAAATGGGAATACATAACAGACATAAAGTATATTTTTTACAAATGTGCTTGCAAAAGTGGAAATACATTTTAAAGGCACATAGTAAAAACATACCATACATGGTGGATATTAGCACTGACCTAGGATACAAAATGGTTCATGAAAAGGAATCACTCTAAAAATGTAAAACTAATCCAACTGCTTTTTTTTTATTTTGCTTTGGTGTTCGGGTCATGAAAAAGGATCTACATCAAATTACCTTCTATCCTGTTTTATAACCCTTTTTACATTTAAGAAAATATCATGCTAGGCTCAAGGGCATTCTATTTTGTCAAGGTTAATTCTGTTTTTAGTATCTCTTAAAACATCTAAGGCTCTCTGAGCTGGTAATGAACATATTTTAGGTCCTCTAACAGTGAGAGAATGTATCCATACAAAGCCAACAAATGTCTTTATAAATGAGTGCAGGGTACATAAAAAAACATCTAATGATGTTTATGTTAATAATAATAATAGTAATAATAATAATTATTATACCACATTTATAAAGCGCCAACAGTTTGTGCAGCGCTTAACAATGTGAGGGCAGACAGTACAGTTACAATACAATTTAATACAGGAGGAATGCCTGATAGAGCTTACAATCAGGGCTGGTAGGAGGGGTGGGCGGATGGGACGACTGCCCAGGGCAGAATCTTGCAAAGAGGGAAGGGGCGTGCCAGATTGTGAGCTGCACTGTGCTCTTTCTATACAGGAGAAAATCTCCACCAAATCGCCTGGCTGTCACACCTCCCTGTGCCCCGAACTCTGCTACTGATCGCCCACAGAGCTAAGGTTATGTGCCTCCTCTCTGCAGCAGCCATCCAGTGTCCACACATGGGAGAAGGTCGCTCTCTTCCAGCTTTGGCTGCTGTCTGCGTGCCTGGCTAGATCAGAGCTCTCAGTGAGCCGCAGTAAGGGTGGGCATAGCTTGCAAAAGAAAGTTCAGCACAGAGCACATTGCAGTACCAATCACTGTAAGCCCTGGTTCACACTGGGCTGCGGGAGTGAAGCTGTGCGAGTTCAGCTGAACTCGCACGATTTCACTCCCGCCGGCAGTCCCGATTTCGGCCGTGATTTAACCTCCCTGGCGGTATGATTCTGTCTGGAATTACGTACCAAAAGCGGTACAATTATTTGCAAGGAAATTTGGTGTTTTATACTGTAGGCCTGTGATTTTTAGGAATAACTCACTTAAATCTGACCAAACAAGAATCTAATAGGCATCCCGGGTATGACATTTTTTTAAAAACAACATTTTAAATTATAATATAATAAATAATTATAAATAATTATAGCAAGTAATAATATAATTAAAATAAAAATTATTCAATAATGTAATCAAATCAAAATCACTGAAATTTTCTCAGTTGCAGAATTGTTGCTGTCATTATTTTTTTTTTTTATGACGAATTTCCCCGCAAATCGCTATCACACAATTCTGCAAGTGATTATAATTTATTATCGCTGTTTTCTAGCTGATCTAAAACCATTTTTGACATAAAAAGACACTTTTGGTTGCTATGGACAATCTACAGTTTTCAGGCAGAAAGAAAGGTTTTTATTATATAAAATGACATGTAGGACACTGGGCAGACCACTAGGGACAAGGGGGGCGTGTTTTTTTTACATACAGTACTGTAATCTATAAGATTACAGTATACTGTATGTAATGTGTTTGTTTACTTTTTTGAATTTGGCGCCGATCTCCGCTCCCGTGCGTCGTAACGTCGCAGGGAACGGAGATCGGCGGCACAGGAGGACGCTGTGTGAATCGAGCGAGGTCCCGCTCGCTCACACAGCGCGGTGACATCGCTGGATCCAGGAGAAGGTAAGCCAGCGCACGCTGCAGGCTCTGCATATCTACCCCGTGCGTGACTCGGGGTTACCGATCGTAACATGAAAAACCCACCCCGAGTCACGCTCGGGAATACCGCCAGGGGGGTTAAGAGACATCTGTGCAGGTTTCTGCACAGATGTCTATGTAAATCGCGGCCCGAAATCGCAAAAAGCAGTACAGGAACTACTTCTTGAAATTGGTGCAGCGCTGCAGATGCGGCGTCGCACCGATTAGGACAGTGTCATTGCCGACAATTGGTGGCAAATGCCGCCGATTTGAGATGCGATTTCACATGTCAAATCGCATCTCAAATCGAAGGAAATCGTACCCAGTGTGAACCTGGGCTAAAGCCCTACAGTCTTCAGAGCTCTCTCCAGACCAGCCAAGTTCCAGATTCATCCCATGGAACCAGGCTGCCATTAAGGTGAAGTGTTGGAATATATGTGTAGAACAAGCTGGGCTAATGATGGATATAAAAGATTTGTGAAACTTCCTGTCTGTTTCCCAGTCAGACTGTGACTGTGTATTCAGCAAGTGATGAGACCACAGACCAGCACAGCTACACTATTTCCCAAGATCAGTAGAAATCTTAATTGAAAATTGTGTTTTTTGTTCACTTGCAAAAGAGGTTAGGTTCTGCTGGAATAAAATGCCCATGCCTGTGATCAGTTACACATGTTCTTTAATTTGAGTTACAGATGTATGAAATTCTCTCTGCAGTAAATCACAGTATAGATCACTTTGGAATATCCATATGTATCTGCAAATGTGTTACAGGAAATCTGGCTTTTAGACCGACTATGGCTACCTTTCATATCAAATGTCCGATCGGGTCTGCCTGTCAGTTTTTTTAGACAAACCCGATTGGACCCTTCATTCATCCCTATTGACCGGTGGGTGTAAATGAACCTGCTCATTTACACCCACTTACCTCCAACTCCAGTCCACAAAAAAAGAAGATCTATCCCATCCTTCTAGGCCAGGGGTGGGCAATTATTTTTTCGATGGGGCCACATGAGAAACTAAAAATATTTTGGAGGGCCGGGCCAAAAGGCTAAACTCAATACTGCATAAAATCAATTGTATTTCTTTATAAAAAGCAGTAAATATCATTGTTGGAAAACTGGTACGAGTACTTGTTATAGACATGGCACAGGAGGGGGACAGAGGCTGGGGACATGGCACAGGAGGGGGACAGAGGCTGGGGACATGGCACAGGAGGGGGACAGAGGCTGGGGACGACACAGGAGGGGGACAGAGGCTGGGGACATGACACAGGAGGGGGACAGAGGCTGGGGACATGACACAGGAGGGGGACAGAGGCTGGGGACATGGCACAGGAGGGGGACAGAGGCTGGGGACATGGCACAGGAGGGGGACAGAGGCTGGGGACATGACACAGGAGGGGGACAGAGGCTGGGGACATGACACATGAGGGGGACAGAGGCTGGGGACATGGCACAGGAGGGGGACAGAGGCTGGGGACATGGCACAGGAGGGGGACAGAGGCTGGGGACATGACACAGGAGGGGGACAGAGGCTGGGGACATGACACAGGAGGGGGACAGAGGCTGGGGACATGACACAAGAGGGGGACAGAGGCTGGGGACATGACACAGGAGGGGGACAGAGGCTGGGGACATGGCACAGGAGGGGGACAGAGGCTGGGGACATGGCACAGGAGGGGGACAGAGGCTGGGGACATGGCACAGGAGGGGGACAGAGGCTGGGGACATGACACAGGAGGGGGACAGAGGCTGGGGACATGACACAAGAGGGGGACAGAGGCTGGGGACATGACACAAGAGGGGGACAGAGGCTGGGGACATGACACAGGAGGGGGACAGAGGCTGGGGACATGACACAGGAGGGGGACAGACGCTGGGGACATACGCTGGGGACATGGCACAGGAGGGGGACAGAGGCTGGGGACATGACACAGGAGGGGGACAGAGGCTGGGGACATGACACAGGAGGGGGACAGAGGCTGGGGACATGACACAGGAGGGGGACAGAGGCTGGGGACATGACACAGGAGGGGGACAGAGGCTGGGGACATGACACAGGAGGGGGACAGAGGCTGGGGACATGACACAGGAGGGGGACAGACGCTGGGGACATGACACAGGAGGGGGACAGATGCTGGGGACATGACACAGGAGGGGGACAGACGCTGGGGACATGACACAGGAGGGGGACAGAGGCTGGGGACAGGCAGCCACTGTTTAATCAATAACAATTGATTAAACAGTGGCTGCATGTGATGGCACAGTGGCTGCGTGTGATGGCACAGTGGTTGCGTTTGATGGGCACAGTGGCGACAATTGATGGCACAGTGGCTGCGTGTGATAGGCACAGTGGCAACAATTGATGGCACAGTGACTGCGTGTGTTGGCACAGTGGATGCGTGTGATTGGCACAGTGGCTGCGTGTGATTGGCACAGTGGCTGCATGTGATTGGCACAGTGGCTGCATGTGATTGGCACAGTGGCTGCATGTGATTGGCACAGTGGCTGTGTTTGGGGACAGTGGCAACAATTGATTGCACAGTGGCTGCGTGTGATTGGCACACGTGGCTGTGTTTGATGGGAACAGTGGCTGCGTGTGATTGGCACAGTGGCTGCGTGTGATTGGCACAGTGGCTGCGTGTGATTGGCACAGTGGCTGTGTTTGGGAACAGTGGCAACAATTGATTGCACAGTGGCTGCGTGTGATTGGCACAGTGGCTGCGTGTGATGGGAACAGTGGCTGTGTGTGATTGGCACAGTGGCTGCGTGTGATTGGCACAGTGGCTGCGTGTGATTGGCACAGTGGCTGCGTGTGATGGGCACAGTGGCTGCGTTTGATGGGCACAGTGGCTGCGTGTGATGGGCAGAGTGGCTGCGTTTGATGGGCACAGTGGCTGCGTGTTATTGGCACAGTGGCTGCGTTTGATGGGCACAGTGGCTGCGTGTGATTGGCACAGTGGCTGCGTGTGATTGGCACAGTGGCTGCGTGTGATTGGCACAGAGGCTGTGTTTGGGAACAGTGGCTGCGTGTGATTGGAACAGTGGCGACAATTTATGGTGGCACAGTGGCTGCGTGTGTTGGCACAAGTGGCTGCATGTGTTGGCACAAGTGGCTGCATGTGTTGGCACAAGTGGCTGCGTGTGTTGGCACAAGTGGCTGCGTGTGACCCCTCCCGGCCCTGCCTACTGTTATCACCGCGGCGGGGAACATTAGACAGCGTTCGTTTGAACAGCTGTTTTCCCCGCTGCGCATAGACACTCCCCCTTGGACGGATCTGTCCAATCGCGAGCAAGGGGGAGTGTCTATGTGACTCCCCCTTGCTCGCGATTGGACAGATCCGTCCAAGGGGGAGTGTCTATGCCATAGACACTCCCCCTTGGACGGATCTGTCCAATAGCGAGCAAGGGGGAGTGTCTATGTGACTCCCCCTTGCTCGCGATTGGACAGATCCGTCCAAGGGGGAGTGTCTATGCGCGGCGGGGAAAACAGCTGTTCAAACGAACGCTGTCTAATGTTCCCCGCCGCGGTGATTAACGTGGCAGCGGCGGCGGTTTCGGTGGCGGGGGTGGGCCGGATTAAAAGGTCCGCCGGGCCGTATACGGCCCGCGGGCCGTAGTTTGCCCAGGTCTGTTCTAGGCGGATGGGAGGGTAGTCGGATGTAAACAGACAGCAGGGGTCTAGTTCCCGCCATAGAGCAGAGCGGGCTGTGTCCATGTTCGCTGTGTATAAACTGAGTGGATACTACAGACCTGTCATCCGCCCTGTCTGGTCAGCAGGCGATCAGCAGACAGATCCACTGCTGATCAAAATGGAGTCTTCCCTGTGCAAAAAGATACAAAATGTATACCCAGAACTCTCCTCGCCCTCTGATAGCCACCCTCCCTCAGAGTCACACAGAGCTGGGCTGACCGTGGGTATTTAAGGAGGCCTGCCCTCTGCCAATCCTAGTTAGGAAGTGGTCAGGGCTCCCTGAAACACCCCTGACTGCTCCAACCCACCTCCCTCCCTCTTCTTCTAGAAACCTCTAGAAGCAAGAGGGATGTAACCATGAAGTGCTGCTGTCTGTGAGCCATAGCTGCTTCTCTGAGCCACTCCTGACCCACACAGATCAAAACAAACAGGCCTAGCTTCCAGCTAGGCCTGCTTAAATTTGCCTGTTCTCACAAAAATCCTAACTCTAACACCTACCTAAGTAGAGGGTGCTACATAATTATTGTAAAAGAAAAAACATATACTGTAGATAGAATAAATACATAGCGAATTAAACTTAACCACTTGCCAACCAGCTTACGCACATTTACGTCGGCAAGTTGGCTCCTTACCGCAAATCGGCATATGGGTACGTCGTCTCCTTTTAGAGCCATAGCAGGCGCGCCCCCCCCCTGCATGGCAGGGGACCAGATATGCGTGGCTAGTGGCCGCAATGTCTGCTGGCCACCCGCAATCACGGGCACGAGAGCCAGAACTGGAGTCTGTGTATATAAACACAAAAATCCCTGTTCTGACAGAGGAAAGACAGATCTGCTGTTCCTAGTAATTAGGAACAGCGATATGTCTCCTCCTCTAGTCAGTTCAAACCCCCCACAGTTAGAAACACTCATGAGGGAGCACATTTACTCCCTTGATCACCCCCCCCCCCCCAGTGTCAACCCCTTCCCTTCTAATGGTTTAAAAAAAGTGTCAAAAGTATCCAATCTGTCCGCCGAAATATCGCAGGCCCACTAAAAATCGCAGCTCGCCACCATTACTAGTAAAACAAATAAAACAAATAATAAAAATCCCATAAATCTATCCCCAATTTTGTAGATGCTATAACTTTTGCGCAAACCAATCAATATACGCTTATTCCAATTCCCTGAAAACCCTCCTCTTCAGAGAAGCCTACCCTACCCACGACTGTACTTCCATTTGAGTCCATCTGATCATCCCCCACAGCTAACTTCCCTTTGTTCCGCTTGACCCTCCCTTCTAGATTGTAAGCTCTAACGAGCAGAGCCCTCTGATCCCTCCTGTATTGATTTGTATTGTGACTGTACTGTCTTCCCTGATGTAAAGCGCTGCACAAACTGTTGGCGCTATATAAATACTGTATAATATATATATATATATATATATATATATATATATATATATATATATATATTTGGCCTAAACTGAAGAAGACATTTTTTTTATTGCTTTTTGGGGATATTTATTATAGCAAAAAGTATTGTTTTTTTTTTTTTTTTTTAATTGGCAGCCTTTTTTGTTTATAGAACAAAAGGTGATCAAATACCACCAAAAGAAAGCTCTTATTGTTGGAAAAGGGGACATCAATTTTATTTGGGTACAATTGTCAGTTAAAGTGATGCAGTGCCGCATCGCAAAAATAGCCTGGTCATTAAGAGGTTAAAGTGGTTGTAAACCCCTATGTGCAACTTGTACCTAGGTAAACCTATAATAAGACTTACCTATAGGTACTGTAAATGTCCCATAAACATGTGCCGTTAAGGAGATATTTACCTTGTAGTGCGCCAATAATGTAATCGGTGCATGTGCTGTAAAGAAACAGCCCTCCGTGCCGTTTCTTCACTAGCAAGTGCCATGATTGGCGGCTTCCGCACACATGCACGGGAGTGATGTCACGTGACTTCCGGCCAGTCACAGAGTCGGAGTCCATGGCCCTGGAAGGAAGAGGGTCAAAGATGGATGCTGCCACCAGTGGGGGCAATGCGAGCTTTGTTTGCAGGAAGCATACTAGCCCATTACGCTTTTACTTTGCAGGGGGAAAAAAAGAAAGGAAAACCCCCCTGGGTTTACTTCCTCTTCACATTTGTACCTTTTAAATAAAACTCATTGTGAAATATGAGAGCTTCCATTTCTGACTTTTCCTTCTGAAAATACTACTTACCTGGTTATCTTGCTTACCACTGGCTTGAATACTTTGAGCCTGTGTCAATGTTTGAGAAATTATCACAGCTAATAGTGCCCAGGAAAATAGCATTTTGAGAAGGAGGTCAACAATAGCAGCTTTGTTTTTCTCAGTACAATTTTCCTTTAGGTCTGGCTCACACCGGGATCCTTGTGCGCACTGGTATGATGCGTGTTGACAGCTTATTCATTTGAATGGGCTGCAAAAAGCATAGGGCCACGCAAAAAGTAGTGCTTGTACTTCTTTAGAAAATGCATTTCAACAAACTTGTTGGTGCCCACAAATGCACTGCATTTACAATCTGCTTTTGGGGTGCTGTTAACAATACATTGGTACCCGTATGCAGATCACCTGTGGCCCAGGAAATGTACATGGAACACACCGTTTCGGCACCACATTCTGGTGTGAACCAAGCCTTTATGCACTGTTTGGTCTAAAGCTTTTAGATTGCAACATAAATCTAATTGACAACAAGCCCCATTTATACTTCCACTTATCAGGCTGATGAGAGAATAGAAATGTAAAATAATTATGAAAAAAATAAATAAAAAAGTAAATAAACGTAAAATGAGTGCTATGATAATACTAGTTGCGTTTTAGACTGTTTGATTTAAATGCTCAAAATTTTAACCAATAGTCCTTGATCCTACAAATGTTATATTATTTATATTCTTTGATTGACTTGACTTGATATTTTGGTTCAAGTTGTATTTTTTTTGTTCTCATTTGTCATGAATGAATATCTTTCAGGTAAATTGGCACTAGAAGGCTGTATCTGATTATACTGAGCATGTGTTTGAGAACCAAAATTAAATTCCACTCTTCTCATTTAGCATATATTTTAAAGCATGAAAAGGTCACATCTATATTAGTCACAACTTTAGGGGTTCACTTGTTTTTATTAAAGTTAACAGGCGCATAACATTTTGTTCCTAAGTTTGTACTGTACAATCATCTTGGGTATACAAAAGATGTGATCATAATATTGTTATATAACAAATGGTAAAGATAACAAGGTATAGTAACACAAATTTGAAAGATGAGATGTCATCTTTTTCTGTACATAAATCTCTTTGCCGGAGAGTTGCTTAGCTCTACCACCATAATGAACTGATTTTCAACATGCTCTTACTGCTTGTACTGTCAATAAAACACGGCAAGACCCTCAGGAACGTCTGTCTACTGCGCCTCCACAGCCCATATATATATTTATTTACCTATTTTCTTGTGTGGTAGTAGTAAACATTTGCGCAATAAACTACTTTATTATTCTTAATGCAGAGCGATGAAGCATATATTGTGCATAGCTCCTGCAGAGCTTACAGTATAAAAACAGATGTCAGGCTGTATGCCACCAAAAAAAAGAACATAAAAAAAAGCTTGTTATACCTTAGTGTCAATAAATCACAGAGCTGTATTATAACGGAGTGCACATTTTGTGTTTTTAAAATGAACATTAAGCTAGAAGCTTGCCTTAATCATACAAATCTGGGTATCGTATAAGAGATTTGAACTAAAATGTGAAGATGGGGGGAAAAAAAAGCGTAGATGCGCACATTGAAACAAACATAAAGAATATGTCCATCCAACAATCAGCAGTTTGTTCAGTTCCATGGTTGCCAATTTATACCTTTTATTACTGACACATCTGTGTGATACTGGTTCCAAGCTTTAGTCATTGCCTAAACTTCATTTTATCGGTCACAGAACTTGCGTAATTCATATGCATCAGTAACTAAAGAGACCAGATGGAAAATCTGCTTGTATAATCAGAAATGCATTGGCCTTAGTTGTGTCATATTTTTGTTTTTCCTTTATATTAGTAAAAGCCCAACTCCAGGCAAGTCTTTTTTTTTTATGATAGGTTATAGTTTTTTGTGTCCTCATTTCTCTTCACTTCCAGTCTTGGTGACAGTAGATCATTGAGGCAAGAAGTGGTGGGAAATCTTTCCAAAAAAAAAAAAAAAAATTCTGTGACTCCCTGTGAATGTCATTCTGTTTTTTTTTTTCTGATCCTATAGGATACATTCTAAAGCCCTGTACAGACGATCGGATATCTGATGGAATCTAATCCGATGGATTCTTTCATCGGATATCTGATGAAGCTGACTTTCATCAGTCTTGCCTACACACCATCGGTTAACAATCCGATTGTGTCCCAAGCGCTGACGTAAAACACTACGACGTGCTGAGAAAAATTAAGTTCAATACTTCCGAGCATGCATTGACTTGATTCTGAGCATGCGTGGATTTTTGACCGATTGACTTCCCCACAGACTATCGTTTTTTTCTGAATAACCACTGATAGGACCGCCCTCTATACCCAGCACAGCTCAGCGCTTAGGGGGTTAAAGTTAGGGTGATGAGAAAAATATGTGTGATTGAAAACCACCTCAAAAGCACATAATAAGGGTAGCAGCCGCTGAAATTAAAAATAGATGAATAACAAGCAAAAAATATAGAACTTAAAGTCCAACATAAATTGTAGCAGCGCTCTTTGCTCTCATTGAAGTGAACAAACTTCTTTATGAGGTGAACATCATAAAGGTAGATGATAGAAATAAACAGGAGGGGTGCTCAAAGAAGTATAATCTGTAGATGACAGCCGTGAGACAGGTGAGATAGGTCCTCTTCACAACTCTCCAATCACCAGTATACCACCATGTGCAAGCAGAGAAAACCCCTCTTGGGTATGCACTTACCACAAGGATAAGTCAAATAAGCCTTCACAAATCAGCCCATAGCCTTCTCTCCTTACTAGAATCACCTCACATTGTATAAAGATGGGATCCTCTGGCTCATGAAAACAATGACAGAATGCACTACATAGCGTGATACTGTTTGAAGTGGTTTAAACTTTTATTGCTTCCCCCAGTATCCCCTTCCCCCAGTATCCATAGGAAAAATTTAAAACAGGTTCTATTTTTTTTCACCGATGGAAAAAAAACGATGGGGCCCACACGCGATCGGTTCATCCGATGAAAATGGTCCATCGGTCCGTTTTTATCAGACAAACCGATCGTATAACTCTATACCACTCTATTTCATTGTTTTGGCTTGAGGTAGATTTAATATTTTTTTTTTTTTACTGAGAATTGCAAACTATATATTTAGAGCAGACTGTGGGATTAATTTACTTACAAGGGGATTTGCCTCAGAGCTTAGTGAATGAGGTGAAATTCTGCTGACTTCAATCATCCAATCATGTGCAAGCAAAAACAGTTTTGTTAAACTTTCCTTGTATAAGATTGGGTATTCTTTGTAAAGTGAAAGTTTAACTAGTTCACTAGGCTCTTGGGCAAATTTATTTTGCAAAGTGAAACTTTACATGAAAGGGAACTGAATGACATGAACAATGGGTAAAGGACAAGTCCAGGGTATAATTGGCTAAACTGAGAGGTAGCAGTAGACAGAGTGTATCGGATCATGGCCAGACCAATAAATTCATTCAACTGTATGAGAGCTGCTAGGAGGCTGAACTAAAGTGTGACTGTATAAGGTAGATCTTAATCTGAGGTTTCTAACCAGACCTAGACAACGAGTGGGCAGAAGGGGAAGTTGCCCTGGGCAAAGTGAAGCGAATGGGCAAATAATGGATGCAGGGTGGTACACCCATTCTACAGCATGTATTAACAGTGGGGGAAGGGGGCGCAATTCTTGCATCCTTGCCTTGGGCACTGGATGACCCTGCCCTGGTACTGTTTATAAGTATTATTTAATTTCATGAGGGGAACAAGTGAAGATGGGGCAGGCTTCTTATTTAAACATGCAGCACAAAATCATTCCTAACAGAAAAAAATACGTGTTTAATTTAGTCAATTAATGTATAATGTTAACTAATATGCATGCTTTCTCTTTTTAGAAATCCATTTGGAGGGGGGACGTGAAATTGTTATCTGTCAGGATGATTTGGAAGGTATTTTATCCATTTTTCTATCAAATTATGATAGTAGTTTTTTTTTTTAAGTAAATCTACAAAAATAGAATCTACATATGTAAATTTTATTTTGCATTGGCAGTAGCATAATGCAATACTGATTGTGTTTAAGTACTTTGGCATATAGAAGAGTTCAAACAATTCCTGAATGTCTTGGCTCAGTTGGTCATTTTACTGTTTTGCAATTAAATGCCTTTTTAGATTTTAATACTAAGGAGTTCAGCATTTAAAATGATGGATGCTAATATTTTATAGTGCTATTTCCTAGCTGATGCTTTTAAAAGCTATTTCTGATTTAAATACATGTCAGTGTGTGTGTGTTTTTTTTTTTTTTTTGCATTGTTTAGTTTGACTGTTTTGGAAATTACAACTTTTTCTTTCACTTGCAACATTTTGCTTTGATATTGACTTTAAAAATCTTTGTGTTTCTACATATATATATCAGAAAGAGAAATATATGAATTAAGAGGAAAGCTTAGGGGTATACAGGCATACCCCACTTTTAAGTACACAATGGGGTTTATTTACAAAAGCTGGAAAGTGCAAAATCAGGCTCAATTCTGCATAGAAACCAATGAGCTTCCATGTTTTATTACACTTGACGTGACTGTAGCCGTAGTGCGAAGTGTTGTACACGATCTGTGCAATAATTGGTTCATAACCATCAAACCAGCAGATAAAGGGGGAGCAGTCGTTGTGATGGATACAGATAAATACAGTATATACAAGAGGGTCAGAGGCAGCTGGCAAATACTACTTACTACAAAAAACTGGATTATGATCCGACCCAGGATTTTACTAAGCAATTAAAAGGTTTGATTGCGACAATACCAAGCCACCTACATTCAGAACTCATCAATGCGATTCCGAATAATCCAGATATTGGAGACTTCTACATGCTGCCCAAGATTCACAAGCCAGGAAATCCAGGCAGACCCATTATAACACGTATGAATACAATTACCGAACATATCTCAGGCCTTGTAGAAAACATGTTAAAACCGTTAGCGATGAACACTACTAGTTTCCTGTAAGACACCACTGATTTTCTGAACAAGCTTAACAATGTACAACAATTACCACCTAATACACTTCTAGTCACTATGGATGTAGAATCTCTGTACAGTAACATCCCTCACAAGGATGGGTTGGCAGCATGTCACAGATTCTTATCATCCTCACCAAACCACAAATACACTGCTGAGGATGTTACACAGCTCATCGAATTCATTCTTACACACAACTACTTCACTTTCAATAATGACATCTATCTCCAATGTATGGGTACTGCTATGGGAAGCAAAATCGCATCCCAATATGCAAACTTATTTATGGCTGACCTGGAGGACAAATTCC
Organism: Rana temporaria; assembly: GCF_905171775.1. Classification (NCBI taxonomy): domain Eukaryota; kingdom Metazoa; phylum Chordata; class Amphibia; order Anura; family Ranidae; genus Rana; species Rana temporaria. The sequence goes on from NC_053492.1 coordinate 209,873,860, forward strand.
TGAACAGCATACAACAAAAGCCATACAGATATTATCGCTATATTGATGATATATTTATGATATGGACTGAAGGTGAAGAAAATCTAAACCAATTCTTCTCATTGATCAACACTTTTCACCCATCTATCAAACTAAAAATGAATTATTCAAACACACATGTTAACTTCCTAGACACTACAGTATACATCAGGGATGACAAACTTCACACTTCGATATACAGAAAACCGACTGACCGATGCAGCTATCTTCATAGTTCCAGTTTTCACCCCCAACACACTAAACAAGCCATCATACACAGCCAAGCCATCGGACTCCGAGTTTTTTCAACTTCATCATTAAACGTTGCCCACACACCATCGTTTTAAAAAAATGCTCTAGCAAAGCGCGGTGACGTACAACACGTACGACGAGACTATAAAGGAAAAGTTCCATGCGGATGACGCCACCCTTGGGGCTGCTTTAGCTGATTCCGTGTTAGTAAAAGACGATTCGGCTTTTCTGTCTGTTACAGCGTGATGAATGTGCTTACTCCATTACGAATGGTAGTTTTACCAGAATGAGCGCTCCCGTCTCATAACTTGCTTCTGAGCATGCGCAGGTTTTTAACGTTGTTTTAGCCCACACACAATAATTTTTTACAACCCAAAAAACGACATTGTTTAAAACGTCGTTAGAAAATGCAGCATGTTCGAATTTTTTTTTTGTCGTTTTTCAGAACCCGAAAAATGATTTGAAACCCACACACAATCATTTTAAATGACATTTTTTTAAAACAACGTTTTTTTCATGCCGAAAAATGATAATGTGTACGCGGCATTAGTTTTTCTTTTTTTCCTTTCCCTCTGAGATTTTTTTTTTTCTTGTTTTGTTTTAACATTCTGCCAAAAAAATTGTAAATCAGTACTGCTTGGACCTTGAAGAAGGGGTAACACCCCGAAAGCTTGTCCTGAAAAATTGTATGTTAGTGCAAATAAAAAAAGTATCACAGACAGTACTCAATTTTCTATGTTTTATTACCAAAGCTTAATTGAACAAGCTGGGATTAGAAGCTCATTGGTTTTTATGCAGAAGTGAGCTTGATTTTGCGCTTTTCAGCTTTAGTAAATTAACCCTATTGTGTACTTAAAAGTGGGGTATGCATGTATAAAAATAACAGTTGTAATTAGAAAGAGTGGTGATCTCGAGTTTTATTTAATTTCTTTATTGTATCATGTAATAGTGAATAAAAATGACAAATAACATCAGTGTTCACAAATAATTTGCCTGTTTACTAAGTATGGCTTTTTATTAGGTGATGTCAAAATTCCTGGGTCTCCCACTAATGTCCAGGCTTTGGAAACCAGCAAAACCTATGTTGTGCTCAGTTGGGAACCACCAGTTCCTCGTGGTAGAGATCCACTGGTCTATTACATTGAAAAGGTAAAGAGTGGATGGTCAATTATTTTTCTTTAGTCTTGTCCGTAAGTACCTCTTGACAAGGATCAGAGAAAATGTGTAATGTGTTATAAAAGACATCATTAACTCAGTGTAATTTTAGCTACTTGAGAATGGAAAATGTGAACTCTTTACTTTTGTGTCGTTTGAAGTTTACATAGGGCAGAGGATTCATTTCACTTTGAAGTATGACAAGCTGAAAAAAGCGTGGAAGTGAAAAAGTCCAATAATGTCTGTGTAGAAGATTACTCTTTGGTTGACATACACTTTAATTACCAGTGAAACCTTTCCAGTATAGTCAAAAACATTCCCAAGAAACTGTGAAATCAAAAGTTCTAATAATATCACAAGTAAAAAGATATGGCCATCACTGTCAACAGTAGTAATTCATGTGAAAAATGTGTGGCCTTATCATCAACGCACCACATCATTTTAATCTGATCTTTATGCATGTATTAAACAAAAACAATGAATGCAGTTATGTAAAAATAAGTAAAATTACTGTAAAATTTTACTGGTGCAATAACTAAAATCTTTCTTGATATCAACCTATTAGAATCCCCTATACAATAGAACATAGACAGAGAGAGAGAGAAGGTGAAGCAAAAGGAACCCATTGGGTATTCTGTACGCACATTTGTTGTCATTGCTGACAAGAGGGGAGAGCAAAGTGATGAGAGTAATTAGCCAATTATTGTCCTGCTGCCCCATTCTCTGTCTAATCACTGGTTGGTGGTAGAAGGTAGGCAAGCTCTATTGCATAAGTCTAGTATAGAAAAGTCAGGTTACCAGTATAGCTAAGCTTTCTGGTAGGGCTGTTTAAATTTCAGGACTGAATATACAGAAATACCAATACTGTGCAAGTAAAACAGTTCACATATATGTATTTCAAATGTGTATTTAAGTTTAACGTTATTTGTTCTCTAAGGAGCATGATTTAGGTTTCCTTGCAAGTATTGCAATTTCCCTTCTTCTTTCCATGCAACCCTCATTATTCAATACCTCTCAACTTTCTAAAATGGGAATGAGGGACACATGTTAGCAAAAGTATGTAGGCCTAGGACACACATCTACCATACCCGTTAAAGGAGAATTGTACAAAAAAATTGATTGGTTAAACCCACAAGCGCTTTTTTTGTTGGCTTTTGAAATTTACAAATGCAGCAATTTTAGAAATTGGAAGAAAGGTTTGGCAGTGGGAAACACTTTTGGAAAAATAAAAAGTTAATTTTGTATACAACTATATAGATCAGACTAAAATGAAGGACAAATGAGGAGGAAACAGGGACAGAGGGACTTTGTTCTGAATCAGGGAAAGTCACTCGAAAATCAGGGACAGTTATGAGCCATGTTATTCACTATGTTATTTTACGTTATGTTATTCACTATGTTATATAAACACAGCATGATACAAAAATATTAAGCATTAGGCCCCATTCACACGAGGCGGACTCCGTCGCTATGGAGTCCACCTGCTCCCGCCAGCTCAGCAGGAGATCAGTCCGCAGATCTCCACTGAGCTGAGAGATGACAAGCTCTTCTCTGCTCACTGAGCGGGGAGGGGCTTGTGCAGCGCTGCTGATTCCTATGGAGCGATCTGATGAAAACGGACAGCATGTCCGTTTTCATCAGATCTCACCCGATCTGCCATGGATGGATATGGACGTTTTGCCATACGTCTGATTTTGGCGGATCGGATCAGGTCGGATGTCAGCGGACATGTCTCCGCTGACTGACATCCGACGCTCCATAGGACTGCATGGAGCGGCCGTTCTGGTCCGCCGTCAAAACTGACAGGCGGACCTGAATGGTCTGTCCGTGTGAATGGGGCCTAGAGACAGAGTTGAAGCAGGAATCAATCTTCTCCTATCTAGGGGATAGTAGTACAGCAAAGTAGCAAGTGGTATAGTGGGGCTTCCATGTTGGATAGACTAGGTGAAATCATGGAAAGGAATATATAAGGAGAGAGGCAGCTTTAGTTTCACAGTTAAATGTGTTGTACATATTCTCCTCCTTTTTATTATGGACATGACTGTGACAGAACCCACTGTCACTGTGTGTTTTGGAAGGGACTGGGGGCGGGCCTCTACCCACAGACTATGGGCCAGAAAATACTGGAGACCTGAAGCTGGCATTGAGATAATGTAATGCTACATCCCTTCTCCCTCACCCCCCCTTGTTGCTGTGTCTAATTGTGTTGATTCATGACACATAGACAATGGAGACTGGACTGGAGACATCTCTCCGCAGGGGGTGTGTATTGAGGCTGCCTGCTTACCATAATCTCATTAGGTTTATCTGTAGCCTGTTTCAATGTACAAATGTTCAGTTCCTATTGGTTGTTCATTGTCCCCCTCCCCTCTTAGACAAGGCTAAGGGGAGTGTCCCTAACTGTGTGTAAAACTGTATGTTTTGGATTTAATAAACAGTTTAAGCTCTGCATGTTTAACCCTCAACACCTGTGTGGATTGTCTCGTGATTGAGGGGTTAAGGGCTGGTTATAGCGAATCTGCAGGCTGCGTATGTGTTTGGAGGACAGGAGACACAGGTCTGGCGGATGTGCCCACCTAGGGTATCTGAGATCCGTCACCATGACCTTTTCAGCTTTGCTAAGAACATTGCTAAGAGCAGTGACTCAACTCTTAGCACATGAGATAAAATGAAGAAGTATAGCAAGCTTCCCCGCCCTCCTTTTATTATTTTTATACAGGATTTTTTATAGCGCCAACAGTATTTGCAGTGCTTTACAACATGAGGGCAGACAGTACAGTTACAATACAATTCAATACAGAAGGACTCAGAGGGTCCTGCTCGTTAGAGCTTATAATCTAGGACAGTGTTTCTCAACTCTAGTCCTCAAGGCACCCCACCAGGTCATCTTTCAGGATTTCCCTCAGATGAAACAGCTGTGGTAATTACTAATGCAGTAAAACTGATCAAATCACCTGTGCAAAATAATGGAAAGCCTGAAAACATGACCTGTTGGGGCGCCTTGAGGACTGGAGTTGAAAAACACTGATCTAGGATACTGCTCCAATTATACTGCTCCAGGAACCCTTGTCATGTGTGAAATGTTTATGTGTAAGACAAAGATTGTATATAGGTAGTTAAAATAGATATCAAACAACAGTTTAAAATTGTATGAACTTCAAAGGAATTTAAATTAAACAGGAAACCTCCAGTTTAAATATTCCATTCCTTGGCCATATCTGAGATGTGGCGTACCATATGCTTCTATGGAACTATCTCTAATAGAGGAAAGGCTTGAGGCACTGGCAGGGGAATGAAGCTTATTGCTAAAAGGTCCTTCGATTTTTGCTGGGCCATGGGTATGTTTGCATATACCAAAGGGATAATTGTACTTTTGCTAAAAGTATTATTAGTATTATTATTATTATTATTATTATTAATAAGTATTATCATTGTGCATTTAAACCTATGAATCCAATCCTTACCAATGGGCAAAAAGAAAGGGATTAGCAAAAACTTGCTTGGTCTCTAGTGCAAATCATACAATGGCAATGGTGTATTACTTTTAATAATCATACAAGACTATTTCTTGAATGGAGAAAGGTTTTTCACTATGCACTAATGAAATATTGATTTTTATTATAGACGATGGTTGGCAGTGGAAGCTGGCAGAGGGTCAATTCTCAGATCCCAGTAAGATCACCTCGCTATGCAGTGTTTGATTTGGTGGAAGGAAAGGCTTATAATTTCAGAGTTATTGCGGTCAATAAGCATGGTGTAAGTGAACCTTCTGAAGTAACACCACCAATACAGGCACAGGAGCGTCTGGGTAATTCATGTTTTGTTATACTTTATTTGTATACGTGTTGTAAATTTACCATACAGTACATTGCTTTCTTTAGTATACTCTTTAGTATACTTAGCTGATCCTATAAATCTACTGAGCTATAATTAAGATTATATTTAGTATGTAGTTCTTGCTAGTAAAAGTTGGGTTTATTGTACTTGTTTACTGATTTATATGCCTGTTTTTATGTGCTTGCATTCTCTTATTTTAGAGTTATATGCTAATGTAGTTTTTTTCTTTCTTCTTTAAAGCTGTGCCATCTGCTCCTGGTCGTATATTGGCATCTAGAAACACCAGAACATCAGTTGTCGTACAGTTTGATAGAGCTAAAGTAGAGGAAGAATTAATTGGATACTATATAGATAAATCTGTTGTGGGGTCTAACCACTGGGAACACTGCAACCACAAACCCATTAAGTATACCAGGTGTGAAATTTATTTCAAAATATATATAACCTTTTTAGACACTAGGTTTTGTGACAAATGATACTTGACTTTTAAACAATGTGTATTTCCATTTGGCTTGTTTGTAGAACAGGAGACAAAGTACAAACTCATCTCAATGTTCATATCCTCTCAAAATACAGTAAGATGCTTGTGTGCTGTATTTTAGTAATTTACCACCTTCACCAACATCAATCCATATAAGTCCTTATTATTAATTTTAGGGTTTTTGTTATGGATTAAATTCTATACAACCTAGGAGAGCTGCGGCATATTAAATTTAGGTTTTGTCACATGATCTTACTGCCAGGCTTCAAATATTGTTTTTGTCAGGGGTCTCAAACTGGCAGCCCTCCAGCTGTCCCATGAGGCATTGCAAGGCTGACAGTTACAAGCATGACTCCCACAGGCAGAGGCACAATTGGACTTGCAGTTATGCAGCAGCTGAAGGGCCGCCAGTTTGAGACCCCTGCTGTAGAGCTATGGATTAGCTAGCCTTACATACAGTGGGTATAGAAAATAATCACCCCCTTTAAAATAATCACATCTTGTTGCTTTGCAGCTTGAAATGAAGACAGACACAGTTTGTATTTACTACTGTACTACTGCAACTTATAACATCCAAGTTAAAGATATAACATCAACATGTCAGAAAAAAATAAGAATATTCAAAAACAGAATCACTGAGTTTGAAAAAAGGTCACCCCCCTATGTCAGTATTTTATGGAACCACATGTTGCTTTAATTACAGCCTTTAGCCTGTTGGGATATGTTTCTACTAACTTTTGCACATCTAGACTTTGCAATATTTGCCCCTCTTCTTTGCAGAACTGCCCAAGTTCAGGTATATTTGATGATATTTGACAGACATATTGTTTGGTGTTGAGGCCAAATAATTTAATTTTAGTCTCATCTGACCATAAAACCTTTTTTTCAGGTGGCCTCAGAATCTTTAAGGTGCATTTAAGGTGGTCAGATGAGACTAAAATGTTATTATTTGGCCTGAGCACCAAACGATATGTCTGGCGGAAATCCAATACAGCTCACCATCCAAATAAAACCAATCCCAACAGTAAACAGAGGTGGTAATATCAGGTTATGGGGATGTTTCTCTGCAGCAGGGGCTAAGGCAATTGTCAGAATATAAGTAAAATTGAATGGAGCAAAATACCATCAAATTTTTGAGGAAAATCTGCTGCTCTCTGCCATAAAGTTGACAATTGGAAAAAAGTTGACCTTCCAACATGACAATGACCCAAAGCACTCAGCAAAAATGACCATACAGTGGTTGAAGGAGAAAAAGGTGAATTTCCTTCCATGGCTTAGTCAGAGCCCAGACTTAAACCCGTTTCAAAATCTGTGGAATGACTTGAAGACTGCAGTCCACAAATGGTCACCATCAAATTTAGCTGAACTTGAGCAGTTCTGCAAAGAAAAGTGGACAAATATTGAAAAGTCTAGATGTGCAAAGTTAGTAGAGACATATCCCAACAGACTAAAGGCTGTAATTAAAGCAAAATGTGGCCCAACAAAATACTCACACAAGGAGGGTGATCCTATTTTTAACTTAGTAATTCTGTTTTTGATTTTTTTTTCTGACATATTGGTGCTATATCTTTCACTTGGATGTTATCTGTTGCACTACAGCTGAATAAAACAGGCTGCAAAGCAGCAAAAATGTTATTATTTTAAAGGGGGTAATTATTTTCTATACCCACTGTGTATAACCCACTGTATATACATCAATACACATGTGTAGAGGTATAATACACAGACAGTAGCAGACACAGCTTGGCTTCTATTAGTTATCTGGTCTTTATGAGTTTAGCGAGCCTTTAGTCTGCATGCATAAATAATAGATTCAGCAACACCAGATTTCCTTTTAAATTACTATGTTGCAAGTGATTTGTTGACAGTTGCTTAATTTGAAATCTGTTTACATCAAGCTGAAAATGATGCGAGTTGCAGAGGGGTGGACAGTTAACTGACCTGTAAAGCCTTTATAATACAGCAATGTGTATCAAACAGCAGTACCAAGTGGCAAGATGTGTTTGCTAAAGGCATATCTTTCTGTCCTGTGTATTTTAGGTCTTTCAGGGTTGTGTTCTATTTCTAGTGCTGTTTATTATGTAAATGGAGTTGATACTAAGACATACATTTAGACGGAAGAGTGCACATTGTAAATGCTACATTTGGCACATATTACTTTACAAATGATGTTATTCTTTTGACCCATCTACCTAGTAGCTCCAAATCACCACGGTAAAATTTTGTGAATAACTATGATATTGTAAATCTGAGACCAGGGTTCAAATGACTCCCAGACTGTGTCATGATACCAAGTAAATTAGTAGAACTCCCAATATATATAACAACAGTAAAAAGGCATCAAAAACAGAATCGAGCAGGATATATATATATATATATATATATATATATATATATATATGGATTATTTTACTAGATGATTTTGCTTTAGCTTAAATGCATCTTTTATTTTCTGTTTTTAAAGTAACCTCAAGTGAAGTAGATAAATGCACACTAAAAACACATATTTGTAAATTGTTTTACCTTTCAAGTAAAGTGTTATGCCGCTTACACACAATCGGTTAAACCAATAAGAATGGTCTGATGGACCGTTTTCATCGGTCAAAACCGATCGTGTGTGGGCGCCACCAGTTATTTAACCATCGGTTAAAAAAAAGCCAATTTGTTTTAAATTTAACCAATGGATTCCTAAACGATAGAACAAAACCGATCATTAGAAGGCACGTCCATCGGTTAAAAATCCACGCATGCTCCGAATCAAGTCGACGCATGCTTGGAAGCATTGAACTTTGTTTTTTTCAGCACATCGTTGTGTTTTACGTCACCTCGTTGTGATACGATCGTTTTTTTAACTGATGGTGTGTAGGCACGACTGACCATCAGTCAGCTTCATCGGTTAACCGATGAAAACAGTCTATCGGTCCGTTCTCATCGGATGGACTGATTGTGTGTACGCGGCATTATTGTATGTGGCCAATTCTCCAAACTCGGCACTCCGGCATGACAAGATAACCAAGTCCTGCACCTCCAAGGCAGAAACATAATGTCTCTGTAAAGGACAACCTAAACGAGATGATAAAACGATAAAGGAGCAGAAGTGCTATTACAATTGTCAACATGTTCCCTCTCAGCACTTATGACCCCCATAGGTTCTATTTAGCTTTTAGTGCAGACCTTACATCTCCCAAAATGCTGTTATAAAGAAAATCAAAATCCATATGTAAAAAAAAATCTGTTGCACTGGAAGCATTTTAGCTAAGTGTAATTTCTTGTCACATGAAAAGATATAATAAAATATTTACAAAACTGTGAGGGGTGTACTTACTTTTGTGAGATACTGTATATATATATATATGTCAATTTCATGTGACAAGAAATTACACTTTGCTAAAATGTAAAATGTAAAGTAGTGAGTGTACATTTTGTATAACAGTGTATATTTGCTGCCCCCTCAATATAACTCAAAACACAGCTATTAATGTCTAAACCGCTGGCATCAAAACTGAGTACACCCCTAAGTGAAAATTTCCATATTAGGCCCAAAGTGTCAATATTTTGTGTGGCCATCAGTATTTTCTAGCACTGCCTTAACCATCTTGGGCATGGAGTTCACCAGAGCTTCACAGGTTGCCTGTCCTCTTCCACTCCTCCACGACGAACTGCTGCAGAGATTGAAGAGGTGGGGGGTTAGCCTGTCAGTGCTTAGACGATACACTGCACACTGCATCAAATTGGTCTGCATGGCTGTCATCCCAGAAGGAAGCCTCTTCTAAAGATGATGCACAAGAAAGCCCGCAGATAGTTTGCTGAAGACAAGCAGACTAAGGACATGGATTACTGGAATCATGTCCTGTGGTCTGATGAGACCAAGATGAACGTATTTGGTTCAGATGGTGTCAAGCGTGTGTGGGGCAACCAGGTGAGGAGTAAAATATGTGTCTTTACCTCACTAGCTGTATACTTGTTTTTGTCAGTAAAGCCATGAAAAAGATGAAAGCCATACATCCTGCACATTTAATACCAAGACAGCAATGACACCGTGCTAATGCTATTTACCCTGTATCTCTTTAAAAATCCCGCAATCGCTTTTTTTTTTTTTAACTGTCATTTGGTATATCATGTCTGTCAGGCTGAGCATATTTATTCATCCCTTCAGGGGGAAAGTGTACAAATCAATGAACATGTAATAACATTGACCAATTTCCTTCCTTAGGTTTCTTGTGCATGGTTTAACATTTGGAGAAAAGTACATTTTCCGTGTAAAGGCAGTAAATGCAGTCGGCGTCAGTGAGAATTCTCAGGAATCAGAGGCAATAACCGTTAAAGCTGCCCTTAGTAAGTATCCAGCGATGTGCTTCTGTCTGCTAAGATATTAATGTTATTTTCATAAGCAGTTTTCCAATCACATCAGTCCAGCTAACTAAGCAGTAACAAGAAAAAAAGATCAGAAGCAAAATGCAAATGTTGCCTGTAAATAGATCACTATATCAAAAAGAAAACTGAAAGAGTTACTAAAAACCTTTATAACAATGGGTTCAGATGAAAAAGTGTTTGGAGTTTTAACTGGGCTCATTTTTATCTTAGTAAAGTTTTCTAATGAAATTGTTTAATTAACATACATAACTCTCTAATAAGTGTGCAGGTGTTATTTCTGGCATGAAAACAGTAATTTGATTATCTTAAGCCTTTATTTCTCATGCATCAGTATTTTTAGAATGGATCATCATTTTATCTCTACCACAAAGGCTCTGTGTTCTGCTTTCCCCAATTAATATCTCATAGATTAATTGCTGAAGATTAGCTGACTCACAATTAATTGAAGTCAGAAATTAGAAGTACTTCAAAAAGTTAAAACCTGTGTAATTGGTTTTGAGAATTGTCTTTACATACAAAAAAAAAACCCACAAAAAAATAATACTATAAAGAACATGCAATGCATTGAAGTGATCAACAGGATTTTCCATGGTAAAATTAGAAAATAATATTGTGTGCTGTAAGTTTCACTGTTTTGGCCTCTTTATATGTACTAAATAGAAATTGAGACATTTGATATTTCTGTGCAATATATTGATTTATGTTAATTGGTTAGTTACTTAAAGGAGGCAGGAAGTGATTACTGGACAGGAAGTTGGCTGTCTCAGTTGTGCATTTATTGAAAACTTGCCATGGTAGAAATATTTAGGCCATCATTGGTAACCAGTGGCGGCTGGTGCTCAATATTTTGTGGGGGGCGGCAAACTAATACCACCCTCCACGGGAGACAGAGGGCAACGATCATCACCACACACTCCCCCCCACCCACGGGAGACAGATGGTGACAATTTACCACCCCCCAAAGGAATGTGAATGTGCCAATCAGATGCCTTACTGTTATGGAGGCAGGGGGAAGGAAGAGATTCTCCTGGGATCATCTGCAGCACACAGAGAGACATTCTCCTCCCCGGCCAAGGAGGAACAGGAAGTGTGTTCTGAGACTCCCGGGCCAATCGGGGGGTTCCTGATTGGCCGGGAGGAGAACAAGAAAGACAATAGCGAATAGTAATTTGCTATTGCCACACAAGTGGGTGTGTTAAGGGGGTGCAGTGCTCTGTGCCCCAAGCCCACCCTTTTTTAAAGCAAATTAGAGCCTCAGGCTCTAATCATGTGCTTAAAAAAACAAAAAACACCATTGGAATCCACGTTTTTGGCACCCCGCATTTAGATTAAGGGGCGGTGCCCCTGTGCCCTGCATTACGGGCCGCCACTGTTGGTAAGCTGATTCACTGCTATGCTGACTCTCTGGTCCCATTAGCTTCTAAGACATTAACAACGCAGGGCACATATACAGATGAGGATTTCTGAATTCACTTGCTGAATACCTGTTCTGGTTCAGGCCAAGTGACTATGAGGTTGATTTACTAAAGGGAAATTCACTCTGCACTACAAGTGCACTACAAGTACACTTGAAAGTGCACTTGTAAGTGCAGTTGCTGTAGATCGCTGTCGATCTGAGGGGAAGCTCTGAAATTAGGGGAAGCTCTGCTGATTTTATCATTCAATCATGTGCAAGCAAAAATGCTTTTTTTTTAGTTCCTTGCATGTCCCCCTCAGATATACAGCGACTGCACGTGCGGTGCACTTGTAGTGCAAAGTTGATTTGCCTTTCATGAATAACCCCCTATGTCTCTATTTTTAAAACTCTGAAACAAATGCCTTCCCGCAAAGCTAGCAATTATTATTTACTGCTATTCTGTATGCATTGAACTCCATGGTGTTGAAAAGAGAAGCTTGATAAAAGATCTTCTAAAATAAATACTTCTGGGAGTGTCAGATTCTGCCCAGCCACCCTGCTCTGTGCTTTCCTCAGCTGACCACTACATCACTACATGGCAGAGGGTTTGGTGTAAGAACCATCACATCACATGCCTGGTGTGACTCTGAAACGTCGCACTGTCGTGCTTGTGATGTGATCATGCTGGAATAAAAAAAATGTTTGGACTTAAGATCCGTGGTGTGCTGGCAAATATATTAATGGTGTAATAATCACAACACACAGCAGGGGATCAGATATTAGGCACATCGGGTATTGTGGGAGATGCTAAAGATATTTGCAGGAAGGCTTTTGTTCCAGATTTTAAACACATTGACAGGGTTACTTTAAGGCCAAAGGTAGGCAGCCATACAACTAATATTACAGTATAGTACTGTCAAGGCAGCCTTAGTTTTTGTTTTATGACAGGTTTTCTTTAAACATATCACTTTGCACTATAGATATTGTACTGTGAGTATGACATTCCAGGATCGGCACAGCACAGTGCACCTGCCCGCAGCCCACAGGCAGAAATACCCACACCGGCAATGACAGGGAGATGATGTAGCCAACAGCACTGCTGATGAACTAGGATAGATTACATGGGGTATTACATGGGGTGTGTAGTCTGTGACAGGGCACAGTGTGCCCCGCACACTCCTGCACACTGGATTATATGGCACTGCACATGGGGTGCTTAGGGTGTGTCCAGGCACACCTGGCACACCCCAGCACACGTCCATGGTCAAAGCTTATTTGAACAAGCTGGACTTAGAATCTGATTGGCTACCATGCAAAGTTGCACCCGATTTTTCACTCTCCAGTTTTAGTAAATCAACTCCACTGTAGGTTCTGTATGTAGTAAAGTGACATATTCTGTTATTCTTGCATGTTCTCATATATTCTGCATTTTCTTTCAATTTCATTGTTTTAGGAGGAGGTATTCCACATGGTAGGTTATACTAGAAAGAATGTCACATGTTGTGCATATCACACTGTTCACTTTTTCATTTTAAATTTGTAATCACTTTTATTTCACAAAGCACCCTGTCACCAAATTTCATCAACCTAAGAGTGATACTAAACACACACTGTTTAATTTACACTGTCCCTTCTATTTCTGTATATGGATGATGGCACTGTAATTATTTTAATTTAAAGCAGTACATTTTTACTAATCAATATACAGCTGTCACATGACCCAGCTTGTTCCCAGCCTGTCTGCAGGGAAACACAAGCTGGAGGAGCTTCTAGCCCTCTGCTGCTGGTCACATGTTAAAAAAAAGAAAGAAAAAAAAAACAGCCTTTGGAACAGTAAAAATAAATAATGAATGTCAATAAACTGCTTTAAATTGTCATACAAATATATATTTTTTAAAGTGATACTATGGGTTCAGGTATTTAAAAAAAAAATTACAAACATATCATACTTACCTCCACTGGCTCATCCCCGCAATAGCTAACCCCCTCTGGGAAGCTCTCTCCAGAGGGGGTTACATCCCATGTTATAGACTTGGCGTACATAGCCGCCGACTGTATGACTGGGTCCCGCCCCCCAGCACCAGCGTCATTGGATTTGATTGACAGCAGCACAAGCCAATGGCTGTGCTGCTATCAATCTATCCAATGAAGAGCCGAGAAGCCCGGGCAAAGATCGAGCGTGTATGCAACGTGGGACTTTCCAGGGCTCAGGTAAGTGAAACGGGGGGACTGGGGGGCTGGTAAATGTCAGATGTTTTTTCACCTGAATGCATAGGATGGGATATATGGATGGATAGGACATATTTCTGACAGTCACAAGTTGTGCCACACCCCTCCAGCCTGTCTTAGAATAAGAGGGAGGTGAAGCCTCCATGGTAATGTTATATTAATGTAATATCACGCCTCTATTGTGTTTAGCTGGTTAGGCATGGAGGAGGAAGGAGGGAGTGTACTGTCATATACCACTGTGTATACACCCGCATGTATTACTCTATAGTCACATGGGCTGCTAAGTTTGTGATAGAGAGAAAAATGCTCAGTATAGAAACTCACTGAAAATTGAGCATGTGCAGAGTTGCCACCACAGCTGCAAAATCCCTAGCAGAATTGGGGACAAGGACAGAATGTGGAAAAAGAGAGCAGGAGGATCAACCAGGTTTTTTTGCAGAATACAGAAAACAATCTCAGTTACTGAGAGACAAAACAGTAGGATGGGTAATGACTGCACTCACAGTTCAGGTATTCCAACAGGCACCAACACGGACTCAGAATACAATAGCTGGAAGGGGACATTCATCCATCTGCATTGAGGAATGATAGAGAAATCTGTTAGGCTGAACAAAAGAAATCTATGCATGTTTGGCTATCTTTAGCAATCAACCCTATGCAGACTAATGCTTGCCCTATTGTCAATGGACTGAATACGGGGACTCTATGGCTGAGTTAAGAGTGACCACTGAACCATCCTTCTTATTCGTTGTATAGCTTTGGATAGGGTTCTTTTTTAGATAACTGTTTTTTCCATCCATTCATGTCCTTTAAGACCCTGCCTATTGTAGGCATTGAATAGGGAGGGTGGGGGCGCTAACAATTTACGTTGATTACTGTGAAAATTGTATGATAATCATGTGAAAAAAAATCCAAACAAAACAACCAGTCTGCCTATGACAAATTATGGCAATATTGGTGCCTGCTAATAAATGGTTAATATAATGGGGTGAAATACGCCACTAAACCAAGCAGGCTTGTGCTAAACCTCTACAACAACCACACTTATTCCACAGTGATAGCGACAGTGTATATTATAATAGCTACTGTGAGAGAAAAGTCCTTAAATAAAGTGCTGGTGCACTAAGCAAAACAGGCTAGTAAAAACCTCTAAAATGACTACACCTAATCAACATTTAAGATAAGTGACAGTGTGAATTAACTGCAGTGAAAGAAAAATCCTTGAATTATTGCTTGATGCATAAACAAAGTCTTTCAAATTTCAATCTGTTCATCCTATAGACCAAAATCCAATAATGACTGGAAAGATTCACCTTCACCAAAGTGCTCAGAATATGGATGGCAGCTTACCAAATGTTGTTGACCCTTTTATTCAAAAAAGAGGTCAAGTGCGCTTGATGCAGGATACACCTGATGTTTAAATCAGTCGATTTGACTAAATGCCCTTGTGCTCAGAGGACTCCAATTGGGATATGCAAAAATGAAAAGATGTGCCACAATAGTATAATATTGTTTTTTAAAAGAATATATTACATAAAAAAGCCAAATGACTCCTTACTTGGAAGGGTACCCCGAACCTGGCACTGAGGCTGTATGGCGTATCGTATCGTAGGTGGATGGACGTCCCGATACTTTCCATCACAATCACATCCCGATACAATTTGAAAATTTGTAGGAGAAAAAAAACCCTGGGATAATGCGGATTGTAGCAATTAAATGGAATTGGCAAAAAAGAGTATAAAAATAATAAAGTTTATTTGATACTTTTTTATTTTTATACTCTTTTTACCAATTCCATTTAATTGCTACAATCCGCATTATCTCAAGGGCTTTTTTCTCCCACAAATTTTCTAACCATGCAGGTTTAGGAAATTTTTTCAGCACCTACAGGTAAGCCTTAATATAGGCTTAAGCCTCGTACACACGACCGAGTTTCTCGGCAAAAAACAGCAAGAAACTTGCTGGGAGATACTTTTTTTGCAGAGGAAACCGGTCGTGTGTACATTTTCGTCGAGGAAACTGTTGAGAAACTCGACGAGCCAAAAAGAGAGCAAGTTCTCTATTTCCTCGACAGGAATGGAGAAACTTGCCTTGTCGAGTTCCTCGACAGCCTAACAAGCGACTCAACGATGTGTTTCGCCCGTCGAGTTCCTCAGTCGTGTGTACGAGGCTTGACCCGTAGGTAAAAGTGGATGTACAGAGTTTACAACCACCTTAACTTCAGTTTTGAAACAATGCTTTTCTGGTATCTAATATGTGCAAGTTGACTAAAATGTAAGGCCACTTTCACACTGCTGAGGCTTGAAAGTCACGGCCGCGATTTTGACGTGATTTTGCAGCAATTTCAGGGAATGCCTGTGTAAACTTGAGGTCTATGGACCTCAGTTCGCATCAAAGTCAAACCAAACTAGTACAGGGACTACTTATTGGAAATCATGGAGGTACGATGTGTCATGCTACTTTACAGTCCCAAGTCGCAGGACAAATCACACTAGTGTGAAAGGGGCCTAAGGGGACAAACTAAACAGAGAAATACAGTAAGTCCATGTCTTAAACATTTTTTCATTTTCTGTTAAAAATGGAATACACAACCTGTTGTAACTACAGTATTTTAGTGATTGATCTGTTTATAAGATGTCAACTGATCACGAAAATAGCATTATCCTGTCTGGAGACTAAAGGATTAATTCATCAAATGCTGGGACACTGAGTGACACTAGTGATTGTAATTATGTCAAACTTCACATGCAGATTAGTTCTTGATTTGTTACAAGAAACCTTTTCTGAGAGAACCAATAAGGCTGTCATTGCAGACATCTGTTTCTGCAAATTTTAGTTTCCTGTCTGCAATATTGACGTTATGTTTAATTATTCTGAGTAACTGATTTAAGTATGTACAAAGAACTTCTTAGTTTCCTCTCACTTTTCTGATCTATATACTTTTTTCAGGTCAATCACAGAAAGTATTAAGGCCAAAGGGCTGCCATGACAGACAGACAATTAGCACAAACAGAATAAGAAGTCAGAACATTTAGCCCCCATATTTTTCTTCGGAAAGGTTTTTCATAAAAAATGCATAAAGAAAAAAATCAGGGATGATTGTGAGTAATAATATAAGCGATACTTATCATGTATCCAAGTTTACTGTTTACTGCACATTTAAACTAGCTTTGGTTTAACACTGAGCAATGACATTACACTTACCCACGCTGTCCCTGTGTTTTTGCAAGATTGGCACTGGACAAATATTTTTATCATTTTCTTCCACAATAAAAAAAGAAGTCCTTCCCTCCTCAATAATGATAGCCCAGTACTGTATACCAGGTACATTGACTGATTTTACATTAAGAGAGGGCTGTGAGTGTTAAAGTTACCAGCCAGCTTATAGGGCCATTGATCAAACTTGTACTCTGCCCATTCAGGTAAATTTAACAGGTTTCCTTAAAGTGGATGTAAACCCGATTCATTAAATTTGAGCTGGGCACATGTATCTGCAGTGTTTTGTTATTTCTCTTCAAAGCCCTAAGTCCCGTGGCTTTCTCTTGCTCCATTCTTCTGTTATCAGCAGGAAAACTTCTGACAAGTTTTCCATCACAAATGATAAAACCAACCTGAATTTTGTGTCAGGGTTGGTACCATAAATAGATTAGCAGAGAGACGGCCTATTCACAGCACAGCTCTGCAAGTCTCTGCCTATGTGGAAGGGGGTGTGTGCCTTTCCTCAAATCAGCTGTCTCACAGTGTATGGCAAGAATCCACACCCACAGGTGAATCAGGAAGAGAGAATTCAGAATGTGCACTTTATAAAAAGTATATAAAGATGAAGACAGCAGATATATAGTTGCCACAAAAAGTATGTGAACCCTTTTGGAATGATATGGATTTCTGCACAAATTGGTCATAAAATGGGATCTGATCTTCATCTAAGTCACAACAATAGACAATCACAGTGTGCTTAAACTAATAACACACAAATAATTTAATGTTACTATGTTTTTATTGAACACACCATGTAAACATTCACAGTGCAGGTGGAAAAAGTATGTGAACCCCTAGACTAATGACATCTCCAGGAGCTAATTGGAGTGAGGTGTCAGCCAACTGGAGTCCAATCAATGAGATGAGATTGGAGGTGTTGGTTAAAGCTGCCCTATAAAAACACACATCAGTTCTGGGATTGCTTTTCACAAGAAGCATTGCCTGATGTGAATGATGCCTCGCACAAAAGAGCTCTCACAAGATCTATGATTAAGAATTGTTGACTTGCATAAAGCTGGAAAGGGTTATACAAGTATCTCCAAAAGCCTTGCTGTTCATCAGTCTACGGTAAGACAAATTGTCTATAAATGTAGAACGTTCAGCACTGCTGCTACTCTCCCTAGGAGTGGTCGTCCTGTAAAGATGACTGCAAGAGCACAGGGCAGACTGCTCAATGAGGTGAAGAAGAATCCTAGAGTGTCAGCTAAAGACTTACAAAAGTCTCTGGCATATGCTAACATCCCTGTTAGCGAATCTACGATACGTAAAACACTAAACAAGAATGGATTTCATGGGAGCATACCACAGAGGAAGCCACTGCTGTCCAAAAAAAACATTGCTGCACATTTACAGTTTGCACAAGAGCACCTGGATGCTCCACAGCAGTACTGGCAAAGTATTCTGTGGACAGATGAAACCAAAGTTGAGTTATTTGGAAGAAACACACAACACCATGTGTGGAGGAAAAGCGGCAGAGCACACCAACATCAAAACCTCATCCCAACTGTGAATTATGGTGGTGGGGACATCATGGGTTTGGGATGCTTTGCTGCGTCAGGGCCTGGAAGGATTGCCATCATCGAAGGAAAAACGAATTCCCAAGTTTATCAAGACATTTTGCAGGAGAACTGAAGGCCATCTGTCCACCAGCTGAAGCTCAACAGAAGATGGGTGTTGCAACAGGACAACGACCCAAAGCATAGAAGTAAATCAACAACAGAATGGCTTAAACAGAAGAAAATACACCTTCTGGAGTGGCCCAGTCAGAGTCCTGACCTCAACCCGATTGAGATGCTGTGGCATGACCTCAAGAAAGCGATTCACACCAGACATCCCAAGAATATTGCTGAACTGAAACAGTTCTGTAAAGAGGAATGGTCAAGACTTACTCCTGACCATTGTGCACGTCTGATCTACAACTACAGAAAACGTTTGGTTGAAGTTATTGCTGCCAAAGGAGGTTCAACCAGTTATTAAATTCAAGGGTTCACATACTTTTTCCACATGCACTGTAAATGTTTACATGGTGTGTTCAATAAAAACATGGTAACATTTAATTTTTTGTGTGTTATTAGTTTAATCAGACTGTGATTGTCTATTGTTGTGACTTAGATGAAGATCAGATCTCATTTTATGACCAATTTGTGCAGAAATCCATATCATTCCAAAAGGGTTCACATGCTTTTTGTGGCAACTGTACATGTAAAACTTGTGTAGGGAGATTTGTTTAAACTCTCTCTGTGTATCATTTTGGGCTGTTTACTTCACTGGGTAAATGTGAGGGTTTACATCCACTTTAAGGATCCCCTTCTTTTGCTATTGTTATTTTGCTTTCCTTCACTCCCATGCCTCCCATTAACCTGCTAGAGCCTGAGAAAAAGTTGTGTAGATTTCAGTTTAGTCTATATCACTGCTTCTCCCATGCCCAAGTGACAGAGCTCAGGGCTTGGTCACTGAAAAACCCAGTTTTGCATCAATTTGCCATTAATTCCTGCCCTCTTGAATAACCCATTCATCCTCATGTAAATTAGACATGATAATGAGGTTTGATGACCCTAAACTGCATGGCAAAAATGGGGAAGTGCTACCCTAATTTCCCCAATATGTGTGGGTAATCTTGTGTTTGTGCTAGGCAGCAGAGACGTACACATGAAATAAATAAAGCAATCCTAATGTCGCGTACACACGATCATTTTTCAGCATGTAAAAAACAATGTTTTTAAAAAATGTCATTTAAAATGATCGTGTGTGGGCTTCACATCATTTTTCGGGTTCTGAAAAACGACAAAAAAAAATTGGAACATGCTGCATTTTTTAACGACGTTTTAAACAGTGTCATTTTTTGGGCTGTAAAAAATGATCGTGTGTGTGGGCTCAAAAGCAAGTTATGAGACGGGAGCGCTCGTTCTGGTAAAACTACCATTCATAATGGAGTAAGCACATTCATCACGCTGTAACAGACAGAAAAGCGCAAATCGTCTTTTACTAACACAAAATCAGCTAAAGCAGCCCCAAGGGTGGCATCATCCGAATGGAACTTCCCCTTTATAGTGGCATCGTACGTGTTGTACGTCACCGCGCTTTGCTAGAGCATTTTTTTTAAGGATCGTGTGTGGGCAACGTCGTTTTAATGATGAAGTTGGAAAGAACGTTGTTTTTTCTAGAGGCTGAAAAACATTGTTTTTTACATGCCGAAAAATGATCGTGTGTACACGGCATAAGACACATTGACACAAAGTAGATAATTTCGTTGAAATGCAGGTGGGTCACAATACCTTTAGCAGCATCATAAACAGTACTTTGCAGCATCTGCAAAGCCTCCTAATGCAGCCTGGAAATATAGAACTGATTAGGAAAATTGGCATTTAGGTGTGTCTTCTGAGAATCATAAAATACTTTCCAGCCTCTTTAGCACACTCCTCAGACCCTTTAATCGATTATGTTGATTCTGTAAATGGCCTTTTCTGGGACCTGAGAAGATGGCTGCAATTGGCAGCTGCAGCAGTAGCTTACCACTAAAACTATAAAAGAATGCACCAGGTCATTTATGAGAGCCAGTAAGTCTGATATATCAGATTGGACTTACTCTACACAGCAACTTTACTATTGTTCAGTTTTAATCTCATTTATTTTACTGTTGCTTATTGACTGGTGTGTAATACCCTTTCTCCAAATATATTCTTGCACTGTTTTTATTTTTTATTTTTATTATATTTAATCATTTAAAACATTAGGCTGAACCTCTGAATGCTCTAATCAGAAATTTTAAAATGTTAGCCTCTGTAAAGGCATCTGCATTTTAAAACTCAGTTGTATTCCGGTCTGGGCACGGCAACACAGAAATTTCTTTAACTACTTGCCGACCGCGCACCATCATTATACAGCGGCAGGTCGGCTCTCCTGGGCGAGAGCCCGTAGCTATACGGCGGCTCTTTGAGCGCCCTCCGCTCGCCCCCGACTCCCGTGCGTGTGCCCGGCGGGCTCGATCGCCGCTGGGCACCCGTGATTGCTCGTTACAGAGCGGGGACCGGGAGCTGTGTGTGTAAACACACAGCTCTCGGTCCTGTCAGGGGGGGAAATGCTGATCTTCTGTTCATACAATGTATGAACAGAGGATCAGTGTTTCCCCTAGTGAGGCCACATCCCCCACAGTAAAAACACACCCAGGGACATACTTAACCCCTTCCCCGCCCCCTAGTGTTAACCCCTTCACTGCCAGTGGCATTTTTATAGTAATCCAATGCATTTTTATAGCACTGATCGACATAAAAATGCCAATGGTCCCAAAAATGTGTCAAAAGTGTCCGAAGTGTCCGCCATAATGTCGCAGTACCGAAAAAAAATCGCTGATCTCCGCCATTACTAGTAAAAAAAATATATTAATAAAAATGCCATAAAAATACCCCCTATTTTGTAAACGCTATAACTTTTGCGCAAACCAATCAATAAACGCTTATTGTGATTTTCTTTTACGAAAAATATGTAGAAGAATACGTATCGGCCTAAACTGAGGAAAAAAAAAGTTTTTTTATATATTTTTGGGGGATATTTATTACAGCAAAAAGTAAAAAATATTATTTTTTTTCAAAATTGTCGCTCTATTTTTGTTTATAGCGCAAAAAATAAAAACCGCAGAGGTGATCAAATACCACCAAAAGAAAGCTCTATTTGTGGGGAAAAAAGGATGCCAATTTTGTTTGGGAGCCACGTCGCACGATCACGCAATTGTCAGTTAAAGCGGCACAGTCCCGAATCGCAAAAAGTGCTCTGGTCTTTGGGCAGCAATATGGTCCGGGGGTTAAGTGGTTAAAGGATAAGTCCACCCTAACTCTAAAATCTCTACATCTAAAGACTTTCACAATCTAACTCTAACCTATCTAGCCCTGTAAAGGAGAAATCCGTATACATACTGTATATTTTTTAAGCTGGTCCGGTCTCCATTGGTGGAAGTTCTGCCGAAGAACACAGGTGACAACGGCTGTGACATAAATGGTTGAGGGATGTCAACCATAGACTTACTATGGGGCTTCCTTTGATGGCTGTGTTCTCAGCACCGGCCTCCACAATGACAGCTCAGCGTGGGATCGGGTCGGATCAGCTTAAAAAAAGGTATGTATACTGATTTCTCCTTTACAGGGTTAGTGTTAGATCATGGATGTCTGTAGATGTAGAGATTTTAGTGTTAGGGTGGACTTATTCTTTAAGGTCAGAATTGCAGATGGTGTGAATGATTTATGTTCCCAATAAAACAGGTGGAGGATGCCACTGTGTAAAAGGTTAACTGCAGCCTTAACCTGCCCCAGTGATGATCACTTTGAATCTGTTGGCACTTAGATTGTGGTCCTGCTAGCTAAAATATTTCTGCACAGGGTAAGGCTGAGAGTGTAATACTGTATGTCACACATGACAATGAATAGGAGATAATATTTCACACTATAACAGCTTATAGTACTTCCTAAAATTTTAATTGCATATACTGTGAAGTACTACTATTTATTGCATCATCACCACTAGGTTCTATTATTGCAAACATTGTAGTCAGCATATTAAATTTTTCATAGTTCAAAAACTGATTAAGCAATCCGATTTTTTGGACAATTTGATTGTTTCAGCTACTCTGTACATATAGGAAATGTTTATCTCAGGTGGCATTGTCAGCATCTATGTGTAATTTTTCAGCTGCTCCATCTCACCCTTACGGTATTACCCTACTGAACTGTGATGGTCATTCAATGACGCTGGGATGGAAGTTACCCAAATTCACTGGAGGATCTCACATCACTGGATACTACATTGACAAACGTGTAGCTAATCACCTCAACTGGCATGAAGTGAATACCAGCCTAATTACCCAAAGAATTTACAAGGTTAGTAAAACAAAAGAGATGTTTTTATTTAAAATGTTTTACATTTACAAGTCTAGACCTGGAGCTTTGTACCTAAGTAGGTTTCTGAGCTATCCATCTCATTTTAAATTGCATGTCAAGGCATTTATTTTTTTACTGAACATTCAATTCATAAGCACATCGAACTTTACAAGATTCGATCACCTAGGTCTTTTAGTTATCAAGACTGAAAGAGAGATTTAAATTTAAAGTAACATTAAACCTTCAGTTTTTTTTTCAATTTAAATAATAAACGTGTTATAATTACCTGCTTTGTGCGATAGCCCAGATCCTTCTCTTCTGGGGTCCCCCCCATCATGTCAGGCTTCTCCTCTTGGGTAAGTGCCCCATAAAAAGTCACTCCTGAGCCACCCTGTCTGTGTCCATTGAGACAGACCAGGTGGCTCGGCCCTGCCCTCGTTCCTTCATCACAGCATTTGATTGACAGCAGCGGGAGCCAATGGAGTGAGGAGCCCAGTGAGGAGGAAAATAGCGATGATAGCCGCTGCTCTCATGCACTTCACTGGATTGGGGTCAGGTAAGTATAAGGGGGATGGGGGGATCCTGCAGCACAGAGTGTTTTTTACCGTAATGCATAGGAAGCATTAAGGTAAAAACCTTAAGGCTTTAGAACCATTTTAAGGCTTATAATTGACTTCAACCTGTTAACTGTGTACATTGTATGCTAAATTTAAACTCCAGCCAAAACTTGTTTTTGTATTGGCTTAGAACCTTAGAAAACATTAAAAAAGCTATAACCTTTTCCACTATCCAGCACTAAAAACAAGTTTTGACTATAGCTAGGCTTTAATATTTAACTTTAATTTCATGTTGAACAAATTATTATTTTTATTGAACATTGGCAGTACCCTTTACCTTGCCCATCGAAAATACACTTCAAGAACATCTTAAAACAAATAAAAAAAATTACAATTACATATTTACAATCCAGTGATTGGTTATTGTGAGAGTTTACAGCTTTTGTCCTGTCTTCTAAGTGGTTGAAGCACATTCAGTTTAGAACAAATATATGGCATTTTAGCTTCCATAAAGTGTGGTAGAAAAACATTTGCTCTCAAAGCTAAATCTTCGTTCTTCACTTGTCCTACTTTCTCCTGCTCAAAAATACCAACTTAGCCCACGTTCACATCGGGTCGCTTTGACATGCAATTTTACATGTTAAATCACATTTCAAAGAGCCGACTATCACCGGCAATGGCACAGTTCGAAACGACTTTGAGGCGCTGCACGATTACTAAAAGTAGTTCCTGTACTACTTTTGGCTAATTCAGGGGCGATTTGAATAGACATCTGTGCATTAACCCACACAGATGTCTGTCAAATCGCCCCCCCCCCCCCCAAGTCAGACTACATTGTCTGTTTCAGTTTCAGCTGAACTTGCACAATTTCAAACCCGCCAACAATGTGAACCTGGGCCAAGGGCAATAAATACACTCTATAGAGTAACATTTGTGCTACGCCAACTGTTTGTCAGCAAACTAATATAATGTATGCATTCATACATTACATTCATATAATGCAATTGGATATCTTAAAAGTTTCAATTTGCAATTGTAGCACTACCCCAGAAGGAGCTGCTGGTTTAGATTGGGGCCTGTACGTTACCTCACCATTCGTTGTCTAGGGGATGAGAGTCTATAGAAAACTCAATGTCCACACAAGTTGCAATTCCTTTTTGTTAAGCTTTATTTCACACAAAATTGCACAGGTAGAGGTATGGAGAGTCAGGGGAAGGTTTAGGCACTCAATGCAGATCACTGGGGAGCTTTTAAGCTTCAAAAGTCACACTCACCACTTTCCTCTGAGTGGGTATTGCTCTCACCGGCCTAGCAGCCGGGGTGATGCACGGACAAAAAGAAAGAATAACAGTCTCTGCTACAGACTTTAGTGTGATGAAGTTGAACTGTTCAATAATCCTCTGCCACAGAATTTAGTATTTGGATATCCAGCCTTACAGTTTAGAGCCTTTAAGCCGACCCGGCGCACTGTAAAGTAACATAGACTTTGGTGCATCCTCCAATAAAGTCACCAGGCCTTCCCCAAAATACCGGCCTTCCGCTTGGTCCTCTCCAGGGCAGGCCCTTCCCTGGTTTCCTCCATTGAGTGGCTTTCTCCCTCCAAAGTACAGGCCCCAGTCAGCACAACTGGGTCTGCATAGCAGGGATGCAGCCTCGGGCCAAAGTGGCCCCACAGCTGAAAATCTATCATCACATACCTCGAGCCAGGAGGGCCACGAGGCAAAGAGCCCCAAGAAATGGCGTCTGCCCCCTTAAGTACCCTTCCCCAGCGGGGAGACCACTCCCATTGGGCTTTTCCCGGGGGAAAGCACCCAATACACTCTGGCCTGCTTGTATTCCAACATTGGCCTGGGGTGGTAACGCCACCTACAGGCAACAGTGGGAATTCCCTCAAACACAGCCATAGCCGGAAAAGAGGCTGATTTAGCCTTAATCATTCCAAAGTTTGAGCCAACTACCAGCTAAGACATACACTAAATTGTCATCAGGAGCAGGGCACTACACAAATGTTGCTGTTTACCACAAAACTTGCATACACAAAGTAATACATGTTGGTTTTTACATTAACATGAAGTTGACTCTGTTGATCCAATTTGGTTTTAGAATAAGTAAGTTCACCTTTTGATGAATGCCAGAGCATTGCAGAGCATTGTATTTGTGATCAGTAGGATTGCAGGAGCAATCTTAGGCCCCTGCAGGCTCTCAGCATAATTGTCTACTCATACCTCATATGGGCAGGCAGTTACCTGAGTGTAGGAAGTTCAACAGACTAGGAGAGCACCCACCCATGCCCTAAAAATGGGTGAAGCATGTAACATGTTCCAAATGTGAACTTAGTCTTTAAAAAAACTGTGTTGGTAAATCAAAACAATTACCACCTTTTAACCACTCGCCGACCGCCCACCCACAATGTACTGCAAGCGAGTGGCCGATGTAGGCAGAGATGTACCTGTACATCGCTGTATACTTCCAGGTTTATTGTATTGATAGTACACAGCTGGAACCTGTCATCAAGCCCCGGCCAATGATTCATGGCTGGAACCTGCTGATTGGCTGTGTACGATCACAGCCCAGAGCTCTGTACAGAGGGAGCGATCTGTCAGTTTCTCCAGATAGAATGTCTCTTCTCCAGAGAGAATATGATCAGTGCTCGTAAACTTTCCTCACAACTAACATCCTCCAGTCCCCTTATTAGCTTTGTTGCCCTTCTTTTGACTCTCTCCAGTTCCAACACATCCTTCCTGAGGACTGGTGGCATACTCCAGGTGCGGCCGGACCAGAGTCTTGTAGAGTGGGAGAATTATTGTTTTATCTCTGGCATTTATTCCCCTTTTAATGCATGCCAATATTCTGTTTGCTTTGCTTGCAGCAGCTTGGCATTGCATGCCATTGCTGAGCCTGTCATCTACTAGGACCCCCCTGTAGCCAGTTTTCAATCCATGTACTCACGGTATGGTCCATGCCAACAGACCTTAGTTTGTACAGTAAACGTTTATGGGGAACTGTATCAAATGCCTTTGCAAAATCCAGATACAATGCGTTTACGGTCTTCCTTTATCTAGATGACAGCACACCTCCTTACAGAAGGTTAATAGGTTGGTTTGGCAAGAACGATTCTTCATGAATTCATGCTGATTACTGCTAATTATACTGTTGTCATTACTAAAATCTTGTATATAGTCCCTTATCATCCCCTCCAGGATCTTGCATACTATTGATGTTAAGCTAACTGGTCTGTAATTCCCAGGGATGTATATTGGCCCTTTTTTAAATATTGCAGCTATATTGGCTTTTCTCCAATCTGCTGGTACTGTTACAGTCATTAGACTGTTCGTAAAAAATTAGGAACAATAGTCTGGCAATTACACTCGGTGCAAGCCATCTGGTTTCGGTGACTTATTAATGTTACGTTTTTCAAGTCGATTTCTAATTCTATGCTCACTTAGCCATGAGGGTGCTTCCTGTGATGTGTCATGAGGATAAACATTGCAGTTTTGGTTACTGAAACCCCCTGTTTCCCTTGCGAAGAATGAGGAGAAGAATAGATTCAATACCTTTCTTTATTTATATACTTAAAGAATTTTTCTGGGATTTTGTTTTACCCTCCTCTGCTATGTGCCTTTCATGTTCTATCTTAGCCATACTGATTACACCCTTACATTTCTTGTTGCATTATTTGTACAGTTGGAATGCTGGTGATGAAATTCTGGTTGGAATTCTGGTGATGCACCAGTACATTTCTTTCTTTGTAAAGTTGGAATGCTGGTGATGATCCCTGAGTCTTGTATTTTTTAAAGGCCTTCTCCTTTGCTTTTATATTCGCCAACCAATCAGAAGCCGCAAAGGCCATCCTGTCAGCTGGAAAGAAGACACATGGATGGTGAGAGGATTTCTAAGCCCTGGACTCCTGATACGTATATACAGGGGCTCAGAACAGAAGTTTGCCACGGTCCAGGTCAGCAGGACCTGGGGGGGGGGGGGTGAGGAGAGAGCCCTGTGAAAGTTCACCTTACAGATTTTTCTGTAAAGGTGAACTTACCCTTTAATGTTAGCATACTCTTATCTGTCTTATCTCTCTGAATGGCCATCCACATGTCTGCAGGCACCTTGATTGGTCAAAGATTGTAAAAACGGATTTCATGGTGAAATAGAATTTGGTGTACCATGTGTGATGTTTCAAATAAAACAAATTCCGCATTCGAGTAATTTTGTACGATGCTGAGCTGAAGGCAACTTGAAAGAGCACTTTAAGTTAAATGGGATTTAACACAATTGTGGTACTCTTTTTAGATGACAGACTGATGCATTTAGAGTTCATATGCCAGGAACACAGCAACTAGTAGATTTTAGCAGTCATCAATCTGTCAGAATTCAATGAGATAATATACCATTGTACCCTCATGAAACAAATTACATCTGCAAGTAATTTGGACAAAGCAGATCTAATAGTACTTTCACACAATTATTTTAGAGCTTACTCTGTCTCCCAGTGATGAATCTTTATCTCTTGAGCAGCTCTTTGCCAATCTAATAGTTTCCTTCGTTTTTAATCCTTTGAATCTTTTTTTCTGTAATTATGTATTATTGTAATAGTATATGTAATAAATTCCAAGGGTGCAGGTTAATTTTACATTTCCACAATTCATTTTGTGGCAAATATGATTATAGTATTAAAAGGGAAATAAAAAAAGACAGAGGGTTTTTTATACAATGTTTTGCTGACTTCAGCAAGAAATATTGTTAAAAATAACCATGACCTCACAGGTTTAAATTAACCACCCACCAGCAACATAAACACATTATGGGATGTGATGAGGATTATTTATGATAGGCTACAGTGTGAAGGTCTGAATTGGAACTTTTTTATTTTAACTACTGATAAAAAAATATATATATATATGTAGTGTGAAGTAGGTATATCTTCAATGAAACCAGCAAGGGTGTTGTTAGGTCTACAAAAGATCTGGGGCCAGAGCCCATAGCAGCAAAGTAAACAAAGTCATATGCTTGGGCAGACATACACATGTATATAATATACGTGTGTGTGTATGAATATATATATATATATATATATATATATATATATATATATATATATATATATATATATATATATATATATATATATATAAATATATCTGAGTGCAGATCCCATGGTTTGTTATTATTGATATACACAGTATACAGTATATGAAATTAAACAATATTTACACAATAGCTCTCACTTCAGATCTTTAAATTTCTACTAATGACCCACATATGTGACTAAGGAATATAGAAACCCAACCCAACTGCCCTTCTATGTGAATGAGTATGGGGTACCCCATTGTACCCCTACCCATTCACCAAAATAAAAAAATTGTAGTGTTACAAAAAACAAGGGACCGTTTTTGACAAGTCCTTTATTAAAAACAAAGAATGTCATAGCTACAACGTGTCTTCTTCCTCAGGTCTTCTCCCTCCACTTATGTCTACTCCTTCCTCTGATGTCTTATTCCACCAATGTCTTCTCCCCCTGGTGATATGTTCTCCCTTTGGTGATGTCTTCTTCCTCCAGCCTTCTCCCTCCGGTGATGTCTTCTGATGCCACCTAAAAAACAAAACAAAAACAGTCCTCCTCTGATGCTGGCTCCCACCATGGTGTCAGCTCTGTTGTCTGCCAGTTCTTATATAGCTATGGGGTGTGGTCATCTGATGACGTCACCCGAAGACCCAGTCCCTTGTGACGTCACTGTGTCCTGCCGGCCAGGCTGCATGCGCGAATAAGAGTCTGGCATAGATTTTGTGGGGGACCCCATGCAGTTTTGTTTTTTTGGCATGGGGTTTCCCCTCAAAATCCATACCAGACTGAAGGGTTTGGTATGGTATTGGGGGGGGGGACCCCACACTGTCTTTTTCATTTATTTTGGTGTGCGGTTCACTTTCCTTGGAGCGCAAATCACATTCCACAAGTTGGATCAGTTAAGATGATAATCCAATGTGGATGTGATTTACATTCAAATCAATGGGCTGAAATCATGCCCAACTTAGACCAAAGTAGTGTGGGAGTTCACTGCTCCAGGGTAATTACCTCTCCTAAGGTCAGCTGTCTCCACCATCAAGCAGGGTGATGGCTGTTTGCATAGTCAGCTATGACTAAGCACCATCTCTGGTGTGAAACATGTCAGCGGCTGTGCAGTTAGTCTGTACCTACCTTTGATGCCTTGATTTACATTTTTCAATATAGGTGTATATTTGGAGTGTGGCTATTCAGCAATTTTTTTTTTCATTATCTCAGACCAAAGTAGTGCAGGAACCTTTTTCAAGGTTGGGCCAGTTAAGATGGCTCTTAGGCTGAATTTGACATGTCATGCGACTTGCGTTCTCGAAGTCAAAACATATGTTGGATTAGTGTAAACTGGCCCTTAAGCTGACTTTTTAGTATACTGAAATGAATGTTGTTTCTCAAGAAAAGGCTAGAAGTTTGGTTCATTATTCTGTTATCAATACCAGCTTGTATGGTTAACATAGCTTCATGATAACATTTGCATATAGGTGCACTTTAACAACTACAGTAGGACAAAGATGAACTTGTAGCATCCATGAGACCAATCTACTAAAAGATTCGTGAACATTAACACAAAATTCACTTCATTTATGCAATCATTTGAAAAGAAAATCACAGTCTTTATACAGTATGTGACTCGAACAAATATCACTCGTTGTTTAAGTAAACTACATTAGTAAATTAGCCTTGTTGTGTTACATATGAATTATAGTCTACACTAAACCTAACCTAGTTACAATATCACCCCATTATCTGAGGTAATAATGATAATGATATGCAGGATGTAGACTTTATTTATTTATTACAGGTACTTGTATAGCGCTGTCAATTTACACAGCGCTTTACATATATATTATGCATTCATATAAGTTCCCTGCCCTCAAGAATCTTACAATCTAAGGTTCTTAAAGTGGTAGTAAACTCTGTACTACCACTTTTACCTACAGGTAAGCCTATAATAAGGCATGGCTTTAGACTATTGGAGGAAACTAGAGTACCCAGAGGAAACTCACACAGGCACAGGGAGAACATGACTTGATATTTTTCCTTTCTGCAGTAAACATGATTATTGTTTAGGAATTAAATTCCCCAATTTAATAAAGCACAGCTTTAGAGCAAAACAACCAGACTGTCTCTAAAATGTTTCTGATTTTTCACCTCAGCTGGTAATTTTGTTTCAGCAAACATTGCACTTGTTGTCACAATGTCTTGCCTGTGCCCACACTGCTTAGATCAGTGGTTCTTAACTCCTGTCCTCAGGATCCACTAACAGGCCAGGTTTGCAAGATAATTGAAATTCATCACAGGTGATATCATTTGCTGCTCAGTGATTGCAGTGTTCTAGTATGCATCTCCCCAAGGCAATACTTAAAATATGGCCTGTTAGTGGGTCATGAGGACAGGAGTTGAGATCCACTGTTTTAGATCATTAGACTGATTCAGATTTTTTCTTCATCATTGCATCATCATGATTAAAACCTGGTCATGATCTAGTCACGTGATGCAAAAGATACAGCTTCTTGTGTAGGGTACGGTAGAGGTAGGGTGCACCAAAAATGGATGGGCAATGGAAGCTGATGAGTGACATCACGGCTCCTGGAATTCAGCTTTTTATTTGAATGTCCCATGATACAAGTGAGCCAGAGCTTCTGCATCACTTGACTGGATTGGAGTGGGTCTGAAATAAGGTATAAACACAGATCTTTCTTACCAGTACCATACAGCATAGGTAGAAGGAGGGGAGGGGTGATGGAGCAGTGGTTTTAAAGCGGTGGTTCACCCTCCATAGCAACATTTTAGCATAAAATTAAGTAGCGCAAGCTACAGTATGCCTGTCTTGATTTTTTTAGCCCGGTACTCACAGTGCAATCGTACATTGAAGATACCGACTCCCCGCGGGGAATGGGCGTTCCTATCCAGACGGAGGATGATTGACGGCCGGCTCTGGCATGTCACGCTCCCCGAAGACAGCCGGAGTAGGTCTCGGCTCTTCACGGCGCTATACGGCGCCTGCGCACAGACTATGCGCAGGCGCCGTGAAGAGCCAAGCCCATTTCGGCTATTTCCGGAGAAGCATGACGTGCCAGAGCTGGCCGTCAATCATCCTCCATCTGGATAGGAACGCCCATTCCCCGCGGGGAGTCGGTATCTTCAATGTACAATTGCACTGTGAGTACCGGGCTAAAAAAATCAAGACAGGCATACTGTAGCTCGTGCTACTATGCCTAATTTTATGCTAGAAGAAAAAAAAATGTTTTTTTTTTGTTTATAGGGTGAACCCCCGCTTTAAGCATACTTTTTTATAGCATTTACTTTAGGGCCGGGTTCACACTGGTACTACACGACTGTTGTATCCTACTTTACCCTGTGACATCAGTCCTACTTTGACTTGAATGAACAGGAAACAATTTTGCTCCGACTTTGAGATAGTCTGACTAGTCTTTTGACCAATAAAAACAATTCCAGTGTGACATAAATTCCCTTTCCTGCTGCTGTAATCACCATGTTGGATGTCACAAGTCGAATGGTTAGGATGAGGTTCCGACTGTGACCCGACTTCAATTATATTGAATGGGCTAACAATGGACCAAAGTCGGACCAAAGTAGTGCCAGAACCTTTTCTAAAGTTGGACCGACTTGTGTCAGACCAAATAAGATGGCTCTCATAGGGAACCATTGATTTGTAAACGTCATGTGACATGCGCTCCTACAGTTGGAGAGTATGTCGCATCAGTGTGAACTGGGCCTAAGGCTATGAATGGACAGTATTGGTTTATTGGGGCAGTGCTTTTATTTTCCATTACTTGAACTTTCTATTTCTATTCCTGAATTTTCCCATACTGCATCATTAAGAACAAGCAAAAGGTCAGTGAAATGATGGTTGTAGTTTACACATGCCTCTAGTAATTAGAGTACCCCAAATATTTTAAGTATTGTTATATACAGAAAATATGTTGCAGTTCAGAACAGGATCAATAATAATAAAAAAAGACCATAAGGGAAGTGGAGATATAAACAGGCAGTCTTATTATAAGAGATCCGCTGAGGCAAAATAAACAACTGCACAAAAGCAGGAAAGAACACATTAGGGTAACATGTTACTTTTACACATTAACAAAAACTTTTTAAGTTGCTAATACTGGCAAATGAAAAATATCATCCTCTAAAAGTTTCCAAGATATAGCATATGCAATTTTAAGCCCATTAAGTAAGTTTTCTTATAACTCTTTATTTGTAAGTATAAAGCTTTCTGAGTTAAAGAATTAGTGATAAGGTGAATTTAACTTGTTCTCATTGCCGCAGCAGTAACATTGATGTAAAGCCCAAAATGAAAATCAACTCTAATCCCTAGAATATTATGCTGATTTTGTTATGATTATTAAGACATTAAATTTACAAAAAGCATATCCTTCAGAGCTGCGTGATAGTACCGCCAATAAATGTATTTCCTTAATGTTGTTTGTTTATAATTACTGCAATTGTTTACAGGCTCGTCGTTCACAAGCTCATTACAGTATCAGTCAGAGAAATACCATAGAACCAGCATGTTCTTATTGATTATACTCTGTTGAATTTGCTTTTGTTCATTTATTTTAATGATTTAAAAACAGGACGATACATACAGCTTCAGCCGCAATATTAAAAAAAGGAAAAATAATTAAACAGTGGTTGGTTTTAATAGGGTTCATTTATTAAACCGAATGTTTAGGGATGCAAAGTATATCATAGCTCCTGCTCCTTAACAGTCAATTATATAGATGTCAATACTTACCTATTAATAAGAAAGAGAGCCTAAACAGCTGATTGGTTGACATGAGCAACATCACTTTATTTTTTATATTTTTTTATATAAGGTTTATATTGACAGGAACATATAAATCATAAAATTATCAAGTGGTTTCTTTGGCTTTTGGATACTCCTGCATACAGCCCACGGGACACCCCCTGATGTTGTGCAAGATATTGATTGAACGATTTGATACAGAGTGATTGAGTATATGGAGTGTCCTTTTATCATATAGTTTTGTTAAATCTAAAAGAGATTGTACAGAGCTTGTACAATCAGATTGTATAGTTTATGGCCACATTTATACACCTAAAATTACCTAGTTGCACTTTCAGTGTAGTTAATTGTTAACAACACACCAAACACACATTTTGCCACATGCCACGAGTGACAAATGCAGTAAAGAAAACGTCAAAAATGTCCCATGAACGACTGTGCCAGGTGTAGCGCAACCTTTCGAAATCAATGGGCTGCCTTATCCGTGTCACTAGAAAAACAAGCCAAAAAACATGCACTCCCACTACTCTAGTTGTAAATGGGGCCTGAAAGTGAAAAATGAGTCTTCATTCACATCTATGTGTTTCCAAATGCCTGGCACTTTGCAATTTGTTTCAGAAATTTGCATTGTGTTTGTGCTTTTATTACACGTTAAAGGGTCCCCAAGTGCGGAAAACGCATCAAAAACTGTGGTAACACATCACACACCACTCCAAAAATAGTTCTAGAGTTTCTCTGGGGTGATTGTTGCAAGTAGAGCAGCCTATTCAAGTGAATGGGCTGCCCTATGTGTGACAAGTGAAAATGCTCTAAAACACCCAAAACAAATGAATGCGGGAACGTGATTCTTCGTTATGTGGAGATGTGAACAAGGCCTTACACTGATTGTCCCCATCCACTACCTCCTATGTACTTGTATAAAGATGGCCATACACTATGCAATCTGATTTTACAATCTCTGTACATTTTTTTTAGAGTTACCAGACCTATGGGATAGGAGGTCACATCTGAACAATCCGTTCAATTTGTATGCAATCAGACAGGCCCTTGTACTACATAGCTGATTGGAGAGCTAAAGGAGATTGTACAATCAGGTTGTTTAGAAAATGGGTTGAAGGTGGTATTTTAATGAGGGAGGTGTGGTCCAGAGTGGTGAACACACCCGATCACACCCTCTGCTGTGATGCAACAAGAAAGTGAAGGCTTCTGGGAGATAACCTAACAGGAAGTGAATGCTGGTATAAGTTACAGGAAGTAATGAAATCTGAAAATCCATTCAAAGATACAAAAAAGCTGACAAGATTCTAATCCTCCTGTGGATGATATACGTGAGAGAAAAGCACATTGGGATGGCTGGGTCAGGAATGCCATTGGAAACACTTCTAGTTATTATGAAAAGAGAAATTCTGCCCGAAAACCCTCTAAAGAGGGTTCCATATGACCAATATATATGCTCTCTTCTTACACCCAGCCCTCAATTTTCTTCCTTTTCCATGCCCTCCCCAAGTGGATCAGCTTTTTTGTTTGGGCTGCACAGATCATATATCTAATCCTTAACATAAGCAACCCTAAACAATTAGTTGGATGCACAATTTGACAGCCTCAAGATAATAAGACCACTCTATAGCACTCCATATACTTGCCTGCATGACTCTGCAAAGCTAACAAATTGGAGGGGAGAGAGTCCAGAAAGGGCAGCCATGTAGAGGCTCACGGTGTTGACATATGGAGTTGGTACAGCAATCAGCACCATATTTTTTTCTATCCAATTGATTCAGGCCACAGTAGGGTCTGGTGGCACTAAAACACCTGAAATACTGATCTGATCCAGCAAAAAAAAATGTATATTGAGTATCAGTCTATTGGCAATCTTAGTGAGTTGTTAATAGTTTTCTTCATTGGAGCAAATTGGACCATATTTTAAGGTTTTATTTTTAATTGCCTTTCTCTTGATCATATGTGGGTATAGGGTTCTGCAAATGGAGGTTTTCAATTTACTATTACTATTATTTAAATAATGGTATTATTTTTTTTTTTCTATTGGTTGAACTAGATGTTCTTGTACTTGTACTTATGTCTTTTTTCAATCCCCCAACAATGTAACAAAATGTATTATTATTATAATACAGGATTTATATAGCGCCAACAGTTTGCGCAGCACTTTACAATATAAAGGGAGACAATACGCCAACAGTACAATCAATACAAGAGGGTTAGAAGGGCCCTGCTCCTGCAAGCTTACAATCTAAGGGGAGGGGCTGGTGAAACAAAAGGTACTAACTGTGATGGATGAACTGATGAGGAAAGTAGAAGATTTGGTTGTAGAGGATAGGCCTCTCTGAAGAAATGAGTTTTCAGGCATCACCTAAAAGTGGAGAGAGCAGGAGATAGCTGGATAGATTGGGGTAGTGAGTTCCAGAGGATGGGAGAGGCTCTGGAAAAGTTCTGGATATGAGCATGGGAGGAGGAGACAAGGAAACTAGAAGGTCTTGGGAGGAGCAGAAAGGACGGTTTGGGTGGTATTTGGAGATAAGATTGGTGATGTAGCTCGGGGCAGAGTTATAACGGACTTTGTATGTTATTGTTAGTGTTTTGAATTTTATTCATTGGGTAATAGGTGGAAGGATTGGCAGAGAGGAGTGGCGGATACTGAATGGTTGGAAGGGGGGTGAGTCTGGCAGTGGCATGCATTATAGACTGAAGTGGGGGTGGCATGAGGAAAGGTAGGCCAAGGAGGAGGGAGTTACAATAGCCAAAGCGAGAAATAACAAGGGAGTCAATAAGTTGTTTAGTGGTGTCAACGGTTAGAAAGGGGCATATTTTGTTTCGGAGGTGAAGTTTGCAAGATTTGAACAGTGATTGGATTTTGGGCTGAAAGGACAGGTCAGAGTCCAGGATTACACCTAGCTCCTGGCATGAGGGGAGGGACTGATGGACTGGAGGAAAAATTATGAGCTTATATGAAAATTGCTTTTAATCATATATTTAACATATCAAAGGGAGCAAATAAGAATGTTACATTGTAAGAGTTTACATACACTTTAAGAGTAAATTGTTTGTTTGCACAACAGTAATATTTATTAATGATGTCATTTGCATGTATATAAAGTGTAATTTACTTAGACAGTAACAGTATGCACTTTGTATCTTGACTTTTGCCAGGTGGAGAATCTGGAAGAGGGTGCTTTCTATGAATTTAAGATAGCTGCATCTAATCTCGCTGGGCTTGGTCTTCCCTCTGATCCAAGTGAACACTTTAAATGTGAGGCATGGACATCACCAGAGCCAGGTATGACCTATTCTGTTCATACATGTTTGGTCCTGACCCTATGTCTTGCATTAACCCATTGTATCCAGTGAGAAATAAATGACTGGTAAGAAATTTCTAAATCTTGCTAAGCCATGGGTAAAACTCAAACTTTGTGTATGGGGTCGAAGCATGCTAGAAAAATTCTCTCAAATGATCTTCAGCATTTTCCTAAGAAATAAGAATAATTTAGTGCATGCTTTGATCTAAAGTTGATTTGACTTATCACCAGTTGTTAGGACATACCCAACAATTAGCAATAATTTTGTAAGAGAGTAGTTTTATGGGATATATCAACGACTAAACTTAATTAGTTCCTCATATCATAAGCTACTAAAAGCTAATATTTAGTTCATTGTCAAGATCTGCCCTTTATGTCTTCATTGTGTTAAAATATGTTTATTATTGATGAGTTTTAGATGATAAATTGTAGGAAGCTGCATCACTAACATTACTTAGACACAAGAAAACAATTCTGCATGCAGAGAAAACAAGTTATTTTATTAGAAGACACAATGTCACAAGAGCAGAGCACAATGTGGCAGATATGTTATATCATCAATGACAGCTATACTACTCAAATTTTTTTTTTTTTACCATCCCTTCATATACAAGGCCATTTTTTATCAGTTTTCAACTTTCTTGTAATGCACACTAATATGGAATTAGGACTGATAATGTGCATATTTTTGATAGTCATGACAAATGCTGAAAATTGCTTACTGAATTTTTAAGGCAGTTTCATGTTTTTTTATGGGCTAGAAGTATGGTTAGTTTCATTTTACTCTATAGATACAGTTGACAAAAAAAATCTGCTTTAACCAGTTATTTTTAGTTAAAAAAAGGTGATTTCTGGATGACTTAGTACAAACAACAGATGGTGCTGCTATAAGACCAAAAGACCAACAAACAGTGAAAAAAATGATTATAGCGCACACATACAAAAATGACATCAAATCATGCACGGCTATTTAAAACACCTGAACATATTCGAAATATTGGGATTTGGTCACACCATATAGTGCTAAGCCCGCTACTGCATCAAAGTACATCAATATCATGGGGTCCTAAACTAAGGAGTAATGGCGGGGGGGGGGGGGGGTTCTGGATGACTTAGAACACGTGTCAAACACAAGGCCCATGGGCTTAATTTGGTCTACCAACCCATTTCATGTGGCCCTCATACCCAGTTTTTAAGCTGTAACATGGTGGAACTATGCTCTGCCACCTCCAGCTCTTGCCCTCCACTTCCTGCTCACCACTGTCAATTGTAAACACAAAAGCCTTCTTCTGAAGGCTGTGGAGGGAGATGTATACAAAGGTGGGGGATGGGGGGGAGTGATGCAGAGGTCAGACCCAAGGTGGGGTGGAAGTGAGATGTGGATATCTTGTGAAAGAGAGCTGAAGCCTGCACACTATGCATAGCATACCCCTAAACCTTTCAATCTGTATGTAGCACACTCCCCAACCCTGCACTTGGTACATAGCGCACCCCTGAACCCTGCATTATGTATATAGCACACCTCTGAACTCCGCACTATGTATGTAGCACACCTCTGAACTCCACACTTTGTATGCAGAGATCCCCTGAAACTTCACTCTGTGCATAGGGCACCCCTGAAATCCACACTAAACATACCTCCCGGTATTTGTTGCCCCTTCAAGATCCTCCCATTGCTAGTGCAATTTGGCCACACCCACCATTCAATGCATTCAGGCTGGTTGGGGGGAGGGGGCAGTGTAGCAGAAAATAGGGAAAGTCTCTTTGAGTTTCTGCACCTTTTATGTGACAAAAAAAATCCCTGGATGAATTTATATAGTCTTACAGATAAAACCGGCCCTTAGGACAACCATAATGAAATTTAATTTGACATCCCTGACTTAGAATATATGGATTACTGCATTTCGATCATTGTGTTGTGCCGTATTATAGTGGATTTCCAATTTATTTTCGATATTCCCTATACACAGAGATTTTATGGGACCCTGGTGTGACCTAGGTGAACACGCATATACAAAATGATACAATAAATGTCTGTGGCCTATGATATTCAATAATTTATTTTGATTTCTACTGGTCATTAAACAGATGGTAATTTCAAAAGGCAGAATATTTAGCACATTCCAGTTTTTGAAACTTTAGTGCAGTAGCATGCAGAATTGTCAAACATATGGTGAACTCTATGTTATCTTCATCCATCTAAAATTTCCATTTCTGTATAAAGTACATTGGATTTAGCTCAGAAAGTAATAACATTACCCTTGTGACAACAAACAGCTACATATATTTTATGTATCAGATGCAGTTTTGGACACTGTGAGAGATTAAAATACTCAATTCAATACATTACAGAGCAAACCATACACCCACCTTTATCATATTTGGAGTTTTCATGTTATCATTGATGTGAATATAGAATAGTCCAGTACCATGTTCATTCCTTTTTTATCTCTACATACTGGTATTCTGCATCAGAAAAAAAATGCTCTATTACTGAATACTGTATGTAAACATTTTATATGTATCTATGTAAGAAAGTACAATATATTATTTTGTATGATGTATTGCTGGCACAGCAAAGAACTCCATTTCCTAGAGTGATATTTTCATGACACTGAGATGGTTATTTCCAAGTTATTTTCTGTAAAAAAAAAAAAAAAGATTAGATCATAACCTGGTACAGCTACTTAATTTTCAACTGAAAAATCTAGTTTTGGTGAGAAAAGGAAGCATACTGAATTTGTAAATAAATAGGAGGTCATGTAGCTTGAAAGATAAGGGTCCTGTCATTTACAGTCTGGTGCAAAGAGGTGCCATAGTGTATATTGTCTTTTTCAGGTTCATGTGACAAAATGCAATTAAAGTTATTCTGTATGTGTTTGTTTGGGGCTACATAATCTGGATAGTGAATTAAAAATTGCACTGTATAAGGAACATATTACACATAACTTCACAGATATAATAATACTTGCTACATAAAGCTGGTTTTAATTCTATTATCCCATAGCTCACACTGCAAAATCATGTGCATTGTGGTAAAACTATGTGTAATACCTAATATTATAGCTGCCCGATTCTGGCCAAAATGAGAATCACGATTTTTTTGCTTAGAATGAAGATCACGATTCTCTCACAATTCTCACGGCGTAAAATCTTTTACATTTATGCAAAAAAAAATGGGCTAACTTTACTGGCTAGTAATTTTTTTTAATTCATTAAAGTAATTTTTTCCAAAACAATTTCATTTAAAAAGACTGCTGCACAAATACAGTGGTGCAACATAAAATATTGCAACAACCGCCATTTTATTCTCTAGGGTCTCTACAAAAAATGTATATAGTGTTTGGGGGTTCTAAGTAATTTTCTAGCAAAAAAAAATATGATTTTAACTTGAAAAGAGCTGTCAGAAAAAGGTTTGGTGTTTAAGTAGTTAAACATTCCTAATTTACATACAGAAGTTTATTCCTTTGATGTTAAAGTCAATGTGATACAATGTTTAGACTTAACTTTCCACTGATAAAGAATGTTTTCAAAACGTGGCAGGCTGCCCAGACTTGGCAGATTGCCTAGACTTTGGGCCAGATTCAGATACATTATCGTATCTATCGGCGGGCGTAGCGTATCTCAGATACACTACGCTGCCGTAACTTAGGGCGCAAGTTCCGTATTCAGAAAGAACTTGCGCCCTAAGTTATGGCGGCGTAGTGTAAATGTGTCGGCGTAAGCCTGCCTAATTCAAATTTGGCTGGTAGTGGGCATGTTTTATGTTAAACTATCATGACCCCACGTAATTGATGCTGTTTTCAAATGGCGCATGCGCCGTCCGTGGACGTATCCCAGTGCGCATGCTCAAAATCACGTCGCAAATAGTCAATGCTTTTGACGTGAACGTAACTTACGTACAGCCCCATTCACGGACGACTTACGCAAACGACGTAAAATACGACGCTGTTCGTACGTTTCCGACGTCCATACCTAACATGACTTACCCCTGCTTTATGAGGGGTAACTTTAAGCCGGAAAAAGCCTTACGTAAACAACGTAAAAAAATGCGCCGGGTGTACGTACGTTTGTGAATCGGCATATCTACCTAATTTGCATATTCCTTGCGTAAATCTACGGAAGCGCCACCTAGCGGCCAGCATAAATATGCAACTAAGATACGACCACGTAAGAGGCTTACGCCAGTCGGATCTTAGCAAAATTCCGGCGTATCTTGTTTTCTGAATACAGAAAAAAGATACGCCGGTGCATCCTAGAAGTTACGCGGCGTATCAATAGATACGCCAGCGTAACTTCTTTCTGAATCCGGGCCTTTGACTTTTGGCTGAGAGCAGAGAGGAAATTCTTTGCATACCAAAGTGCAGAGAGAAAATTATTTTCATGTCAAAGATCGTGAAACCCTGTGTCAAGAATCGCAACGGGAAAAAGATTGCGATAATGATTCTTGACGATTAATCGTGCAGCTCTACCTCATATAACATAATCATGTGCATACATATAACTAAATATTTATATCTTCTGTTGCTTAACTCTTTTGTGGGACGTAGCTTCTTATTTAGTCATGTTCATAATTTATACACACATTTCAGTTTTGGACAGAAGTGTCCCAATTTACTGAAGGCATTTAGGCTATTCACTTAGAAAGGGAATTTTCACTTTGTAATGAATGTTTTCCTTAGTTTGTGAATCTGGTAAAAAATCTATTTGCAAAGAATACCCAATCATGCTCAAGGAAAAAAATATATAGTATTTTTGATTCCACATGATTGGGTGATGGAAGTCAGCAGAGCTTCCCCTCATTTACTAAACTAAGGGAAAACTCCTTTGGAAAGTGAACAACCTTTTTGCCTTTAGATAATCAACCCAATTGTATCCTCAGACTATTGTTAATTTAGTTGGAGACTGTACAATATTTAGGACAGTGTCGCCACAAAACATCATCTTAGCTGAAGTCCAAGGCTAGCTCTGTTATAGATATGCCACCTATTTTTTTTACAGTCAGTAATTAGAGAGAAAAATAGGCCCATGTAAATAGTTGAGACTCTCTTCCTTCACCTATGTGTCATTACTGGGTACTTTAGCACACCTTGTCACATGGTACACTGGG
Source organism: Rana temporaria (assembly GCF_905171775.1). NCBI lineage: Eukaryota > Metazoa > Chordata > Amphibia > Anura > Ranidae > Rana > Rana temporaria. The sequence continues at coordinate 209,915,532 of NC_053492.1, forward strand.
AAAGGAGTCACATTCTAACCCATATCTGGTAGTGTAGGAAATGTGAGACGGTGTAGTCGATGGTGCCACCATTGAAGTGAACCTGTATACCTTGCATTGGTAAAGCACGCCACACCAGTTACAAGTTCATGCAGTTTACAGTACATTTAAGTTTATCAGCAGTAGAGACACAAATTCAAATTTTGCACTGTTTTCTTATTATTATAGGGCCAGCATATGATCTTACATTCTGTGAGGTCAGAAACAATTCTCTTGTGATTCTTTGGAAAGAACCAGTATATTCAGGAAGCAGCACCATTGCAGGCTATTTTGTAGAATACAAAGAAATGAATGCAGAAGAGTGGACAAGAGTGAACCAGACTGCAACAGCACACCGCTACCTAAAGGTATACCTGATAGACAATTCCAGTATGTTGAAAACATATTTGACTTTTCTAAACCATTTGGGGTATGTTAGTAGTTTAATGGCAGATTTTGTGGTTGATTTACTAAAGGAAAATATACTGTGCACTCCAGACCTTAGTAAATGAGGTCAAGCTTCACTTTGCAAAGAATACTTAACCTCCCTGGTGGTATGATTCTTTCAGAAAAAAGGTGCTGAAAGCGGTACCATTATTTGCAAGGAAATTTGGCGTTTTTTATATTGTAGGCCTGTAATTTTTAGAAATAACTCCCTTAAATCTGACCTAACAAGATTCTAATAGGCATCCCGGGTTTGACATTTTTTTAAAAACAAAATTATAAATTATAATATAATAAATAATTATAAATAATTATAACAAATAATAATATAATTATAATACAAATTATTCAATAATGTAATCAAATCAAAATCACTGAAATTTGCTCAGTTGCAGAATTGTTGCTGTCATTTTTTTTTTTTTTTATGACGAATTTCCCCACAAATCGCTATCGCACAATTCTGCAAGTGATTATAATTTATTATCGCTGTTTTTTAGCTGCTCTAAAACCATTTTTGACATAAAAAGACACTTTTGGTTGCTATGGACAATCTACAGTTTGCAGGCAGAAAGAAAAGTTTTTATTATATAAAAGAACATGTAGGGCACTGGGCAGACCACTAGGGACAAGGGGGGGGTGTATTTTTTACATACAGTACTGTAATCTATAAGATTACAGTATACTGTATGTAATGTGTTTGTTTACGTTTTTGAATTTGGCACCGATCTCCGCTCCCGTGCGTCGTAACGTCGCAGGGAACGGAGATCGGCTGCACAGGAGGACGCTGTGTGAATCGAGCGAGGTCCCGCTCGCTCACACAGTGCGGTGGCATCGCTGGATCCAGGGACAAGGTAAGTAAATACTTCCTGTGGATACAGCGAGGCGAGCCCGAATCTGACTCGGGGTTACCGCTCGCAGCATGAAAATCTAACCCGAGTCAGACTCGGGAATACCGCCAGGCAGGTTAATCATCATGCAAGGAAAATAAAAAAAAAACAACATTTTTTCTTGTACTGTAGATGATTGGATGCTAGAAATCAGCAGAGTTTCTCCTCATTTTAGAGCTTCCCCTCAGATCTTGAGAAAATACACTTGAAGAATATTTGCTTTTAGTAAATCAACCTATTTGTTTTGCTCTGCATTTGGTCAGTCAATATTCCTGTTTATCTAGACCTAATCCAGTCACAGTTAGCACAAACAAGCTATCTCTTGTTTATTGCATACTATGTTCTAAACACAAAAGTATAAGCATTTATATGGCCTTGCAGTTATTCAGTGTGCTGTTGTTGCAAGGTATGTAGAATTTTGGGAAGGTTAGTAAAGTAATGCTTTTAAGGCCCGATTCTGTAATGTATTTTTACTAAGAACTGGAGTTTCTTTTTTCTTTTTGGGCTTATATTTTTCAGTTCCTCATACTCCAGCTGTGCTATGACTTGATAGCGAAACTTTGCTATTTAGAGCTTTTTAGGCTACTAAGAATATCATCAAGATCAACAACTATCCTTAGCTTCCATGCTTGTGTATGCTCTTCTAACCCCCTTAGGGCCCTTTCACACGGGGCGGATCAGTAATGATCCGCCTCCGTGTGTCCGTAAGCTCAGCGGGGATCGCTCTGTATATCCCCGCTGAGCCGGCGGCTGACAGGGCGGTCCCCGCACACTGTGCAGGGACCGCCCTGTCTTTTTTCCGCTCTCCCCTATGGGGGAATCGGATGAACAAGGACCTTGTGTCCGTGTTCATCCGATCCGATCCACAGACGGAAGAAAAAAATTGGGTTTTCTTCCGTCCGCAATATCGGATCTTTGCGGTGGCGGGTGATTACGGGTGTCAGCGGATGTTTATCCGCTGACACCCGCAATCACATAGGGACCAATGTATGTCCCTTTTTCAACTGCAAATGCATGGATGAAAAAGCAGACATACGGTCCGCACATGTGAAAGGGGCCTAACACACACACACACACACACTAACTCATCAGTTAACCAAACATATACTGTAGGCCTTACTTCAACTTTCAGGAGGGTATATGACGACTCACAAAATGGTTGATAGGTAATACTGGCTCATTCAACTTTATGTTATGTCTTTTGAAGAAATAGAAGAGTAAATTTAAGTTTTTTAAAACTTTCCTAGAATTGTTCTTTAATTTAAAGCTTCATTTTATGTTGATGTCCAGGTCAAAGAACTGGAGGAAGGAAAAACGTATGTTTTCCAAATCAGAGCTGTTAACGCTTCAGGAGTTGGTAGACCATCTGATATTTCAGAGCCAGTATTTGTCCATGCAAGATCAGGTATGTGTATTTCAAGAACTGAAGGAAGAAAACTCAGTACAACACCAAATAATAAAAAGTCATATTGTTGTATGCATATCATTGAGTGGCAATGTACGTAGCTTTAGTTAAATTAAGAGAATTCAACGTTCTTTCTTTCTAATTTGCATACTTAACAAAATGACATGTACCTCCATTAAGACAGATCTACCATTATAACTATATAATTTTTGTTGGTAGAACTGTTTTGGGATCACTGACTGTCATTTTTCCTTTGCACCAGGTGTCCAGGAGATCACTGCTGGTGTGGACGAAGAAGGGAGTATTTACCTTTCATACAATTGCTCTGAAATCTCTGAAGCATCTCAGTTTACCTGGTGCAAATCTTATGAAGAAATTAGTGATGACCAAAAATTCAAAGCTGAAACCATTGAAGAAAAGTATGTCTTTAATCCTCACCAAATTGTGCCCTGAATGTAATCATCAAACATAGGGAATATGTTATTACTCTTGCTCTTCTTTTATTTTCAGTTCCAAACTCTACTTTAAAGACCCAGACAAGGATGATTTGGGCACATACTCAGTGGCAGTTAGTGATACGGATGGCATATCATCTAGCTTTGTGATGGATCCCGATGGTAAGAGCATTGCCTTTTGACACTATGGCCAAATCTAAATTTAACTCTATCCTATGGTGATTGTGATTCTAATAATGTATACTGTTATACATCAATAGTAAATGAATGCAGCATACTGTAAAGTAAAGCTGGAAACATTTTATAAAGTACAACATATAAAATAAAATAAAAAATAAACTCGCATTTGCTTGTAAATATTTCCTAAATAATATGATATAAGATATAATCATTTATAAGATCTGGTAATTTATTATGAATGTAAACTATTTTTCTTTTTTGTCCTAGAACTTGAACGCCTGATGGCTCTAAGCCATGAAATCAGAAATCCAAGTAAGTAGAACTCTTGTCTTAGCTTGTTGTGATGAAATGTCAGCACAAGTAATGAGCAAATCTCTTCTTTGGTTCAGTTTGAGGGCATCCGCAAATTATGTGAACCCCATTGAATGGGAGTCAGTGGGTCAACAAGAGAGCAATTTTAATAATAATTTCACCCCATTTTTAGGGACCTGGGTACTATATACCAATGCAAAAATAAAAAAAAAGCAATAATTACCTTTCAGCAGGGAGCAGCTCTTTTTATTAAGGCTGAAAGGGCAAAATTAAAAAAGACAAAACTCCTTTAAATAACCCTGCTCACTCACCCCAAAAACCCAGCCCAGCCCCCCCCCCCCCAAAGCTGCTAAGTTAAATTATCCACTTGGATATCCTGTAACGGCTTACAAAAATACTCTGTGTTGATTGAATTGTAGTTAAATGCACACACTTCTATTTAAATGTGAAAACAAGTACCACATAACAATCAATTGGTGATATTATAATAATCAATAATGTTAACATGAAGCTTTTAATCAGAAACAGCCCTCCTGAACTTGAACCTCCACCATAAAAATCAAGAATACTCTGTGCAACCAAGAACTTTCTGTTACGGCTGGATTCACACCTATGCATTTTTAGTGCTTTTTTCATTTTGCAGATTTGCTCTACAGAACGTGTTCCATAGGAAACCATGTAAAATGGACTGTAGTGCAAATCAGCAAAATGCAAAAAGCACTAAAACTGCATAGGTGTGAATCTAGCCTACATGTTTCTATATATGGTTTTTATTTTAAGGTTTTGCTTTATACCTTAGGGCCAGTTCACACCAGACACAGTTCCGTACAGTTTTGTGTGCATTTTTTTCTGCACTAAAAATGCATGCACAGTGTTTTTTATGTACAATGGAAAACAAGCTGCGCAATTAATGTGAACACTCTAGTATCTTTGACACATAGTGATATGGTACAAATAAAATTAATTCACATGGAACAAATGATTTGCCCCATAGGTGAGATGAAATGTCCCAATGATTACAAAATAATATATAAACCAAAAGTAAAAGGTGAAAAATAAGTCTGTTTTTCAAAACACAAAAAAGTGCATCTGATGATATTTGATAGCAGTGAAATATCGTTCTCCTTCAAGCAGATAGTGACATCAATGCAAGAAAACCTCTGAATAGTGCATGGATTGACAAGACTCCTCCACCTTATAATCACACTGCCCCTTACCAGAGGGGAAGATCCCAACTAGAGATCTTCTGACGGCAGATGGCTTACTCCCCAGCCAAGGGCTTGTGTGGCAGGATATCCGAGAGCCAAAATTTCTCCCACAGTGGACCGATGATCAGTGTAGTTTAAAACCTCCACAACACCAAGTCTTGAACTTCTCATCTGTTTTCGGAGCAGAAACTGACCGAAAACTGACTGCATGGTGTGAACTAGAGCCAACTAGAGCTATTGGAATACATGGAAAACACTGTGCATGCATTTTGTGCAGAAAAAAAAGCACACGGAACTGAACAGAACTGCGTCTGGTGTGAACTGGCCTTAATAGTTTTTTTTAATATGAAAGAGCTTGAGTGGACTTTTGTACCTATTCCTTTTAGTGGAAAACATATTTTTTAAACATCTATTTTCATTTAAATTGTATTTATTTCCATTTTAGTATATACTTTATCAATATGGATACTGAATTAGGGTGTTTGTATGGTTAGATTTTATTTAAATATTAGTATAAAAATAGAATAATCATTTGCCAAACCTTGGAGATAGGTGCTAGGCTGCGCTGAGATTCTGGGAGAGAGTTATATATAGAAAGAATTAAGCACAATGTGGGGCAGGAATAGTAAAACTCAGCAGTGCTGGAACAGCAGGAGTTAAGACTGATCGTGACAGAATGAGGAAGTGAAATAACTGGTAACTTAGGTAGCCTGATGCACTCTACTCTTGAGGTCCATTGGATGAAACATACTGAGTGAGTAGGTACATGTAATATCAGATGCTACCAGCTAGTCTAGACGTTGCCACTCTGCTTTGACTATTCAGAGCCTGAGGCAATACACAAGCCTTAAGTGCTAGTGCAGGTACAGCGCCCACAAAAGTGAATACTCTATGCTTTGTTTGAAAAATATTTTTTATTGCTTTACACTCTGGGCATTTTTTAATGCTTGACATGTGAGTGGAAAGTGGAATCATAAATAACAGAGCCAGGATGATACTTGTGGAGCTGTATATGAGTAGTAGTGATTGTATTTAGAACTACTTTGCAATAAGAGGTCAATGAGCTGTGTTTCAGGCACGTGCATGGGATGCATTGCAATTTCAATAAGAGTTGAGCGCACAATAGCTTACTTTTACGTATTTAAGCAATAAGTGGATTGCGCTAACCTATTAATTAAACCCACAACTGGCGAGTACCTGTTTTTATAGCCCTAAAAAAGTGTTATCTTGTGCAGCATAACTGTGTGCATACAAAAAATATATTTTGTGTGTCCCCCTATGTGTACATATAAATGTACAAATGTGTATATATGTATATATATATATATACTTAAAAACTGCGTAAATTAGACAAAAAAATACCCCTGTGTCTTAAATGGGTGACCTGTGCAATTATTTCCCCCAAGGGGGCAAAAGTGCATGTGCTTACTGGATTATGGATTACCAGTTATGTTGTTCCTATATTAGCTATTACCTATATTTGCACAGGTCACCCATTTAAGACAACTAATGACTTTGCAGCTGCCAGTATCCTAGCAACCAATGATATTCTTGGTTTCTAGGGCGCTGGTGGCCACACAGTTATTGCTGTGATTTAAAGGGGACGTACAGGTATGCCCATTTGCCCACCTCTGCCATTGTGACGATGTATATCGGAGTACAGCGGTCGGCAAGTGGTTAAGAATGTCTGTTGTAGGGTTTCCCTTCTTTCTATCAAAATCCTTCTACTGGGAGGCCTGGCAATATTGGGTTTATTCTACTCATAAGTGAAACATGTTCATTCCACAAATATAGATATTGCACCCCATATCTACCACATTTAGTCCCATATGCTACATGTTGGCACCAAAGTTATTTGCATCTTGCTGTGTGTGGTTATCTTATGGGAGAGTGTCATTATGTGCCACTACAGTGATTAAAAATGCCTGATCAAAATACTGCACTGTTATAGAGAGTCTACCTCTTTTTTGTCTGCATGTCATGATATGCATAGATGCCATGTGTATGGAATGCAGTTCAAATTGTATTAACAAGCACAACTTGTTTTCTATTTTAGCTATTCCTCTTAAGTCAGAACTGACTTATGAAATATTGGAAAAAGGCAGGGTACGCTTCTGGATTGAATCCCAACACCTCTCTGCAGAAACAAACTACCGGTTTGTTGTGAATGATGTTGAGATTAAAAGCAGTGAGGTGCGTATCCTTCGTTATCCCTGCTGATATCACTTTAATTGACTTTCAATTTACCACTGTAAAAAATGCTGTTTCTCTGCACAAATCTTACTTCTTCTTAATATCGTAGCTTATTGCAATGGAATGGGCTATGGGTCCCTTAAGAAGAATTACACCAATTGCTTTCAGGGTAATCTGATGACTCACAACACAGTTGCAAAGTACCAGAATCAAATGAATCCAGTTTTCCAAAATCCAATGTCTTTTTACAATATAAACAGTTAATGTACAGCAGTATCAGCAAAGGATTATTGTAATATTTTCTTTGCCAAAAGGAAGCGTGCAGGTATTTGGATATTGATCTGTATAATAAGCTGCAGCTAATATTGATCTGTTACATAATCTCTAAATTCATTGGTGTTTTCCCCTCAAGGAGTAGATATGATTATTGTTTTATTTCCCCTAAAGCAATGTCTTTTTTTTGTAACACAATGTGAATTTCTTGCATACAGTGCTTTGGTTGGAAAGGTTGTTTTGTTGTGCAGAGGATATAATACTTTGAGTTCTTATAAATGCATCATTAATTAGGTTGGTTCCACAAACTTATTGGCATAACAAAGCTCTCTAAATATAAATAGCCTGATCATTGTAAACTAATAAGGATGGCGAGTACTTTGCAGCATCAATCTGAAGACCCACCATAGCAAATTATTATACAATATTAGAATGCTTTGGAAAAGGTTTTATGGGGTATTATTTGGAGATGAATGAGTTCATTAATCCTTGTCACAATCCATTAAATAAAGAATCACAATGCCATATTTTTAAAGCTTTGAAACAACATTGTGAATATGGGCATAAAACAAATGTACAAATCAGTTTAGAAATAAAGCATTCTATAACCAGTTACATTTGCTTTGCCATGCTTGAGTGCTATTGCTATGTCAATTTATAGTCATTATGAAAGCCCACTGCTAAAATGGCTACGGGAAGTATTACACAAATCATTTATGACTATAAGGCAAATTAAAGTATAAAGACAAGGTGCGCTCTGTAAGAGTTATTGGACAAACACAAATATGAATAGATAAAGGCTATGTAATATGACTGAGAATATCCACAGTGAATCCTACAGGGTAACTGAAAGATAGTAATGACTAGTTCCTAATCATTTCTCTTTCAATTAATTCAAATTCAGGAGAGATGTGTTTCTGTTTCAACATGCTTGCTAATAATGCTAACTTTATGAATCAATTAATGCTGTGCGCTGCGTGCAATCATTTTAGTTGTGTTGGCATGCAACACTGCTCAGTTTGACATCTCCTAAATGGAGACTAGTTTGTAGCCATCTACAGAGATTCTTAACTTATTCATTATGATATAAGCATTAAAGCTATACAGGAGGTCTAAGACTAAAACTCAAATAGATTTATAAGTTTATTATATAATACAATTTTTCCTACAGTATATACGATAAGTCTTTGGGTTAAAGCGGATTTCCACCCAAAAGTGGAACTTCCGCTTACTCCACTCCTCGCCCCCTTACATGCCACATTTGGCATGTTTTTTTGGGGGGGGGAGTGGGGGCTTCAGGAGGAGTGGGACTTCCTGTCCCACTTCCTCCTTCCGCGAGGGGCTGCTAAGGCGATATGTCATATCGCCTTTTGGCAGCCCCTCCCTCTAGGCGATCGCCTGGGACACGTGACAGGTCCCAGGTGATCACCTGTCCAATCGGATGGCGCATCGCCGCTCGCACATGCGCAGTGGGTGCCCGGCCGTGAAGCCGAAAGGCGGGTGCCCACACTGAAGACGGCAGCCGGAGAGGGGGGGAGAGGAGCGGAGCCCCGGCCGGCGCATCGCTGGAACGTGGAGCAGGTGAGTGTATGTTTATCAAAAGCCAGCAGCTACACTTTTTGTAGCTGCTGACTTTTAATAAACATTAAAAATGACCGGAACACCCCTTTAAGTTCACAGAATGCTTCTTAAATTTGTTGGGATTCTTCTAGCAGATGATAACTCTGTCTATCTATACGTTTTGTATACTGTACACCCAAAAAAACAAGTTTTGAAAGATGCTGTCCATATTAGAAAGTCAGATATCAGTATACTATTTGTCTATGAAAAAGTATACCAACAAAATGGCGCCTTTTGGGGATCAAACAAACAGCTGCCCCCTTTAAAGTGAACAAATCACTAAACTGTGTAGAATTATAAAGTAAAGAATAAGGCGCGATACATGTTCTGAAGAGCCATTCACGGTGAAACATATGTAGAAGCAGAGGATCCATCATTTCCGGGTCCATATTTGATACCCCACATCAGGCTTTGCCCTTCAGAGCGAGACATGGAACGCATGCCACCCTCGGGGATCAGCTGACTCCCACATGCTGTTTACACCTAATGCCAGGCCAGGCAACATTAAATCCCCTTCCTGAGTGGCCATTGGAGTGGATTTATGCCATTAGCGGAACCAATCTGGTGTTCCCAAAGTATTTTTTGACTGTCCTGTAAAAAGGTGTCAAACAGCTCTGGTGAGTGGCCATCTTCATACTGAGCACTCGTGGTGGAAGATCTAGAAGTTTTATCTCAGAGCATTCCGTTCTGGTGTTGGGATTTATTCACTTATGGACTTTATGCTTTCTTATTTTTTCATTAATGTGCACATTTAAATTTGATGCAGTGTTTTTTTTTGTGCCAGTTTTTCACATGAACATGTATAGCGCCTTATTCTTTACTTTATAATTCTATACTATTTGTCTATGCTATGTATATCACTATAATGTTTCATAGTTGCCAATATTTATTTCATTGTATTGAACAACAAAGGTATTTTAGTGTTGTATTAAGGTACTGTCTAAATATCACATCAAAGTATAGAACAACAAGATCAAGGGAAAGAAAATGGTATAATAGAAAATTCCCGAATATGACCACTTAATGCTATAATGATAGAAATAATATTTTTTTTCTATACGAGGGTTTTGAAATATATAGGCACAGACACTGAAACCATTTCAGAGATTAGTTCTCTGGCTTCCTACAAGATATATAGGCCTAAGTCCCCTTTTAAATGCACCAAGATTGTTATTAGATATGTCAGAACATACAGATAGAACATATCTTCTCATACACAGTGCCTTGAAAAAGTATTCTTACCCCTTAAAATTGTCCACATTTTATCATGTTGTCACCGAAAACATAAATGTGTTTTATTGGGATTTTATGTGATAGATCAACACAAAGTGGCACATAAATGTGAAGTATAGGGAAAATTATAAATGGTTTTCAAATATTTTTTGTAAAGAAAAATCTGAAAGTGTGGCGTGCATTTGTATTCAGCCCCCTTTACTCCGATGCCCCTAATTAAAATCTAGTGGAACTAATCGCCTTCAGACTTCACCTGATTAGTATATAGAGTCCACCTGTGTGTCATTTAATCTCAGTGTAAATATAGCTGTTTTGTGAAGCCCTCAGAGGCTTGTTAGAGAACATTGATAAACAAACAGCATCATAAAGGCCAAGGCGCACACCAGACAGGCCAGGGATAAAGTTGTGGAGAATTTTAAAGAAGGGTTAGGTTTTAAAAAAAAAACACCCCAACCTTTGAACATCTCATGGAGCACTGTTCAATCCATCATCTGAAAATGGAAAGAGTATGACACAACTGCAAACCTACCAAGACATGGCCGTCCACCTAAACTTCTGGACAAGGAGAGCATTCATCAGAGAAGCAGCCAAAAGGCCCATGGTAACTCTGAAGGAGCTGCAGAGATCCACAGCTCAGGTTGAAGTATCTGTTTACAGGACAACTATTAGTTGCGCACTCCACAAATCTGGCCTTTATGGAAGATTGGCAAGAAGAATTGTTGAAAGAAAGCCATAAGAAGCCCCATTTGCAGTTTGCAAGAAGGCATGTTGGGGATACAGAAAACATGTGGAAGAAGGTGCTCTGGTCAGATGAGACCAAAATTGAACTTTTTGGCCTAAAAGCAAAACACTATGTGTGGCAGAAAACCAACACTGCACATCACCCTGAACACACCATCTCCACCGTGAAACATGGTGGTAGCAGCATCATGTTGTGGGGATGCTTTTCTTTAGCAGGGACAGGGAAGCTGGTCAGAGTTGATGGGAAGATGGATGCTTCAAAATAAAGGGTGGAGGTTCACTTTCCAGCAGGACAACTACCCTAAACATACAGCCAGAGCTACAATGGAATTGTTTAGATCAAAACATATATATATATGTGTTAGAATGGCTTAGACCTAAATCCAATTGAGAATCTGTGGCAAGACTTGAAAATTGCTTTTCACAGACGCTCTCCATCCAATCAGACAGAGATTGAGCTATTTTGCAAAGAAGAATAGGCAAAAATTTCACTCTCTAGGGGCCAGATTCACAAAAGAGATACGACGGCGTATCTCCTGATACGCCGTCGTATCTCTGTGATCCGCCCGTCCTTACTATGCGGCTGATTCATAGAATCAGTTCCGCATAGATAGCCCTAAGATCCGACAGGTGTAATTGACTTACACTGTCGGATCTTAGGATGCAATTCTATCCCGCCCGCTAGGTGGCGAGGCCATTGCGGTCGGCGTAGAATATGCAAATGACTAGTTACGGCGATCCACGAACGTCCGCATTACCCGTCGCTCTAACTTTACGTTGTTTTCGTCGAGATACGCATCGTAAAATTAGGGCTGCCCTCTAGGTCGACTAATCAATGTTAAGTATGGCCGTCGTTCCCGCGTCAAAATTTAAAAAATCACGTCGTTTGCGTAAGTCGTCCGTGAATGGCGCTGGACGCCATTTACGTTAACGTCTAAACAAATGACGTCCGTGCGACGTCATTTAGCGCAATGCACGTCGGGTAATTTTCCCGACGGAGCATGCGCAGTACGTTTGGCGCGGGAACGCGCCTAATTTAAATGGTGCCCGCCCCATTTGAATTAGGCGGCCTTGCGCCGAGCGGATTTCCGTTACACTGCCGCAAGTTTACAGGTAAGAGCTTTGTGAATCAGGCACTTACGCTGTAAACCTGCGGCGGTGTAACGTAAATGGGATACGTTACGCTGCCGTGGAGCAACGTAAATGTATCTGAATCTGGCCCAATATGTGCAAAGCTGGTAGAGACATTCCCAAAAAGACTTGCAGCTGCAATTGCAGTGAAAGGTGGTTCTACAAAGTATTGACTCGGGGGGGGGGGGGGTGAATAGAAATGCACGCCACACTTTTCACATATTTATTTGTAAAAAAAAATTGAAAACCATTTATCATTTTCCTTCCACCTCACAATTATGTGCCACTTTATGTTGATCTATCACATAAAATCCCAATAAAATACATTTACATTTTTGGTTATAACATGACAAAATGTAGACAATTTCAAGATATATAAATACTTTTTCAAGGCACTGTATGTTTGGTATGTATATGGGTCTATCTTTTATCTGCAGTCTACATAAACAAATATAAAAGTGATCTTTCAGACAAATCAGTATGATCCTACTTGATATATTACAGTGACTGAAATTTACAAGGTAAAATGTTATGATTGTATTCTAAATTGAAATGTGAATAATCACACTGTGTTCTGCATCTTATTTTTTAGAGCCATAGTATAAAATTCGATAAGTCTGCTGGAGTTATTGAGATGGTCATGGACAGATTTACAGTTGAAAATGAGGGCACATACACTGTACAAATTCAGGATGGAAAAGCCAAGAACCAGTCTTCATTAGTTCTCATTGGAGATGGTATGGATATCTGTATGAACGTGAATAAAACTGTAGAATTACATGAAATACCAGTCGTCATTTTGGAGTTGATTATAAGCATTAAAACTGTTAAACTCTAGAAAAAACTATTAAAAGTCAGTAGCTACAAATCCTCTAGCTGCTGACTTTTAATAACAGGACACTAACCTGTACAGGGAACCATCACTATCCTCACTTGGATTCGTTTTTTACTAGCCTTCAGGTTCCCAGTGCTAGCATCTTAAGTGTGGGCAGCCAGCTATGCTGCTTGTGGCTTGACAGCCGGCTGCCTACTGTGCATGAGTGAGCCGTGCTGTGCTTTCTGAATACAAGCATACCCCACTTTTAAGTACACAATGGGGTTTATTTACTAAATCTGGAAAGCGCAAAATCAGACTCACTTCTGCATAAAAACCAATGAGCTTCCAGATTATATTACCAAAGCTTAATTGAAGAAGCTGGGGTTAGAAGCTCATTGGTTTCTATGCAGAAGTGAACTTGCTTTTGCACTTTCCAGCTTTAGTAAATAAACCCCATTGTGTACTTAAAAGTGGGGTATGCCTGTAGTCTTCTGGGACCTGTGATGTGTCACAGAAGAATAAGGGGAGGGAGTGGAGGAGAACTTCCACTTGGATTGCCTAGGGTTGGCATTGGGTACCTGTCAAAACTAGATACCTGCTCCCCCCCAAAATATGACATGTTGATTTTTTGCAGGGGGGGGGGGTGGACTTAAATCACAAATGTTCCCTTTTGGATGAGGTTCTGCTTTAGGGTTTTTCATGTAACTTAAAGCAGACCTTCGCCCATTAATATGGCTGTTTCTTTTCTGCCTGCTCCTCCTGCCTCTTACACAATTGTGATTTTTTATTTAAATGTTTTTAATTGTTACATGGTTACTTTCTCCACCATTGTTCTCTGGGAGAATAACATGTGATCTTGTGTGGGTGCAGACACACTATGAAGTCTATAGGACCTCGCAGAGCAGCCTGGTGTGTCTGCAAATGTGGAATGTTCTGGCTCTGCAAGATCTCATAGATGATTTAGTGTGTATGTGCATGCGCAAGATTTTGGGACAAAATGGTGGCAAGGAAGCACAGTGACAGAAGCAATTGTCAGAGAATTAAAAAAAAATAGCTAGGTGGGGGCGAAGTTCCTCTTTAAGCAAAAAACACAGTTGGAAGAGTTAAAACCGCTGATGACAGTTTTTCACTTTCCTGTGTCTCTTCTGAAAATATTCCTTACTTCTTGTCTTGAAATTTCTCTAGAAAGAGAACAAAAAAGCACTTTGGTTTTAGCAGAGTAGGTAATCACCTAACAAGCGTTTATTACTGCGTGTTTCTCTGTTGGGAAGAATGCCTATCACTTTCTGTACTAAAAAAGCCTGTGCCTCTTTTGTTAAAACTAACAGAATGGTTAGTACTCCTGCCTTGCAGCCCTATGGTCATTGGTTTGAATCTAACCATGATGACGCTAGCTGCATAGAGTTTGCATGTTCACATTGTGTGGGTTTACTTCCACACTCCAAAATTGGCTTTTGATTACAAAGTAATCTTGTGTATGTATGCATGTGAGATAGAGACCATAGATTGTAAGCTTCTTGAAGGCAGGGACTGATATGAATAGTACAATATATGTAAAGTGCTGCATAAAATAGTTGGTACTATAAATACCTCTACCTTTTTTGCGGCAGAATTTACAGTTTACAGGTTAAATTTTCCAAGAACATTAAAAACGACAATGTCCCCTTATATCAACGAGTTAATGTAAAACATTAGTAATGCAAAAATGCCTTTGCTATTATTCTCTGAGAATAAAACTAAAATTTAGGAATGATTTTACTTGCCATTGTATATTTAATTTGTCTTTTTTATCTATGCACATTGCTTAGTTCTAATGCATTTTATCTTTACATTCACAGCCTTCAAGGCAGTACTAGCGGAAGCTGAGTTCCAGAGGAAGGAATACATTAGAAAGCAAGGTATAATGGAATAATAATAAGTATTGCATCAATTAAATGATCTACATTCATAAAAAAATCTGTTTTTACAGTTCAACAAGTGCTGCTCTAATTAACATGCATTCAACACAGCTTGTTAATATTGAAAACACGATAAACAGAAAATAGTATGAAATTACGTCCTGCCTTTTAGTTGTAGGGGTTAAAGTGTTATCCATATCACACCTGCGTTAAAGAGGCAGGTTCATTAGAGTGGCACAACTGCAGTAAATCGTAAAAAAATTATGCTATGAGTTTCTCCTTCAGTAATTGCTGGAATTTATCATTTAAAATGGAATTTGAACACACACCATTACACTTAACGTAAAGTAGAAAAGTACTGTCTATTCATTCCCTTATGGTAATAGCTCTGATGAAAGTGCTTCATACACCCTCATCATATCCAACATTTTAAAATTAGTTTCATGACATTTTATAGAATGTAATCATTCATATATTTCACAGAATTAATGTGACATAGTTCATCATTTTGATGTGATGCTGTTATTATGCAATATGTTATGTTTACTAGTGGCTCTAAAAAGTTAGGTGCTGATGCAAGGGTTTAACTTCAGATGCTGTACAACTTATCTCAAAAAAATTAAAAGATACTACTGGACTTCCTGATGTACCATTATCTATCATTGTTTTGTTGCAGACAGGGCTATAGCCATGTTTTCAGAATATCTGTTTGCAGGATTTGATCAGATATTATATATGTTGGGGTGCATCGGAGTCAGAGAGGCTTAGTAATCCCATTTGCCACAGCTGAGAACAATCTACCAGGTTGACATATTCTTACAATATGGAGGCACTCATGACCATTCCCTGCAGTGACAGTGGTAGCAGTAATTTTGCTTTAACCAGATATTGTTATACTGTTCATATTTGGATAGGAATTCTGGGATTTGCTGGAGTGTACGTGCATTCCATTGGGTTTTCCACTCTATATCAGAAGCAGACTGCTTTTTCTATCTGACTTCTACATATTTGTGGCTTCCTTTTGCCCTACCCTCAATATGTTAGGGTTCAACATCTGTGATTTCAACACACACCACACATATTAAACCCTTTTTAAATGATTCTCTCCATACTTATTCTTTATCAGAAATCCAAACAGCGAAGTTGTTACAAAAAACTGACTTACTGCAGCTATATGCCATAATTTCCTCTTATGCCCAAGGCACAGGTATACACAGGTATAACAGGAATATACAGTACAACTAAAGCCTCATACACACGACCGAGTTTCTCGGCAAGAACCAGCAAGAAACTTGCTGGGATTTTTTTTTGCCAAGGAAACCGGTCGTGTGTACATTTTTTCGACATGGAAACTGTCGAGGATCCCGTCAAGCCAAAAAGAGAGCAAGTTCTCTATTTCCTCGACGGGAATGGAGAAACTTGCCTTGTCGAGTTCCTCGACAGCCTAACAAGGAACTCGACGAGGAAAACGATGTGTTTCGCCCGTCGAGTTCCTCAGTCGTGTGTACGAGGCTTCAGAAGTATCAATGATCAGCCAGTAAACAGACATGATTTAATGAAAAAATTACAATCAGTTCAGCGAATACATGTACAAATAAATAATAATCAAACCAAAGCTGTTTCTGATGCCTAGTGTAATTTCTCCAATGTACAGGCCCCCATTTCCAGGAATATTTGTACTGGGAGATATCAGAGGAATGTGAAGTTCTGCTTGTTTGCAAGGTACTGTATGGTTAACAGCTTAACTTCTCATGTTCTATTTAAAAAAAATATCTATTGTTTTCTGTTCTGTTCTATTGATGTACCAAGCCTGTGATGAATTCCTTCCACAGAAATATTTTGTATGTCGGAAAGAGATAGTCTTGTAATGTGAGCATTGTATGTAAGGAAAATAATATATTCAGTGTAATATATAACCCCCCGCAGGAGCCACTAGGTTGATTTTTCTCTGTTCTTTGCCTTGAATCAGTGAATGTCCTCAGCTCCTCTGACACACCTGGTTGAATAGAAATTGCTGCAAGCACTTATAAGAACACAAGCACAGATACTTTAAAGGCGGATGTGAATTAGTGCCAGGAAATAGACACAAGACTATATAGTGGTAAATTAAATCAATAATATTAGTATGGTTTAGAGTAAATGGTGGTATAAACATACATGAGCAGATAAAAGGTAGATTCAGACACAGTCTACTAGACAGTATAATCACTATGCCAAAGTAACTTAAAATAAAGGGCTGTATTACTAGACTGAAATCAACTCATTAGTCAGCAATAAACAGTACTTATAAGAAATAACTGCAGTGTGGTTAAGAATAATATAACTGAACCCTCTGTTGATAACCCTTTCGTTGGCGGCTAGGATTGGAGGAAGAGCATGGCGGTTATCGCCTGGTTGGATGCAGGTGGAGCAGGTGACACAACAAGTAAAAGTACCTATGTCTGAGTTCTGGGATGACAATTCCTCCTCTGCTGCAGATATGGTAGTTTGGGACATTTTCAAGGCGGTAATGAGAGGGCAATATATATGTATCTGCCATCAAGGCTGTCTGTAAAGAAAATTCTGCGGAAAGGGAGAGGTTGCAGTCTGAAGAGCGTACGCTGGAGGTGGAATACGCGGATGCCACTTTTGCATCCTTGGAGGGAGCTAAGCATCAGCTTGCTTTGTTTGACACAAACCTTGTGCACACTACATTGCTTCTTAGAGCTGAATCACTGTTTGAAAATGGGAACAAAAATGGTACGTTATTGGCAATGCTGTTGGCAGATCAGAGGGCTCCGGTCAGTGTACCATGTATACGCTCTGAGACTCTGAGGCTGTTATGCAACATTTTGTTGAGTGCTATTCAGCTTTATATTCTCCTATCCTGTATTATGATAGGGGGGAATTGATAGACCTCCTGTTGAAAGAAATATAATACTATAACTGGTATAGAGTGCACTCTAGGAGAATGGTTAGGATATGGTGCAATGTCCCCTTAGAGGTACCTCTTGGAATAAGCAACTGGCAAAGGCCTCTGTGGAGCAGCTATGGGGAAGACAGTCCTTTGTCCAATTTCTTCAGCCAGCTAGTGTTGGGGCCCAATTTTCCCAGTGGTGAATATCAGTACAGTCCAGTAAAACTTGTAGGTAGGGAATAAAGCTATTAGATAACTGTATAGTCAGTTCCTAAAGGGCTCAGTCTGCAACAAGCAAAGCACACTGGACAGAGATGTTCACTGATTGTAACCAATACAGTCCGGGAAAATGCAGCATTTTCTCTGACAGTCTCTCTTTGGGGAATGTAATTCAAAAACTCTTGACTTCCACAGTAGAATCTCTTCTCTGGACTACAATTACCATAATGCAGTGTCGTCTGTCTCAGTCTGTTGAACGCTTCTTGCTAATCAGCTCTCTTTGGATGGAGAGCATCTATGAACAGCAATTTTCAAGTCTTGCCACAGATTTTTAATTAGATTTGGGTTTGGGCTTTTATTGGACTATTCTAACACATGAATTCCCTTTAATCTGAACCATTCCGTTGTAGCTCTGGCTGTATGTTTAGGGTTATTGTCCTGCTGGAAGGCGAACCTCTGCCCCAGTCTCAAGTCTTTTGCAGACTCTAACAGGATCTTCTTCTAAGATTGCCCTGTATTTGGCTGCATCCATCTTCCCATGAACTCTGACCAGCTTCCCTGACCCTTCTGAAGTAAAACATCCCCACAACATGATGCTGCCACCACCATGTTTCATGGTGGGGATGGCGTGTTCAGGGTGATGTGCAGTGTTAGTTTTCCACCACACAAGGCCAACAAGTTCAATTTTAATCTCATCTAACCAGAGCACCTTCTTCCACATGTTTGCTGTGTCCCTCACATGGCTTCTCACAAACTGAAAACAGGACTTCTTATGGCTTTCTTTCAATAATGGCTTTCTTTGTTATAGTCTCCCACCTGAGCAGTTTAGGTGGACAGCTATTTCTTGGTAGGTTTGCAGTTGTGCCATATTCTTTCCATTTTTGGATGATGGATGAATCTCTGTGAGATGTTCAAAGCTTGGGAATTTTTTTTTATAACCTAACCCTGCTTTAAAGTTCTACACAACTTTATCCCTGACCTGTCTGGTGTGTTCCTTGGCCTTCATGATGCTGTTGGTTCCCTAAGGGCCTTTAACAAATCTATGAGGGCTTCACAGAACAGCTGTATTTATACTGAGATTAAATTACACAGAGGTGGACTCTATTTACTAATTAGGTCAATTCTGATGGCAATTTGTTTCACTATATTTTAGTTAGGGGTCAGAGTAAAGGGGGCTGAATACAAATGCACGCCACACTTTTCAGATATTTATTTGTAAAACATTTTAAAAACCATTTATCATTTTCCTTCCACTTCCCAATTGCTTTGCCACTTTTTGTTGGTCTATCGCATACAATCCCAATACAATACATTTAAATGTTTTGGTTGTAACATGACAAAATGAGGAAAATGTCAAGGGGTTTGAATACTTTTTCAAGGCACTATATATGGAAACCATTGTATTTTGTTAGTTGGTATTTAAGAGGAACTGAACTCTGGTAGCTGAGTTGAAAAAGACAGGCCAATGGCAAAGGACTGGTCACCAGTATTGCTTGTGGTCTCCCTACAGCCGATCTTTTCCCATTAAAGCTATGTTGTGTACTGTGTCTCTGTGTGGAGAAAACCATTTTGGCAGAGGCAGGAAATTACCGTATTTATCGGCGTATAACACGTACCCCAATTTTAAGAGGGGGGTTTAAGGATACAATGTTTTCACAGCCCTCTTTACAGTACACAGCCCACCTACCCAGTGCACAGCCCCCCCCATTCATTATACGTCCCCCCCATCCAGTACATCACCCTCCTCCATTATACAGCCCCCCTCCGAAGTATACAGCTCCCGTCCATTATACATTCCCCCATCCAGTACACATCCCCCTATACAGTACACAGCCCCCCATCCATTATACATCCCCCCATCCAGTACACAGCCCCCCTCCCCAGTACACAGCCCCCCATCCATTATAAATCCCCCCTATCCATTATACATCCCCCCATCCATTATACAGCCCCCATCCCCAGTATACAATCCCCATGAATTATACATCCCCCATCCATTATACATCCCCCCATTCATTATACATCCCTCCCATCCAGTACACAGCCCCCCTGTGCTCCCAGAAAACCCCCAGTCTCCTGGGACAGTGCTGCCAGCATTCTCTACAGTTAAGTAAAAAAAAATCACTGTCAGCCCCTTCCACACTGCTCCTCATGGGTCACTCCCATTGCAAAACAAAGCTTCCATATACCTCAATAGCTCCATTTTTTTTCACTGACCTGGTCACATGACTGATCTCCTCTGATGTTGCACAGATGGTCATGTGACCGCTATCCTCCTCCAATCAAAGCTACACTCAGAGGAGGAGGAGAGCAGCAAGAAAAAACTCAGCTATAGAGATATTTACAAGCTTCCTTTTACAATGACACTGACACAGGAGGAGCGGTGTAGAAGGGGCTGGCAAGTGACTTTTTTTTCTCAACTTTAGCCTATGCAGGGAGCGCTGTTCCAGGGCCATGGGGGGCAGACCGCCTGATCCCCGCCCCATTGGTAAAACATGATATCGGCGTATAACACGCAGGCACTGTTTACCCTCTGTTTTCAGTAAAAAAAAAAGTTTGTGTTATACGCCGATAAATACGGTACTTCCTGCCGAGAAACCCGAGAGTGTGTATACTTACCTGTTGCCGTGGAAACCCGTGCATGCTCGAAATTACTTCAACACATGCGCGGTAGCTTCCTAGACATAGGTAGGGTGCAGCAAGATGGCGGCGACGGCATTGAATGTAACGAGCGCATGCTCGTCGTACGCAATGACGTCACGTGTTCTTGCCTTCCAAAATAACCACGGTTCTTTTGAAAGGAGTGTCTGTACACTCGGGCAGCAAGAGATTCTTGCCAAGAATCTTGTCAGGAAAAACAAAGTTTTTTCCTGGCAAGATTCTGGCCCGTGTGTACGAGGCTTTACAGTTTCTCTCTGGAAACATTCTTTATTTCCTGCATTTATATAACACCTACCTGAAGTAGATTACAGTGTATTGTTCCTACCACAATCAGAAACACACTTAAACACAAATTAGGTGCACTTTTATCAGACATCAGTAACTTTTCCGGTACATTTTTGGGTTACGGGAGGAAACAGGAGTACCTGGAAGAAAGACAAGTGAATCTACCTATATGTTTTTGGGTTGTGGGAGGAAATGGCAGTGTCTGGATTAAATACATGCAATTTTATTTTAATTTTACAGGTGGCAAATATAAAGAAGGAAACAGTGTTTAAATGGTACAAGGATGAGATACCAACAGAAGCATCGGATGCTCCTGACCTGGAACACGGAGTGTGCATATTCCGCATTCCTAAGGTAATATTTTAAAATCAAACCCTTGCTGTGTTCTGTATATTGGGCCATAAGCTTGTTTACAGACAGCTCAATACTGTTTTTTCTATAGGTGTACAGATGAGTAGTCTATTTCTTTTTATGATGATTCTAAATGTAAAATAAAAACAGTTGACAAATGTTATTTCTTTACAGTTGACAAAAAAAGATCAAGGTGAATACAAAGCAACACTAAAAGATGACAGAGGCCAAGATGTGTCTATTCTTGAACTATCTGGAAAAAGTAAATATGTATTTATTATGTCATTTTTTATGAAAAGAAGTAACACACACACACACACATATATATATATAATGCATGTTGGCAGTGTACCGCTCAATGCGGGTACCCTGTGCATGGGTACAATAAGCTGCTGCATGAATTTATATGTCTTTAGACTGTAGTTCTATAAACAGTAAAATATATATAATATATATATATATATATATATATATATATATATATATATATATAAAAACAAAACAAAAAACACAACAACTTTTGATGAAACCTTTTGGTAGCTTTTTGGAAGCTAAAACAGAAAAGTGTGTTGCAGGATCCATTTTATATGTTATCACCCACTCCAAATACATTTTGTTTGATGCTTATCCTATATATACTGTAGATATGGTTTGGGAGCTTGTGCCTAGCACATTATGAACAATTTTAAGAGCTGCTAGTACCAAAGATGCCTATGTAAACATAAGTCAGGAGTTAGTTTTGTAGCTACATCATATTTTCATAAGTTCTGGCAAGTAGTAAGCAGGGAATATTTAGGTGCTGTTGATAAGAATAATAAATGTTTTTCTGGTCTATAATTTGTATAGTATCTCCCTAAAACTCCCATTACTTTATAGCATACCTAACAGGATAGCCGTGTTACTTTTGTATTGTGTGATGACATGGCATGGCAAGATAATAGAATTCAACTTTAAATTTGACATGCTGTAATTCATTTAATTACCGTATTTATCAGTTTATAACACGCACCCCAATTTTAAGAGGGAAATTTAAGGACAACATGTTTTCACAGTCCCCTTTACAGTACACATTCCCCCTCCCCATGCACAGTACACAGCCCCCCATCCAGTACAGAGCCCCCTCCCCCTGCACAGTACACAGACCCCCAACCAGTGCACAGCCCCCCCATCCAGTACACAGCCCCCCTTTCCCCTGCACAGTACACAGCCCCCCATCCAGTACATAGCCCTCCATCCAGTATACAGCCCCCCTCCCCACTGCACAGCCCCCATCCAGTTCACAGCCCCCTCCCCCTGCACAGTACACAGCCCCCTTCCCCTGCACTCCCAGGATACCCCAGTCTTCTGGAACAGCACCATAAGCATACTCTACAGTAAGAAAAAATCACTGCCAGCCCCTTCTACACTGCTACTGCTGTGTCACTCATTGTAAAACAAAGCCTCCATATACCTCATTAGCTCAGTTTTTTCACTGACCTGGTCACATGACTGCTCTCCTCTGGTGTTACATATATGGTCATGTGACCGCTCTCCTCCACCAATCTAAAGAGGAGCGGGAGGAAGAGAGCAGCCAGAATAAACTGAGCTATTGAGATATTTACAAGCTATGTTTTACAATGACACTGACACAGGAGGAGCAGTGTATGGGAAGGGGCAGACTGCCCACACCATTAGTAAAAAAAAAATTGTGGTGTATAACACGCAGGCACTGTTTACCTTCTGTCTTCAAGGGAAAAAAGTGTGTGCTATACGCCAATAAATATGGTAATTGTGCTCTTTTTCCAAAAGCTAACTTCTCATAGGCTGCCCTATGTTCATTAGATTTCTCATTAAACTACAGAAAGTTTTTTTAAAAATCTAATTTGCATGACAATATCTGTGAAGAGGAATTTTAAGTTATTAATTCTCAGCAATCCCACTCATTTAACCCTGTCAAATATATACCAGTTTAAGCAAATCAACCTCAATGTGTATTTTATGTGTACATAGAATGATTGCAATCTTTACACACATGAAATGTATGGTATATTTATATAATGAAAGATGGTAACGCTAGTATAGTATTTGACATTACTATGCATTACAGTTCATATCATAAAAAATAATAAATTTATATATGCAGTTTCCATCCCAACAATATATGCAACATTTTACTAAGCATACACTACAGCAAAAACTATATTTCTATAAACATTTACCTCACTAAACATTTTAGAGCAGCAATTATAATTCTGCTGTGTAAACAAAGTCAAATAACTAATCTGGCATTTTATACACAAGATTTGAATGAAGATGAATAATGTGGGACTTTATTGCATGTCATGCCATCATGTGCGTGATTAAAAAGGAAATTGCCCTTCTGTAGATGTGTTTGCACCATATTGTTCTGGCTCTTATGTATGTATTTATCTTTTCTTTTGAGTTTCTGTGTTTATAAATGCTTTTTCTCTCCCCAGTGTATGAAGACATTATTCTTGGAATGAGCAAAGTCAGTGGTAAGGCAATATTTCTTTCGTATTCCATTTACATATGATTAAGCAAAAAGCACTCAAGCAAAATACATCAATAGGCAGTCCATTTTAGGGGTCACCAGTGGAATGATAAGGCTCCATGCAATGATAGCTCAGTAAAAACCTTTGAGAATATAAATAGTTACGTAATTTATTTATTTGTAAACATGTGTACATAAGGGCTACTCATGGCACTAGTCAAAGTATTTTCACATGTTTACTAAAGTCAGTTGTCTATTAGATGCAGTGAAAGAGGACCTGGTCTCTGGTAGCAGTGTCCAAATATGGCAAACATAGGGCAAATGACTGGGCACCAATATTACCTATATGATTCCTAAAGCTAATCCTTACCAGCATACTATGCTTTGCTCTTCACTGTGTCTTTGTGTAGGGGTGGCTCCTGTAGTAAAGACTAACCCCTGATAAATAGAGAGCTGAAAACTGGTAAATGTCCAGCCAATAGCAGAAGAAGTTTAGGAAGCATAGATTCACAGAATGGATGAAGCAGAGGCAGAAATGAGGAGATGCATGCAGTGCAGGCATTCGTGTACAGCTTTTCTTTCAGCAAGCAGCACAGTAATTACAGCACCAAATATCACTACAAATCTTTGATGAGTAGCAGTCAGAAGTAGCAGTGTCTTTTTCATTGCAGATATACAACTCTGTAGGCACAGGAAGTAATTTTCCAAGGAAGAGTTTAGCCTTTACTTTTTTCTCACAGAGAAGTACAATTTATTATCTTATTGCCCTCAGATCATTCACACAGTTCTGATAGCCAAGAGCTGAACAGCATTTTTATGTCTTCCCTTAAGTCAGATGTGCTAAGAGAGAATAGTTAGGTATTTATGGCAACACCTCTTTTAACAAGCAGTCTCTCTAAGCACAGATGGGTCGATTTACTAAAATCGGAGAGTGCAAAATCTGGTGCAGCTGTGCATGGTAACCATTTAGCTTCTATCTTCAGCTTGTTTGAATTAGGCTAGTCATACACCATACAATTTTCTTATTAAATTTCCTTTAGATTTACCTTCAACTATGTAGTGCAAGGGCCTGCCTGATTACATACAAATTGAAAGGGTTTAGGTTTGACCTCCTATTATATGGTTTTGGTAAATTTAAAGGAAAGTTGAACAAGAAAATTGTATAGTGTATGGCCAGCCATAGCTTTGACAAAAAAAAATCTGGAAGCTGATTGATTTGTATGCAGAACTGCACCAGATTTTGGACTCTCCAGTTTTAGTAAATCCACCCCAGAAGGTCTTTGGCCTCACACATCCCTTGGCTTTTAAGTTAATTAGTAAGTATGATCAAGACACTGGAGTTCATGATTCATAACTTTTGGATTCTATTAAGTATTTACAATATTGCAGAGAACTATGACATTTAGAAATCCAAGCAGTCAAGATGTATTGTCGATTGATACCTTGAACACGGACAAATCTGTATGTATACATTTGATTGGATAGAATGGTTTGTTTGCAATTCACTGATTCATCCGGTCATCATACTGATTTGTCCGTTACTGTTATGAGCTTAAATAAATTAACCATAAAGTATTTGGATATACACTATGACAGTAGCCACTGGTGCTAAACATTTACTGCGGGGGTCGGCAAACCATCGCCATCCACCCCCCCCCCAGGGAGATGGACGGGAAGGCAGCGATTGTCGCAAGTAACCCCCTCCCCCCCGCGCGAAAGATGGATGACAGACGGTAAAGCGGTCAAGACTAAGCTCAACATAGGAGGCAGGGGGAATGAAGAGCTGGGCCATTGCTTCTCCTCCGTGCTGAGCAGGAAGTGTGTC
This sequence comes from Rana temporaria, assembly GCF_905171775.1. NCBI lineage: Eukaryota > Metazoa > Chordata > Amphibia > Anura > Ranidae > Rana > Rana temporaria. The sequence goes on from NC_053492.1 coordinate 209,941,075, forward strand.
CTGGGTTACGATTGGCCAGTTTGGGAGTCCTAAGACTCCCTGGCCAATCAGGCCTCAGTACCTGCTTCCTGATTGGCTGGGAGGAGAATCAGGAAGACAATAGCAAATATTGTTCTGTATATATATAGTTCCAAGGGTAGCCATGGCACTCTATGCTTGAAGTAAATGCCCAGGTGCTCACCCCTAAAGAAATCTGTATGAATTCAAAACTGGTTTAGAGGCACTCATGGGTCTTGTAGAGGAGGAAGATCGGAACTCTACAACATCCATGACTGCCTCAAAACCAGTTTTTTGTATATGTATATATATATATATATGTATATATATATATATATATATATATATATATATATATATATATATATATATATATATATATATATATATATATATATATATACACACACACACACGTGTGCAATCACTATGATACCTCAAGAAACCTGTGTATATATATATATATATATATATATATATATATATATATATATATATATAAAAATATATAAATGTATAGTATAGTTATATTCCACGTAATGCTGCATACACCCTATGTGTTGCCACATTATGTCACAAATTATGTTTCCAATATAAAAAAAATGCAAAAGCAACTGTGCATGTCCATAAAATATAGTCAATAAAAGTTCTTCAATTATCAATGTAAGTGTCTATAATTATTATCTTCCACTTGCAACATAAACACTTTATTTTTTCTGCCACGACTTGTGACTCACTGTAATATCACTTCCACCATGTGTTGTGCAAAACCCATCACCATCATTTCAATACTCTCACCTTGTCTTTTGACCCAATAAAAATCAGGTCTTATGGGCTTTCCCTTTAAACATGGTATTATATACCAGAAGTGGTATTATTCTCTGCTCAATACAGATCTACCTAAATCCACCTCCATTCTAAGGAATCTTTTAATAGTTATATGTAGGAAGCGTCCCAGCCCAATTTTTCCACATTCCTCAACTATCACTGAACTGGCATCTCATTTCAAAAAGTAGATGGTGACCCTGGATGATTCTTGAACAAAGATGGTGCCATCTTTCTTGTTCTTGCTCTGGTTTAGCAGCTTTAGGACTGAACAAAGATGGTGCTGTCTTTCTTGCTTTTGAACTGGCCTGGCTGTTTTAGACCTAAATCTGCCAGACCAAAACTAGAATAAGAAAGATGGTACCATGTTTGTTCAGACATCATCCAGGGCCACCATCTACTTTTTGGACTGTGAAGCTGGTTTATAGTTGAGGAACGTGGAAAAATAGCACTGGGCCGCCTCCTATTTATTTATTAAGCTAGAAGGAAGGTTGGGACTTTAAATGAAGCATGCACCCAAAAGAGTGATAACGGACAATGGGTGTCTGACCAGTAAAATGAATGTTGCAACTGTACTAGCTGAATCTCTGTACCCAGCACACAGGACCATAATACATAATAATAAAATGTATTTCATATATATACATAAAGTATATTATAGCATAACATAATTGCAGTACATGATAATAGAATAAAAAAATGTCAGGCAGATTAATCCATATATCACATGATAACCATATATATGTCATGATTGTTACAGCATAATACACTTAAAAATAGTAAGATTATCCCATGTGGTACATGATAATAGCATTGAAATAGCTCAACGCGTTTTGTGGAACTCTCCACTCATCAGGAGCTGATGCTGATGTGTATCTGAAATTGATAAGATTTATATACTGTTGTACAGGGTCTTAGATGAACTAAGGGGGTGTGTGTGTATAGGGGGAAGAAGGTCGAAACAATATAGACTAGTGTGGGACATTATAAGAACATATCCCACAACTTACAGATCGCCTGCGGGTCTAATTGGTAGCGAGATGGGCTGCAAGCTGGCCGGACAAGTCTGAGTACAGTTGCAACATTCATTTTACTGGTCAGACACCCATTGTCCGTTATCACTCTTTTAGGTGCATGCTTCATTTAAAGTCCCAACCTGCCTTCTAGCTTAATTGCTATACAGAGATGGAGACGCTGGACCTACAAGTCCTTTGCCTCATATAAAGTCCCAAACTTCCCTATTTTCCCCCCTCCATTTATGTCCGCCTCCTATATATAACCATTGAAGGTTTCCTAAAGATGGGGGTAGATTGAAGTACATCCGTATTGAGCAGAGGATAAGCGCACAAGATTTGATTTTTATTGGGTCATATCACCTACTGGTGAATTCTGGTAAGGAATCATTACCATAAAGCGTTAAACTTCTTTAATTGGAAGACCCACCATAGGCTTGGAGTGTAATCTACTAAAGTAGTAACTATTTCATGGGCTATCATAAGCTGCGATCCAAACCTGACTAAATGAGTGCTTGATTCCAGTGCAATCTCACAATAAATATCTCTTTTTGGGGTAAATTGTCTATATTATAACTATAACAAACTGACACTTGGAGCCCCACATAAAAGCCAAAAGGGTACTACAGGGCAATAGAACATTTAAATGATAAGTGGCTAGCCATAGCTAATTGGATGTCTGTTTGTTTAGTTTCATAGCAATAAGAGCACAAATGGAAGCCATAGTTTTGGAGTGACTGCATGTATTTGGTTATTTTCTGTTAAAATAAAAGAGACAGCTGGTTTTGCTGCCTCTGGATTTGTATTCTGTGTTGTATATTGTGCAACATATGACATTTTGTAAGTCATGATCCACATTTGACTTTGATATTGCATAATAGATTTTAAAAAGCCTTAATACCCTTCAGTCTGTTAGCAATTGTAGAAGACAAACCTTTATTGCAATACCGGTTCCGTAGACACTTGAATATAAACTGTATCTTATCTTTTTAATTTTCTTCCTTCCATTCTCAGCCTCCCCTGAGTAATTGCAAAGCTCTCGCTCAAAATGAATTTGAAAGTGTTTTACCTCATTTTAAATTTTCTTTTACTGGGTCTAAAAATGAATATGCTAATGCTCCTTAGTGCATCTGTATTATGAAAGTCTTGCTGACTAATGTGTATTTTTATGTTCAGTTTTTCAAGGAGATATACACATGTGCAGGCTGGGAAGGCAGAGTAAGCACACGTAAATTGTCAACAAAATAGTCTATTGAGATGCTGAGTTGTTCAAAAGTACATTATAGAGAAATGTAGGAACTATTTTAGCCATAAATAGCGTGAAATTGAAATAATGATATATCAACAACATCCAATAGGATTTCTATTTTCTTTTGAAAGATGACACCTTATGGCTCATTAGAGGCAGCTACACGTTTTGTTTCTATTTTCTTTACATTACTTTTCAGAAAGTAGTCCCATATGATTTTACCTGGCTACATATTACATATTGCTACGTTACTAAAAGAATAAAATAGTTTCTCAAGATACATTCTATAGTCCTGCCTGATGCAATAGAAGAACACTGTTAGGATACACATTGAGTTAGGTTTAGATGTGGTGAATGGTTCAGCTATGGCTTATATTTTTTTTTATTCATGCCAGAATATCACTTATGCCCTGTACACACGATCGGTTCATTCATCTGATGAAAATGAACCGATGGATTTTTTCATCAGATATCCGATGAAGCTGACTTTCATCAGTCTTGCCTATACACCATCGGTTAAAAATCCGATCGTGTCCAACGCGGTGACAAAAAAAAAATGACGTGCTGAGGAAAATGAAGTTCAATGCTTCCGAGCATGCGTCGACTTGATTCTGAGCATGCATGGATTTTTGACCAATGGATTTCCCCACAGACGATCGTTTTTTCCTATCGTTTTTTTAACCATACGAAAATTTTAAAACAGGTTCTATTTTTTTTCACTGATGGGAAAAAGACTGATGGGGCCCACACATGATCGGTTCGTCTGATGAAAACGGTCCATCGGTCCGCTTTCATCAGACGAACCGATCGTGTGTACAGGGCATAACTCCCTGTCACTGATTTGGAGGAGTAGAGACTGATAATAACCCTACAAGGATCTATGTGATTCATAGAAATCCAATATTTGTTTTGGTATGTGGGTTCCCCATTGACAGTTCCCACACATAAAGTGGTCCAAATAAGCCATTTACCAGTTATGAATATCCAATCTGATTTGCTGTGGATCTTAGTTTGAGTAAACTGATCTTCTTATCACTAGTTTTAATTGTCAGCGTATACAGGTCTATTTATAGCTGTATTCATTTAATAGTGTTCCTAGGCTATGCATATTAAACTCTTTATATATTCTGAAGCAGTGAAAGCACTTTAAAACAAGCCATTGATCACTTTGAAAATATAGGCATTGTAGATAAATTCACAACAAAGGCCCAGAAATCAGAAACCTTTTTGCATTCTACTTTATATTTAAGCGGAATCTTGGTAGCATGCCAACCTTTCATTGTAAAGACATAGCAGATGTTAGAAACTGACTAGAATTAGATTTTGGAGTCTACATTGAGGGATTCAAGAATCTTTAAGAATTAATTACTTCACATTACATGCTTCTAAAGAGACCAGAAATGGCTTGTATTAAAGTTCTTTTTTCCACATATTACAAATACATAAATAATATAATGTCCATGGCCTTGGCACAGGTGCACTTGAAAGCACTCTGTCAGAAGTTAGCTGTCAGTAACTTGATCAAAAGGACAGTTGACAGTTCGGTGATTTATTGCCAGAAGAACTATATTTATACAGTAGGATGGAGGTGTTAGATTGCTATTGTTTGTGAAGCTAAAATAAGATAAAGCCCAAAACAGTTGCTAATGCATCAAATATAAATGGGACTGGAGAAAATCTACAGAACTCTGAGACCCCATTAGGAAAACAACCTATAAGATGCACACCCCAGCCATACGGATATGGATTTGCAATGTTTCTATGATAACATGTAATATACACTTAGGCCCAGATTCACAACCGAGATACGACTGCGTATCTCCAGATACGCTGTCGTATCTCCGAGTTGCGCCGTCGTATCTATGCACCTGATTCTTAGAATCAGTTACGCATAGATATCCATTAGATCCGACAGGCGGATCTTAACTGCATTTTTTGAGTATGCAAATTAGCTAGACGCGAATTCCCAAACGTACGCGCGGCCGACGCAGTAAAGTTACGACGTTTACGTTAGGCTTTTCCCGGCGTAAAGTTGCCCCTGCTATATGAGGCGCAGCCAATGTTAAGTATTGCCGTCGTTCCCGCATCGAAATTTGAAAAAGTTACGTCGTTTGTGTAAGTTGTCCGTGAATGGGGCTGGACGTCATTTACGTTCACGTCGAAACCAATGACGTCCTTGCAGCATACTTTGGAGCAATGCACACTGGGAAATTCCACGGACAGCGCATGCGCAGTTCCACAAAAACGTCAATCACGTCGGGTCACAGTAGTTTAACATAAAACACGCCCCCTGATCCAAATTTGAATTACGCCGGCCGATTTACGCTATGCCGCCACAACTCACGGAGCAAGTGCTTTGAGAATACAGCACTTGCCCGTGTAAGTTGCGGAGGCGTAACGTAAATCAGATACGTTACGCCCGCACAATTTTACGCGGATGTATGTGAATCTGCCCCTCTATGTTTCTTGTTGAAAATACATTTTACATATTTCCATAAAGTATATGCCAAAGCAAGTTTATGGACTGACTTTTGAAAATTGTGTATTATATTGTCATTCTTAATCATATTTAAAGTAACTAAAAACACAGAATGACCATTATGTTAACACTGAGAGCGTGAAGTAGCAGAAGTGATTTACATTGCCAAAACCCAATTAAACTACGTATTTTTTTTCTATAGTGATATATAATGTTAATAATCTCCTAATGCTAGGAGATACAGACACATTGAAATATCTTGTTATGGCTCTCAGAAGATAAAGTCTATTATAAAGATAATTACTGAAATTACTGAGTGTTTATCATTTTATAAAGAAAAATACACACCAAGGCATGTTGTGTTTGAAAGATCATTGTTAAGAAAGCAATGTAAAAATAAGGTGGTTTTGAAAGAATAATACCCTAAAAAAACTGAGAACTATAATGTCTTATTCTAGCTGTCTGCATCCTTGAAGGAGGACTGTCCAAAAAATGCATCAAAGTCAGTTATTTAAACTATTTCAAATATAACTGAAGCTTACAAAGGATACATCTGTGCATTGACGAAAATAGCTCTTCTTGCTAAACCTACCAGAGAACTACTGTGCTTTTCTGCCTTCCCAAACAACATTTCTAAGCAAGGATAAAAGGACATGATATCATGTAGTGTTTCTTATTCATTTTTTTAGGATCATCCGCTTCTGAGCTGAAAATCCACTGCACACCAGAAGGAATTAGATTCCATTGTTCCATGAAATACTTCTCAGAAGACATGAAAGTGTCCTGGTACCAGAGGTATGGAGTCTATTAACAATGTTCCTTATCATGTTGAACAAGCTCTAGGTTGTCTTAACTCATAGTAGTCTGACTACATTTATTGTTCTTTGAAATAAGTAATCAGAAATGTAACTGGCTGCTATGGACAATGTAACTTGCCTTCATATCATTATAGTAAATTAAACAACTTAAAGGATAAGTTCGCCTTTTTCTGCAGAATTTCACTTTTCACAATAAATAGAAGCATTTTCCAATGGCATTCCTGACCCAGCCCTCCCAATGTGCTTTTCTCTTACTTACCTCATTCACATGATATTTTGAACACCTCATATGGAACCCTCTTTAGAGGGTTTTATGGTAGAATTTCTCTTTTCATAATAACTAGAAGTATTTTCCAAAGCCATTCCTGGCCCAGCCATCCCAATGTGCTTTTCTCTCACTTACATCTTCCACAGGAGGATTAGAATCTTGTCAGTTTTGTTTGAATCTTTGAATGGATTTGCATATTCCTTGTATCAGCATTCACTTCCTGTTAGGTTATCTCCCATAAGCCATCACTTCCTTGTTGCATCACAGAAGAGGGTGTAATAGGGTGTGTTCACCACTCTGGACCACACCTCCACATTACCACCTTCTACCCACTTCCTATACAATCTGATTGTACAATCTCCTTTAGATCTCCCATCAGCTATGTAGTACAAGGTCCTGATTTGCTACAAATTGAATCAGATGAGTCCTCTATTCCATAGTTCTGGTAAATCTAAAGGAAATTGTACAGACATTGCCTAGTGTATTGCATTTTTATACAAGTACATAGGAGGGAGTGGACGGTAAAACTCACATTCCTGCATGCATTTGTTTTGTGTGTTCTGGAGTGTTTTCACTTGTCACGCATAGGGCAGCCCATTCACCAAAATAGACTACTGCAGAACTATTTTTAGTGGTGCAGTTTTAAGTGTGTTTGCCACACTTGGGCAGCATTTATGAAACGCATATCAAAGCGCAGATTTTTTGTGCAGTTTGCTATGCGTTTGGAAACACACAGATGTGAATGGAGCCTCATTGTTCTTCTGTAAACACATCACTTTCACTTTCAGGCCTCATTCACACCTAGAGTAGTGGAAGCGCATGTTTTTTGGCTCGTTTTCCAGTGACACACATAGGGCAGCCAGTAGATTTCAATGGGCTGCGATCCACCTGGTAAAGTAGCCCATAGGACATTTTTGTAAATTTGTTACTGTATTTGTCACCTGTTTTTTTCATGTGGCAAAATGTGTGTTTTCTTTTGTGTTTGGTGTGCCATTAATAATGGCACTGAAAGTGAAACTCTATTTTAGGTGTATAAATGTGGCCATACAATATACAGTCTGATTGTACAATCTCTTTACAATCTCCTTTAGATTTACCAAAACTATATAATAGGAGGAGACGCCATCCATCCAATTACTTTGTATCCAAGCAGGCAGGCACTTGCACTACATTGGGGATGTCCCATGGGCCAGTGGTCACCAACCCTGTCCTCAGGGCCCACTAACAGGCCAGGTTTTATGTATTACCTTGGGGAGATGCAGATTAGAATAATGCAATCACTGAGCAGCAAATTATATCACCTGTGATGTATTTCAGTTATCTTGCAAACCCCCTAAAGGGCAGGGTTGATGACCACTGGGCTGCATGTGGCCCCAGGGAATGTAGCATGCACCCTTAACCCATCTGAAGGGACGCTGGGGAAGTCAGGCAAATTCATACATGGAGGAATGCCGGGGGTGTTGTGAAAATGTTGTTGATGTGTGAAGGTGTGCTAATGAGGACAGCTGGTAAAATCTTTTCTGGCTCATACTGGCTGGTCCATCCTGTGTGTCTGTTCTCTGTCTACCAGGAAGTTTCTGAAGTGATCTGCAAACTACAGCCATTGATGGAGGTGAGGCCTGGTCTTCAAAACCAAAGGAAGCTTGTATTTTTGTGCCACAGAGACATATTACTGGTATATTGGTACATAGGGGAGCTGGATTTTAGAAAAAAAAAAAAAGGGTGAACTTAGCCTTTAAGTTGAATAAACATGAAAGTTCAAATAGAATAAACTAGTAACCTGACATCTTAAATATACATAAACGTGTTCTTGGTTAGTGACCGATTAAATAGTGATGTAAGATATGGATGACAGCCCCAAGACATGCGTCTTTAAAAATAAGTCAGAGACTGTACTTTTATTATTTATATTTCAACAGATTTTCACTAAACTGTAGCTCTGTATACCTAATAAGTATCAGTAGTAGGTTAATGGAGCAACATTTAATAAAACAAGATTGAAACATGGTATTCATGCCTACAAAGCAAAAATGACTATTGACAGACAATGGCACGCATATTTATGACCAGGTTAGAGTATCTGGCCATTTAATGTTTTAACTAAGTCCAAGGGCTTTGGAGCTTTTATCTATCAACAGCTGTTATCTAGCTTGAAATCTTTAGACATTTAGAAATATAAGAAATAAAATATTACTCAGCTTGAATCTATGGACAGGCAAAATCTATTGTATCATCATTCATCATACGTGTGAAAGCTATCAGTAGACCCCCCCAACAGTTAAGCTGGTCATAGATGGATCGAAATGCAGCCTGTTCAGCAGGAACCAGAAAATGTTTGATTCATCTATAAACAGGCTGGTTACGCTAAAGTTGATCTATCGATCTACTTTAATACAATTGCACTGTTGAGTTTTTTTTGTATAATTGCTGACACTGGCTGTATCTGGCAGCAATGATGATTGTATTTTGACAACTGGGAAACCTCCCACTGTTAGAATACAATAGCACAGCAAGAGGGATTTCCCCAACAACACACTGACTGTGATGGGGGAATCAATTGATTTTGTTTCCTTCAAACCATGTTTGAAAGAAAGAAACCTGCATAAAGTGTAGGCAGCCTGTCAGGAATCATGAAACAGAAGGAAACAGAAAAAGCAGTAAAAATTCAGTTAATATAATGGGAAAAATTGTACCACTGGTAATTTTACTCAAAACATAGCCAGGGTTCGGTAGCCAAATCAGGTAGTCCGAACAAGCCTGGAAATCAGGAAGCCAGATATCAGCATAGTCAGAAGCAGCAGACAGGATCAGGAACCAGAAGGGATGTCAGCCAGGCAAGTCTTCACTAGGAACACAGCAGACTCTCTAGATATGTTGACCAAGGCAAAGGCAATTGATGAAATGAACAAGGCAGTTTAAATAGCCAGAAGGGGCTGTCTGTGGGCTTGACTGACAAACAGGAGATGATCAACAGGTGTGGAATGATGAGTACTGGCAATTAACTGACAGCTGAGAAACCTGAGCACAGAGAAGGATGGGCTGAGAGCCCAGCCCTGACACACCCTTAGGGATTCCTTACATTCCCATCTAACCAACAATGGGAGTCCCTTCTAGTGGTGGGTGAATCTGCTCACTTACCAAAGGTTCTGTGAGTTCTGTTTTAAATTTGGAAAATCAAAGCTAAAGTTTGATCATTTCTAAAGCTTATGCCTCATACACACGACCGGATTTCCCCGTCGGAAAAACTGCGATGAGAGCTTTTGGCTGGGAATTTCGACCGTGTGTATGCTCCATCGCAGTTTCCCGCTAGGAAAAAACATTTGTCTGTATGCTTTTCCGAAGAGAAAAAAAAATGTGCATGCTTGGAAACAACTTAACGCATGATCGGAAGCATAGAACTTCATTTTGGCGGCTCGTCGTAGTCTTTTACGTCACTGCATTCTTGACAGTCAAAAATTCACTGGACTTTTGTGTGACCATGTGTATGCAAGGCAGGCTTTAGAGGAATTTCGTCAGGAAAAACATTGTTTTTTTTTTTCCGATGAAAACCCTGTCGTGTGTACGAGGCATAATAGGAAAACTACTCTCAAAATAGGCATGGGAAGCAAGGCACTAACTTTTCATGTTGTTTTCAGGACAACGTTGAAAATACAAAAAACATGTTTGGCTGATTCCTAAAAACTGTATGTGGTGTTAGGGAAAAGTACAGTTTTCACAGTCTCAGTGACCTCATACACTGGCATTGCATATTTGGCTGTGAAATATATATTTTTCTTGTACAATTAGCGTTGCCTACATACAGCAACTGCACCTCAATCTTATTCATTTAAGTTATAAAAAAAATAAAAACTCCCAGGTAGCTTTAGCAGTAACACATTATTTTTTATCAAATGATAGTCACTCGCTTTAGCCAATGGTTTGCTGAGGCTGTCTCTGTTTTCTCTGAAGAAAAACTGTCCTGCTACTGTCCAATTTCTATTAACCTCCCTGGCGGTATGATTCTTTCAGAAAAAACATGCTGAAAGCGGTACCATTATTTGCAAGGAAATTTGGCGTTTTATACTGTAGGCCTGTAATTTTTAGAAATAACTCACTTAAATCTGACCAAACAAGATTCTAATATGCCATTTTTTTTAAAAACAAAATTATAAATTATAATATAATAAATAATTATAAATAATTATAACAAATAATAATATAATTAAAATAAAAATTATTCAATAATGTAATCAAATCAAAATCACTGAAATTTGCTCAGTTGCAGAATTGTCGCTGTCATTATTTTTTTTTTTTATGACGAATTTCCCCACAAATCGCTATCGCACAATTCTGCAAGTGATTATAATTTATTATCGCTGTTTTTTAGCTGATCTAAAACTATTTTTGACATAAAGGGACACTTTTGGTTGCTATGGACAATCTACAGTTTGCAGGGAGAAAGAAACGTTTTTATTATATAAAATAACATGCAGGACACTGGGCAGACCACTAGGGACAAGGGGGGTGTGTTTTTTTTACATACAGTACTGTAATCTATAAGATTACAGTATACTGTATGTAATGTGTTTGTTTACTTTTTTGAATTTGGCGCCGTTCTCCGTCCCCGTGCGTCGTAACGTCGCACGGAACGGAGATCGGCGGCACAGGAGGACGCTGTGTGAATCGAGCGAGGTCCCGCTCGCTCACATAGCGCGGTGGCATCGCTGGATCCAGGGACAAGGTAAGTAAACAGTGCCTGTGGATCTAGCGAGGCAAGCCCGAGTCTAACTTGGGGTTACCGCTCGCAGCATGAAAATCTAACCCCGAGTCAGACTCGGGAATACCGCCAGGCAGGTTAAGCTTTTGTTAAAGTGGAGCTCCACCCTAAAGTGGAACTTCCGCTCATCGGAACCTTCCCCCCTCCGGTGTCACATTTGACACCTTTCAGGGGGAGGGGGTGCAGATACCTTTGTAAGATAGGTATTTGCACCCACTTCCAGGAGTCCTCTCTGCAGGGATTCTGCGGGTAGTGCGCCACTTCCCGCCCCCACCCGTTGTGTTCTGGGAAACACTCGGCTCCCAGAACACAGCGGGGACCAGTGAGGACGGCACTGCGCGACTCGCGCATGCGCCGTAGGGAATCGGGCAGTGAAGCCGAAACGCTTCACTTTCTGATTCCCTCACCGAGGATGCTGGTGGGGGCAGCAGATAGACAAGCAATTGCTCGTCTTCTGCTGCAGACATCGCTGGACTCCAGGACAGGTAAGTGTCCATATATTAAAAGTCAGCAGCTACAGTATTTGTAGCTGGTGGCTTTTAATATTTTTTTAACGGCGGAGCTCTGCTTTTAGGCTGGGTTCACACTACTACACTACTTTCATCCTACTTTGCTCTGCTACATTTATCCTACATTGGTCCTACATCCATCCTACTTTCATAAACAGGATACTACTTTGGTCCGACTTCAATGATATTCAATGGGCCTGAAGTAGGATCAATGTAGGACCAAAAGTAGTACAGGGAGCATTTTCAAAGTCGGACCGACTTGTGTAGGACGCTACAAGGCGCTCTCATAGGGAAACATTGAACACAGAGCAAAGTAGGATGAAAGTAGTGTAGTAGTGTGAACCCAGCCTAAAGAGGTAGTGAAGTCTTCAACAACAAAAAAAAAATACTGACCCTGCTGCAAGTTAATGTCATTATGTGCTAGTATGCACTGCATACTATATTATTATGACAGACTTACCTGTAAAACAGATCCCTCCAGTGGTGCACTTTGACTGCTGCCAGGACTTCCACGTTCACCCGGTCTTTTTCAGGGTTTGCGGGCTCTGACGGTTTTAATTGCGGCACAATAACATCACTGCTCACAGGAGTCATGACCATAACACATCGCTCAGGGTCGATGGCACATTTAGTGTGCCCTCAATTCAGAGCACAGTGCACATGCAGCGGCAACCTCACCAGCTGCAGAACTTGTGAATAGCTCTTAAACAGTACATATTTACAAGATATTAATTGTATCCACAGGTCAGCTTTAATATGAGCTTACCTGTAGGTACAAGTGACCAAGTGGATTTTACTACCTCTTTAGGAATTAAGAGACAGAGATGATACAGAGATGTAAAACGTGCCCACAGTAGGACATTTTAAATACATGCTGTATATTTCTGCTGTCCTATTTCTTAAAAGAAAAAAAACGTGTTTCTCTGTCAGAAGTGCCATCAGTTATTAACAGAGTGTTGTCCGCCCTGCCCTGTGTTTTTTTCTATACTAGTCAACCATACTCACTTTCAGATCTCAACAAAATAACAGACATTTTGTAGTCCATAATAAGAACAAGGACAGATGTTTGAGATAACACAAGAAGTGTGCAAAGGACATAGAACTCTGAATTTCTAACCAACAGTTTTTTGCACTTATCAAACAGATATAATAAAATGCCACTGGTATATTAGACAGACCAAAAAGGGAGCAAATAGGAGAAGTTCATTATTAGGGTTTACAAACACTAATAGCTGTAATAGAGAAAGAGAAGATAGGTATTTTATTACAAGAATTAATAGACTCGGGGCTTTTTTTCAGGGGGAACTTGGGGGAACTCAGTTCCACCATCTCTGGCTCAGACCCTTTGGTGCCTGCTCCCCACAGTCACTTATAAACACAGAAGTCTGGTTTCTGTGTTTACAAGTGACAGCTCCGCACTCTGTGTGTAACCCCCCTGAACTCTGCACTCTGTATGTAATGCAATCCTAGTATTTAATGCCCCTTTAAGACCCTTCTACTGTTTGTGAAACCTAAACGGGGTCGTGGTTGAGTTCCTGTATCTATTTTCTGAGAAAAAAAGCTCTGAATAGACTACACGTGACATAGCAATGTAAAATTAGCCAACAATTTTAGATAGCAAGGGCAAAAAGCACAGGCTTGGACTTTAATGCAAGAAATAAAATACAATATTGCACTGACATAATGGCTCTTATGTGCCCTTCTTTTTTAAACAGTAGTAGGGGAGTTGGCTTAACCATAATTCCCCATATTTGATATTTTAAGCCTGCTAGTCATAGTTCAAATGTCATGCAGTGCATTTTGGTAAAACAAATATGCAGGGTGAACCGACACATACTTTTTTAAGGACCATCAATTTGAATTCCACAGGATTTACCTTGATAGTGGTAAACCTATACCTCATCCAAAGTCCATTCAGCTGTTGTTTAGATTGCTTGAATGACTAAAATACAATCACTATATTTTAATAATTCTTGTCAATACCATATTGCTAAAGCAGGTGGCTATGCAAGTGTAGTCTGGAATGTCAGTATTTGGACCTGACTAAACCCAGTAGTATGCCCCGAAGGGTCACAAAATCTGAACTTCAGCTTTCTTTCCTCTACATTAAAAAAAAATGTATTTCTTGCTTTTAGACAGTAGCTTATTTACTCATATGATGAATTATCTTCTCTTTCCGTGTGCTTTCATGTTTTGCTCAGGGAAAACACAAGCACTGTTGGCGATATTGATATCTGTGGTCAGGGGGGAAAACAAGAACATTTAGAGCCACTTCTCTAAATTAGTGATGACAAGCCTAAGGACACATACATATTCCAAATGAAATTATAGACACTTTCAGGATTTAACTTGACTGTGATGGAAAAAGTCAGCTTCATATTAAATAATTAGAGCACATATTTTATGAAGTAAATAACAGACCTTCTAAATTGTAGTGGGAATTAACTGTAATTGTATACAATGATATTTAATATGTAAAAGATGCATGTACAACACTTGGGAACTATTTCTAACCTATCAAATTACTTTTGCTATGCGTAAATTTAATTTAAAAAGTGTATCTACACTGGACTTCAGAATCGAATTGTTGTAAATTTGCAACCAATATAGCAACGTTATGCAAATAACAGTGCAAACGTAAGGATTGCATTAAGAAATAAGCATGTATTATTAACTTTAAGCTATGTATATATAAAAAAAAGCATACACAGTTCTATCATAAAACCCCTTATGATTGTGTTACTGAAAACTCAGAATCAATATTATAAAATTCCACAGAAGCAGGCTTCTTCAAGAGCCAATTGTTGATTTAACCCTATATTTATGAACCAGGGATTGGGACATTCACTAAATATTCAGTGAAGGAATCTTCTTTAATGCTCTTGAAAGACGTTGGCATAGCTCCCAACTGTCCCTGATTTGGAACAAAGTCCCTCTTTCCTATTAATTTGTGCCTCATTTTGGTCTGACCTGTATAGTTGTACATACAATGCACTTTTTATCTTTCAAAAAGTGTTTCCCAGTGCTAAACCTTTCATCCAATTTCTAAACTGTTGCATTTGGAAATTTCAAAAGCCAGTATAAATGAATGGTAATGGTAAAAAAAAGGCACTTGTGGGTTTAAATGATCACGTTTTTGCATAATTCTCATTTAAGGGGGCATGGCAGGGGGTGTCTACATATTTTTTCTAGTATGTGTGCCTCATTCCCATACCAAAAAATTGGGAAGTATGCATTGGCATGCCATCTTTGTTTCCCTTAGAAGTCTGGGATGAACTAAGTATAATTTTATATTGTTTTACAACACTCTTTTTGCAGTCTACCCCAATGATATACTATTAATTAGGTTTGGCAGGTTGTCGTTATTTTGATTGCAAGTCTGTTTTAGATTGTGTTAGCAGTGATTTGCTAAGTTTTATGTTAACCTATTAATGCTCACATTCTAACTTTTTTCGTTAGGTACATTTGTGTTTAGCTTATGTAGGAAACATAAGAAAATTAAATTAAGCATCTGTTTACAGAGCAACGTAGACCTTCATTTCCAAAGCATGCCTCAGTTATCTAAGAGTGCCTAACTTGAGCAATGTTCATTAATTTACAAGAGTCTGTAGTTTCTCATCTTCTAGGCTAATGATGGGTTCAGATTATTTCTTTCAAAGTCTGCCATTATTGCAATGCTAAACGCTGTACACAGCAGTGCCAATTAGAAAGGAAATGACTGCAGGGGTGACTCTTTGTTTTCAAGCAAAAATGTTCCCTTTTTGCAGATTAACTATAATGTTGCTGAAATGTATCTCAGTGATGCGTGAAAATGACATTCCTTAGATAGTTATTGTTTACGTTTTCCATTGTTACTTTAAAAGGCAGCTTTACTTCTGCAAAAAGAGAGTTATTGGTACATAACTGGACCCACGATTGTGGTCTGCCAATAAACCATTTTGCAGAAAGTTTCTTCTCTCTCTCTAGTAAAATACACTAAGAGCAGGCCTACATTTAGACTGCTGTCTTTGAGAGCCCTTCCTGCTAAATTATTATTTTTCTAGAACAGTCAATCCTTATTTATTCTCCTTCTCAAATTTAAAAGGGTATCTCAAGTATATGGTGCTGATATTTCAGCACTGGTTGGACATCAGTAATTTCTAGCAAGTCAATTTTGGAGTCACCACTCATCCAAGGTTTTAAAGCAATTTGAGCACAAACTGTATAATCACTGACATGTTTAAACTCGCTGTATATGTACATTATGTCTGGAGTTTAAGCCTGGAAAGTTTACAGAGCTTATCCAGCATCACATAAGTCATTACCTTGTTCAGATATAGATTAATTTACTCTGGAGGGCTGCCAGTTTGACACCCCTGCCCTATAGCATCCGGTTCTTGGCTAGTAGGGATGAGCCCGATGTTCGCCTGTTTGCGGAATAGTGAACAATTTGGGGTGTTCGCGGCGAATTCGAAAGCCGCGGAACACCCTTTAAAAGTTTTCGGAAGAAATCTAAAGTGCTAATTTTAAAGGTTAATATGCAAGTTATTGTCATAAAAAGTGTTTGGGGACCTGGGTCCTGCCCCAAGGGACATGTATCAAAGTAAAACAAGTTTTAAAAATGGCAATTTTTTCAGGAGCAGTGAATTTAATAATGCTTAAAGTGAAATAACAAACATGAAATATTCCTTTAAATTTCATACCCGGGGGGTGTCAATAGTATGCCTGTAAAGTAGCACATGTTTTCCATGTTTAGAACAGTCCCAGCACAAAATGACATTTCTAAAGGAAAAAAAGTAATTTAAAACTATTCGCGGCTATAATGAATTGTCGGGTCCCGGCAATACAGATAAAAGTAATTGCAAAAAATTGGCATGTGTCCGTCTGTCCCCCCAGTCCATTACCAGGTCTTTTGGGTCTGGTATGAATATTAATGGGAACCCTGAACCAACATTTTTTTTTTAATTGCTGGGGGTTCCCCCAAATTCCATACCAGACCGCAAGGACCCATGCGTTTTTTTCTATGACTTTTATCTGTATTGCTGGGCCCCGACAATTCATTATTGCTGCGAGTAGTTTTAAATTACCTTTTTCCTTTAGAAATTTCATTTTGTGCAGGGACTGTTCTAAACACGGGGAAAGTGCGCCACTTTACAGGCATAGTATAGACACCCCCCAGGTATGAAATGTAAAGGTATATTTTACTTTTTTTGTTTCACTTTAAGCATTATTAAAATCCCTGCTCCCGAAAAAAACGGCTGTTTTTAAAACTTTTTCTTTGCATTGATACATGTCCCCTGGGGCAGGACCCAGGTCTCAAAACACTTTTTATGAAAATAACTTGCATATTAACCTTTACATTTTGATTTTTCACATTCCTGTCCCATAGACTTTAACGGTGTTCGCGTGTTTGAACACATTTTTTGCCTGTTCGCATGTTCTGCTGCAAACCGAACTGGGGGGTGTTCGGCTCATCCCTATTGGTTAGGTATGCTGCATTTTGCTGACCATTTTTAAATGAGCTGTCATTATCTTTTTACCCTAGCCTGTTGCTGTGGTCTGAACTATGTGCAGTCAATAATAAATGTACTGTTACTATGTACTTGGGGGTTGGCCGTACTGGAGGTTTCAGGGTTTCAGGGTATAAAATTACCACTTCACTAGATTATGTAGTATGGCCTTTTGTGCACATATGGGCAGGTTTCTTTTATATGACAGGGCTGGAACAATAGATTGGAGCAAAAAGTCCATGAAAAAGTAGCTGTTGTGTGCTTAAAAAAAGGCCAACTTCTTTCTACCATATAAATAATAGTTTAGTGTGGACATCATATTATACATATAGGAGTTTTAAGAAATTTACCTTTTTAATGAATACATATTGAAAAACAGAGACATATATAAAATAACATAATATCTGCCACTATTCTGGAAATTGCACACAGCTGGCTAGTATACTTATGTCCTTTACATATGTGTAAATACACCTTATTTGTGTGCGATTTCTCATCCACAGGGAGTCAAAGATTTCTTCAAGTGAGAAGATGAGAATTGGAGGCACCGATGAATATGCCTGGCTGCAGATCTGTGAACCTACTGAGAAGGACAAAGGGAAATATACATTTGAAATATTTGAAGCTAAAACATCCTTTAAGAGAACAGTTGATTTATCAGGGCAAGGTAATATCTTACATATCCGTGACATTTTTATAGGATTTTTCTAGATTAGCACTGGTACTGTATGTGAAAAGCTAAAAAAAATCATGTTGCCCTTTTTTTTCATTCCGCTGTCTTTTGAAATAGAACCACAACTTCTGTTACTGCTTCTATACTTGTTGTTGTCATGGTAACGAAATGACACATCTGCTTTTTAATTCCAGCTTTTGATGAAGCCTATGCTGAATTCCAGAGACTTAAGTACGTTTGAAATTCATTATTTTGTGTGCAGGATATGATTTATTAAATATTATGTTAAACAATTACTTTTCTTTTCTTTTTTACCCTACAGGGCTGCAGCCTTTGCTGAGAAGAGTGAGTGCATATTATATATAAATAATGGACTATCATATCCCATGTTATGTTTAATACTATACATACAGTATGTCCACACTGAAAAACTGTCATGGTCCATATTATGTTTATTATAATGAAATATTTACCTTTTGTAACTACTATTATTATCCATCATGCTAAAAAACTGCAGTATAAAAATTGCAGTATTTTACTTTATCTACATTGTTTCATTTCTTATTTCTATACATACACATACTTTCCTTCCCACAAAGAACAAAATGTATTTTAGCAATAGTCTACAAAGGCTTTATAGGCAATTATCTTTGTTTATTCATTAATATTAGTGCAAACGAGTGCAGTTCAGTAACCCTGTATTAGTGTATATTAATACTCTTTAAATGTATATTGCAAATTATTGTAATAATGAGCTCAAAGCCCCAATTAGCAAAAGCTGCATTGTGCAATTTCACCCTTATATTAACAACTCCCAAAGTTCATAAAACATGCATGGTAGCTAATGAAACCATGAATGATGTTTTAAAAATTTGAAAAGAGACCAAAATTCAAGAAAAAACATCCACAGCTTTTGTAAATAAATGTGGATGTCAAATGTTTAAATATTAGGGTTAAAATTAACTTCTCTCTTTAGTAACTGAAATAATTAGAACTGGCACATTTTGAAATTACTGGACAGATCCACTTTACCATTGTTAAAATTGTGTGTGAAGCCATCAGTACTAATTAGGAGTAATGTTTATTTTTTTATGCACAGAAAGCCTTCTATGGCCATCTTTCACATGACTATTCTGATCAGGTTCACCTGTCCTATGGACCGGTGAGTGTAAACAGACTTGTGTCCATTTACACCCGCCTACCTCCAATCTGAGACGGTCTGCTAAAAACAAACAGACGAGGACCTGTCCTCCTCTGTGTAGGCAGATTGGATCTGAGGTAGTTCGGTGTAAATGGACAGTAAAATCCGTTTACACCCAGCCATCCATAAAGGAAAGCCTCTGTCCCTGTCCACTACGCATAAATGGAACAGTGTTTCTGTGAGCTGATCCCCTGCTGATCTTAACGGAGTCTACCCTGTGTGAAAGGGGCTTTAGGGAGCTCAAAATGCTTAAATCTGAGACCATATGCAATATTTGCACTACACCTTATATGCTTTGAAGTAAAATGATTTCACATGTTGTTTTCCTTAAGTAGTAGGCACTCTAAAACAGTAGATCTGTGGTAATAATCAGTATGTTTGTTTTTAATCTGCAGACCGTGGGAAAGTAATTGGTGGGCTCCCTGATGTGGTAACTATAATGGAAAGCAAGGTATGAAACCAATATAGAAAATGTACCGTTTTCATATTTTTTCCAACTGTATTACTATTATTATTACTTAGTTTGCCTCTAACATTATTGAACATGCGTATAGTAGAGGATAACACAAATACACCAGCCCCAATTCTCTTATCGCAAAAAGCAAATAAAAAACAGTTTGATAATGACCTTGCGCTGTCTCATGATATACATCATTGAGAGCAATAGCACAGACAGAAGACTAATGCCTCGTACACACGATCAGTTTTCCTGACAGGAAAAGTGCGATGTGAGGTTTTTGTCAGGAAAACCGACCGTGTGTATGCTCCATCACACTTTTTCTGTCAGTTTTCCTGCCAAGAAAAGATTGAGAGCAGGATCTGAACTGCCTATTGAACTTCATTGATCTGGGCTTGTTGTACGTCACCGCGTTCTTGACGTTCGGAATTTCAGCCAAGATTTGAGTGACTGTGTGTATGCAAGACAAATTTTAGCCGTTTTCCTGCTGAAAATAAGTAAATAAATCCTGCTCTGACTTTTATTTTGACAGCTATTTTCTTTATAGATCATGTTATTTGTTCTGTTCTACATAAAAATCAGAATAATGCAAAAATAAACACCATGAAAACATTACATAAAAAATAATAATATTGAAAAATATAGTATATATATATCTATATAAATATATCTAGATAGATAGATATATGTATTAATAAATACTTCAAATAGAAAGCCAGGCAAGGCGCTAAATACACAATTGAAGTATGTTGTACATATACATACATTTGTCGCATTACCTTCCAAGTAGTTTTTATTTTGGCCAGTTGTTCTTGTGATACACGGAAACTCTGATAATCACAGTTCTTTTTAGTTCAGCTCCCTGCTAATTGGGCACAGGTATGTTGGTGATTCACTGTTACGTGATCAGCCTGGAGGTGGAAAAGTGACATAAGGAGCTCCAAAGCTTAGATAAGAAGCTAAATTGCTGAATTATAAAATATTGGTGCCATATGTCTGACTGTGCAATGTGGAAGAGGTACATAAATTGCAAAATCAGCTATCCAAAATTACAAATCTTTTGACAGGTAAAACGTTTGACATGTTATTTATACAGTAAAACCTTGAATTGGGAGTAACTTGGTTTGAGAGTATTTTGCACGACAAGCAATTTTTTTTTATAAACTTTGACTTGATAAACAAGTGATGTCTTGATATACAAGTAGTGTCACATCATAACTGAGTATAAAAGAGGAGAGAGGTGCCTAAGTGTATCAATATGGTTACATTTAATGAAGGTATGACATTTAGCAACTCACATGGTTGATGATTAAAACAGAAAAATCTAAGTGTGCAGGCTTCTGGGTTAAAGCTGTCCACATAGGCCATCCTCTTCACCGCCATTGATGTCATCCCTTCCACGACCACTTCATGCTTCACTTTTAGATCGCTCTACTGCATGGTAGTCTTCCTGGTCACGATTGCAGACTGACAGCGGTGAGAGCCGATGGTGCAGAGGATGATCTATGTGGACAGCTTTACCCCAGATGCCTGCATACTTAGATGTGCTTCTTTTAATCATCAACCATGCGAGTTGCTAAATGTAGTACCCTCATTAACCACTTAGGCCGCGTACACGCGATTAGTCCATCCGATATGAATGATCCGACGGAGAAAGCAGACTTATGATCTGATGTGCATACACACCATCATTTTCAAAACCGATCAGGTCAGAACGCGTTGAAGTATAACACACGACGTGCTGAAAATAACGAAGTTCAATGCTTCCAAGCATGCGTCGACTTGATTCTGAGCATGCGCGGGTTTTAAACTGATGCTTTTGCGTACTAACCATTGGTTTTGACCTATCGGTCAGCCGTCCATCGGTTCGATTTTAAAGCAAGTTCTCTTTTTTTGGTCCGAAGGACAACAGACCGATGGGGCGTACACACGGGCGGTTTGGACAGAAACTGAACTTCAGTCCGTTTTCATCGGTTTGGACCGACCGTGTGTACGCGGCCTTAAGGACCGCCTGACGCCCATATACATCGGTAGAATGGCACAGCTGGGCACAGACACGTACATGTACGTCGCCTTTAAGAGCCCAGCCGTGGGCTGCGAGCGCACGCGACCTGGTCCGAAGCTCCGTGACATCGGCCGCGAGACCCGCGATCAGTCCCAGGAGCTGAAGAACGGGGAT
The DNA here is from genome assembly GCF_905171775.1 of Rana temporaria. Lineage (NCBI taxonomy): Eukaryota > Metazoa > Chordata > Amphibia > Anura > Ranidae > Rana > Rana temporaria. The sequence goes on from NC_053492.1 coordinate 209,962,988, forward strand.
TGATGTGTGTAAACATACCTTCCCCGTTCTTCACAGTGGCAGTGTCATTGATCGTCTGTTCCCTGATATAGGGAAAGACGATCAATGACGTCACACGTCCAGCTCCGCCCACCTACAGTTAGAAACACATATGAGGTCACACTTAACCCCTACGGCGCCCCCTAGTGGTTAGCTCCTAAACTGCAATTGTCATTTTCATAGTAATCAATGCATTGTTATAGCACTTTTTGCTGTAAAAATGACAATGGTCCCAAAAATGGGTCAAAATTGTCTGATGTGTCCACCATAATGTCGCAGTCACGAAAAAAATCACTGATCGCTGCCATTAGTAGTAAAAACAAATTATTAATAAAAATGCCATAAAACTATCCCCTATTTTGTAAACGCTATACATTTTGCGTAAATCAATTGTTAAACGCTTATTGAATTTTTTTTTACCAAAAATAGGTAGAAGAATACGTATCAACCTAAAATGAGGGAAAAAAAAGTGTTTTTATATCTTTTTTGGGGATATTTAGGTGATCAAATACCACCAAAAGAAAGCTCTATTTGTGGGAAAAAAAGGACGCCAATTTTGTTTGGGAGTCACATCGCACGACCGCGCAATTATCAGTTAAAGCGACGCAGTGCTGAATCGCAAAAAGGGGCAAGATCCTTAACCTGCATATTGGTCCGGGTCTTAAAGCGGGAGTTCACCCAATTATGTTTTTTTTTCTCTTTTCCCCATAGATGGATGCTCGTTTTGTCTAGGGGAATCAGCTAGTTGTTTTAAAATATGAGCCGTACTTACCGTTTTCGAGATGCATCTTCTCTGTCGCTTCCGGGTATGGGTCTTCGGGAGCGGGCGTTCCTTCTTGATTGACAGTCTTCCGAGAGGCTTCCGACGGTCGTAATCCATCGCGTCACTAGTAGCCGAAAGAAGCCGAACGTCGGTGCGGCTCTATACTGCGCCTGCGCACCGACGTTCGGCTTCTTTCGGAAAATCGTGACGCGATGGATGCGACCGTCGGAAGCCTCTCGGAAGACTGTCAATCAAACTAGGAACGCCCAGTCCCGCAGCCCACACCCAGAAGCGGCGGAGAAGATGCATCACGTAAACGGTAAGTACGGATCATATTTTAAAACAACTAGCCGATTCCCCTAGACAAAACGAGCATCCATCTAAGGGGAAAAAGTGTCATGTGCGGGTGAACCTCCGCTTTAAGTGGTTAAATGTAACCATATTGCTACACTTGGAGGCACCTCTCTTCTGTTTTATACTCTGTAGCTCCTGTTGCTTCTAATCCCTATGTGGAAGTTGTCATTTGTGAATGAACATTTTATGGTTACACAACCTGGTAACATTGCTATTATCTTTTTATATGGACTATAGACTGAAGCACTTATAAATAAATGGCTGTGGAATGAATCATCTGAGTTTTCATTTTTTCTTATGGGGAAATTCACTTTGATATACAAGTGCTTTGGATTACAAGCATGTTTCCGGAATGAATTATGCTTGCAATCCAAGGTTTAACTGTACTTCTGGTTTATGATTCCCCTGTATGTTTATACTGGTTATTCACTAACAGACAACATCAATTACTGCAGCTGATGATCATTAACACCAGGAACTAAGTTTTCAACATTTTGGGACACACATTGACATTGTTCATAAAAGCTGAAATGTTCTTCAGTGCCTCTAAAATTGTTCTTGGCAGAAAAGTGTAGCAAGGGAAGGCCTGTTTTATTTGAAGTAGTGCAAGACTTGCTTTTAAATTATTTTGTACAATATACTGCCTTAAGGGGATTCTTGTAAGCATTCATAAAAGCTTTAAAGATATCAGCCGAGGCTTATTATACAACGTTAAAGAACATTGGACCTTTTGGTATTAACAAAGACAGAGCTAGAAGGAAATGCATTAAAATGAAATGTCTGTGAGCTACAAAAAGGAACACTATATTAAACCAGCACACATAACACTCACAAACACCAACATTTTTCATACTGTTATTAAGATGCTAAATAAATAATTTTATTTTAGACTTGCACATTCAGCATTAAGCAAAAGTGAAAACAATCGTGCACTCTTGAATGGTAAATATGCATGAAAACATACAGAATGGACTATCTACAATAAAAAGAGATAATACCTAAAAGTAAAAACTGAATTCGAAACCAAACCCAATCCATTTTGTTTTTTTTCTGGCATATTACATTTTCTTTGGAGTTACAGAAAAATAAGTATTAAGGCTAATAGAGAAGGGGTTAAGATTGAATGTCCCCATGTTGATGGGGACAAGGGCCTCATGCCCACAACCCTTGCCCGGTGGTTGTGGGGGTCTGGGGGCGGAGGGCTTATCGGAATCTGGAAGCCACCTTTAACAAAGGGGACCCCCTATGTGAATTGGTAAGGGGTACATTGTACCGGTGAAAATGTAAGACGGTTTAAGACAAGTCCTTTATTAAAAATTAAAATTAAAAATAACCCAGCGATGTAATCCAGTCTCTCGATGTCTGTCCAGCGATGTAATCCCGTATCTCCATGTCCAATGATGATCTATTCTCCAGCGATGCTCCAGTCTCCACTCCAGTGAGGAATGTAACCCCCGTGACACGTAAGAAGGGGCAGGGTCACCCGTCCAAGTCATTGGGTAACCCCCGGCTTTCCCCTTAGCAATTTACATAGGGGGAGCGGGATATGGGGGTCCCCTTTGTTAAAGGGGGCTTCCAGATTCCGATAAGCCCCCCACCCACAGACCCCCACAACCACCAGGATGAGGCCCTTGTCCCCATCAACATGTGCACATTCTCCCCATGTTGAGGGCATGTGGCCTGGTATGGTTCAGGAGGGGGGCAGGTTGCATGTTCGGATAAGGGTCTGGTATGGATTTTTGGGGGGAACCCCACGCCATTTTTTTTTAAATGGTGCGGGGCCTGATATGGAATTTGGGGGAGACCCCCATGCTTTTTTTTGTTGACATTTTTTTCAATGACTTTGACTTTGATCTGTATTGCCAGGACCCGCTAATTCATGAATAGCCGAGAGTAGTTAAATTACTTTTTTCCTTTAAAAATGACATTTTGTGCAGGGACAGTTCTAAACACGGGAAACATGTGCTACTTTACATACTATAGACAGCCCCCAGGTACGAAATTTTAAGGAATATTTCACTTTTATTGTTTCACTTTAAGCATTATTAAAATCACTGCTCCCGAAAAAACAGAAATTTTTAAAACATTTTTTGCATTGATACATATCCCCTGAGGTAGGACCCAGGTCCCCAAACACTTTTTATGACAATAACTTGCATATTAACTTTTAAAATTAACACTTTTGATTTCTCCCATAGACTTTTAAAGGGTGTTTCGCGGCTTTTTTCGAATTTGCCGCAAACACCCCAAATTGTCCGCTGTTCGCCGAACGGGCGAACAGCTAATATCCGACTCAAAAATAAAGCTCATCCCTAGCCCTATCGTTTTGGACAACAAGAATATGGGTGAGATACCCACAGTTCTTTCACTGAACCTTGTTGTATAGATCGAGTGTGCAATTCCAAAATCCTAAAACTGAGTATCTTTCAGCTTTCAGATTACCTTGGGTTTAGTAAAAACTTTTGTTAAAAGTGTTTATTGCATATGTGCTCACTATCTTATAATCTTACTCACAATTTTTTGTACATACATATTATTCATAGTTGTTTTAATCCAGTATGAGGAACCATATATTTGTAATTTTAAATATTATTTCAAAATCCTTTTTTATGATTGCCTGATGGACACCTCAGTGCAAGTGCCATTGTATTGTATGTAGTCCCAACAATTTAATATTTTTAAATTGTTGTGTTGTAACTCTGTCTATGCCCCTTGTATATGGAAGCAGCTTAAAGCGGTTCTCCACCCTAAAGTGGAGTCCCGCTGATCGGAACCCTCGCCCCCTCCGGTGTCACATTTGACACCTTTCAGGGGGAGGGGGGTGCAGATACCTGTCTAAAGACAGGTATTTGCACTCACTTCCGGCCACACGCTACGGGCAAAAGACGGGCATTCCGTCACATCCCGTCTGTCGCCCGTTGTGTGCTGGGAACACTCGGCTCCCAGCACACAGCGGGAGCCAACCGGCTGGCGCGGCGCGACTCGCGCATGCGCCGTAGGGAACCGGGCAGTGAAGCCGCAGCGCTTCACTTCCTGGTTCCCTGAGCGTGGATGGCGGGGGGAGCAGCAGAGAGACGAGCGATCGCTCGTGCTCTGCTGCGATCGGCGCTGGACTCCAGGACAGGTAAGTGTCCTAATATTAAAAGTCAGCAGCTGCAGTATTTGTAGCTGCTGGCTTTTAATATTATTTTCCCGTGGCACATCCGCTTTAAGTACCTGAATTTTACTTAATATCAGCTTCCTGCAGTCCCTGTACAGAGAACCAGCACAGTGAGCTAAGGAGAGAGCAGTGCAAAAGAGAAATTATTAGTCTGCTGCTCCTCCTTTTATCATCCGTTTAGAGGCTTGGTAAGAAACTGTACTGCTTGACAGAGTCATATAAATTTTTGAACTGGATGGCAGAAATATCTATGGTAGCTATGCAGTATGTAGTTTATATGTGTAAAGGGAGTAAAGGTGGCACTTACTAAATCAAACAATATAGTAAATTATATATAAATTATAACATGCCAAATGATCCTGTGCAAATCAGCAATACATGCAATACAATAAATTCTGTATCCAATTAAACTTGTGCCCAATTTTCCTGCAAATGTGCAAATAGGCAAATACAAATAAAACACAAATATAATAAAGTGCAACACATATTTAAAAATCTGGGCCCAATTAATTACTGTGCAGAGAATTGCGTAATTAAGCAAATGTGCAAAAATGTAAATAAATATAAATGGTGCAAATAAGAAATAATACAACATAAATGTGCAAATGGTGATTCCAACTAATTCAGACACAACAATGTGTAAAACAACAACTGTGCCAATAGCCTAATGTGCAAAGTGAAATTTTCTGAGCAGTCCAAAATAATGTGCATACAATCCAAGTGTGAATATAGAATCCAACATTAAATTCAGAGTGCAAGTGCCTTCATCTGGTGCAAGTGCCCACGTTTCCCTGAGCCTCTCACCTTATCTGGATCATAAGTGAGCCTCTCTGATGAATACCACTGGTCTATCGATCACTGGCAGATCAATTTCTTGTTCAATCCAACAAAGGTCAGGCTTCCTGGGTTTACATGCTCAAAGAACATAACAGAAGAGAAAGGGGGGCTCCATAGTGCAGTATATTTGATAAAAGTAGTTTATTAAATGGTATATACACTTACAGTTAAAACGGCATAAACACGGGGGCGTGTCCAGCCACAGGAGTGTATGGACGCAGTGTGAGGGAGCTCTGCTATAACAGACTTCCCTGAGCTACTTATATAGCGACTTTTAAGCCCCGAGTGACACCGTTTTGTTCCGGAGGACAGCGGGAACAAAAGAGGGATGGCGGCCAAAAGAAAAACGAGAGAGGGGCTACGTAAGCTGAGTGAGTTCTGTAGCCCTGCTGCACCTCAGAGAATCCAAGATGGCGCCGGCCCCTCTCCTCATGAAAGCAATACTGCCAGCTCTGACATAGCTGTGGAGAAACATAGTGCTTCACAGGCTGAATGCAGCACAGAGCACCAGGAGGACATTCTGAGCCCTGTGAGGCAGAGGAGAAGGATTTCTGATAAAGAAGGTAGCTTTTCCATCATTAACCCTGACACTGCCTATATTCCAGAATGTAATCCTTATGATGACAAACTTAATGCTATACAGACAGCAGGTCAACCCATACTGGACACGACTATAAAAGAAATGATTATGTCCCTCAGGGGTGCCTTACAGCATGACATGCTGAGCTATATGCACAAGTCCAAACTAGAAATTGACACGCTGGGGGACAGAGTGGACTATGTTGAGAATAAGATGTGCGATTTTACCTCAGCGCACAACGAGTTAATAGATTCTCACTTTGACCTGGAGGAAGAAGTCAGACAGCTTAGAATTAAGGTCGGAAATATCGAGGACCAGAGCAGAAGAAATAATATAAAATTCAGAGGAATACCAGAAACAGTGAAACCATCAGAGCTGAAAGGCTTTATTAAAAGCATGATTTCAGACCTAATTCCTTCAGTCTCAAAACAAGAATTAGAGATTGATAGAGCTCACAGGCTCCCTAAACCACAGCATATAGCTGAAAAGTTACCGCGAGACGTCATTGCTAGATTTCATTTTTTTGAGGTAAAGGATCAGCTCATGCAATACGCTAGACGCCATTCACCACTACCTGACCCTTACGCTGGGATAATCCTTTTCTCAGACCTCTCCCAAGCGACAATTCTAGCTCGCAAGAACATGAATTCAATCACAAAAATATGCCGCAACCATGGAATGATCTATAAATGGGGGTTCCCCACAAAATTGCTTATAGATTACAAAGGATCCTCCTACGCAATTAAAAGTTTGGATCAGGGTCTAAAACTTCTTCGCTCCTGGGGTTTGATCCCCAATCAAGAGACTGATAAAATGGATGTCAGCGCTCCTGGACCAATACCACAAGACTGGAAGAAAAAAGAGAACTTAGTCCACCATTAATTTGGTTCTACCGGTTTTCTAACGTTTGCCTTCAATATTTCATTTGGGAATTACCTGATGGCTCAGGGGAGGACGTTTAAGGGAACTTGTTTGAGTTATTCCCTATAACCTCCTACTTAAAAGTACATGTTATTGTACACAGGAGTTGTTCCACAACTCCTCCTATTTTTTCTGATTTTTGTTTTGTTTTTGTTGTTTGCCTTCCACTATAGTATCTGCACCATGCTGTTTTACCTGATACAACACCTCCACCTACTGGAAATAAAGTATTACTGCATCTGCACTCTGCTTTTTCCACATTTTAACATGCAACTTGTCTACAAAAATGATCTTGCATCTCAGCAATTATCCTCTTATCAGCAATGACCCTTAAACTCTTGTCAATGAATGTGAAGGGCCTCAATAGCCCATACAAGAGGAGAGCTCTATGGGCCGACGCCATCAAATTTGGCAGCGACATCCTCTGTATCCAAGAATCTCATTTCGCCAAGGATAAGTCTCCTAAATTTCAACATCACAAATTTCCACATATTTTTGTTTCCAACCACAAGAAAAAGAAAAGAGGGGTGATTACGGCTGTAAAGGATACGGTTTCCTTTCAGCAATTAGACCTTAAGACGGATGCCCATGGAAGATATATTATTTTAGTAGCCTCTATAGATAACTCAACGTATACTATTGTCAACATTTATGCTCCAAATAAGAATCCCCATCAGTTTATCCAGAAAGTGATCAAGATGGCAAGGAAGATTCAGAAGGGTTGTCTTATTATTTGTGGAGACTTTAATGCACCCCTAGACCCAGATATGGACACTTCAAGAAAAGGAAAGACTCCTAGGAAAGGTTTAGCTGATATTTTCTTGAAAGAAGATTTGTATGATCCATGGAGATGCTTACACACTACAGAGAAAGATTTTACATTTTTTTCTAATGTTCACAAGTCATACTCTAGATTGGATTACTTTATCACAGACAAAAATCTCCTACCGAAAATAGTGGACGCAAAAATTCATAATCTAACTTGGTCAGACCACACTCCTATTACGATAGAAATTGATTCTAATCAAATCTGCCCCAACAATTACTTATGGAGGAATAATACATTTATTCTTGCACAGGGGAAACATCAGTCTGTGATGAAGGAATCTATTGAAGAATTTTTTGTTATGAATGACAATAGTAGTGTTAACGATGCTACTTTATGGTGTTCCCACAAGGCCTACGTTAGGGGCCTCCTGATACAATTAACTGCCAGGGAGAAAAAAAATAGAAATATCAAAATAAACTCACTACTAAAAGAGATTGCATGTCAAGAAGAGTTACATAAAAAAAATCCTCTAGATATTAATTTGGAACGTCATCTTTCCACTCTAAGAATGGAACTCAAATCTATTCTGATAACTGACCATGAGAAGTACTTTAAGAAACTTAATTTAAAATATTATTCAGAAGGTAACAGAGCGGGTAAACTATTAGCCTCCCAATTACGCCAGCGTAGACAAAAAAATAAAATTATTAAATTAGCCCACCACAAATCAGGAAAAGTAATGTTCAATCCCCAAGAAATTGTAGATGCATTTTCACAGTACTATGAAGAATTATACAATCTTAAAGAAGATATCAATACCCCCCAACCTAATACTAATAAAATAGAAACTTTTTTGGATACTGTTAATTTACCCTCCATCGACCCAATATCCTTAGAAAATCTCAATAAACCAATCTCCAATGAAGAAATTTTGAAAGTCATAAATGATCTTCCCAAAAATAAAGCTCCAGGTGCTGATGGACTGTCAGGTGAATATTACTCGGTTTTTAAGGATATTTTAGCCCCATATTTATCCAGACTTTTCAATCAAGCAGCAAATTCAAAAACTTTCCCAAATGAACTTCTAGAAGCTGTAATAATAACACTTCCAAAACCTGACAAAGATCCTGACTCTCCCTTGAATTATAGACCCATATCTTTACTAAATTCCGATCTTAAAATTTATGCGAAAGTCCTAGCAAATAGATTAGTTGACATCACCCCCTCATTAATTAGACCCGATCAAGTAGGATTCGTTAAAGGTAGACAAGCTCCCGATAGCACTAGAAGAATGCTGAATATTATTAACAGAATACATAATGATCGAATGCCCGCCCTACTTTTAACACTTGATGCAGAAAAAGCATTCGACAGAATGCACTGGGGATATATTTCACACACTTTATCTAAATTTGGCCTTGAAGGATTTATACACTCTGCTATTATGGCATTATATACTCATCCCACTGCTAAAGTTTTTTCCTCAGGTATGCTTTCTAGAACTTTCACACTAACCAACGGGACCAGACAAGGGTGCCCTTTATCCCCACTGATTTTTTCCCTTGCAATAGAACCCCTAGCGGAATATATTCGCTCTTCCCCAGATATCAAAGGCATTGCGATTGGTCAGGATGAACACAAGTTGGGCCTTTTCGCTGATGACATTATACTGACTCTGGCCGATCCTGAATTATCCTTACCTTCAGTAATTAATGCACTAGAAACATTTAAGGAAGTCTCATACTACAAAATCAACATAAATAAATGTTACATATTACCCATAAATATCCCTACTCCATTAACAGTCAGCCTTAAATCAAAGTTTGGATTCATATGGAATAACAACTCGTTAGAGTACTTAGGAATTCGACTTGCACCACTGCCAGCCAAAATTTATGATGTTAACTTCCCCCCCCTCATAGAACAAATTAGTGGCGACCTATCGAAAATGCAGAAAATTCAATTATCATGGGTCGGGAAAATAGCTGCATTCAAAATGCAAACATTACCAAAGATCATATATTACTTTAGATGCCTTCCTATCCCAATTCCGGCTAAATTCTTCAAGCAACTAAACATTAAACTGAGATTTATTTGGAATAAAAAAAAAAACAAGGGTAGCCTTTTTCATTCTTACCTCCATTACGGCTCATGGTGGTATGAACTTACCTGACATCAGGAATTACTATTATGCAGCAATACTAGATCAAATGAAATATTGGTTCTCCCCCCAGAAAGATAAACTATGGTTGAACATAGAACAAGATTCTACCAAGGCCTCCGATTTATACACCCTAGCATTAGCTAATATTGTACTCCCAAAAGTAGTCAATCCCAATCTATTAAGTATTAAGGCCACACTATTTGCATGGAAACACATACTTTCTAAATCTAGACATTTAGGAAATAAATCTAAATTATACCTCCCTACAGAAATGATTAACTACTGCAAAATCCATATGTCAGTAGACGATTGGATCAAACAGGGATATTATCTTTACGTTAACCTCCCCCTGAATTATAAAAATGTCACTTTGTGCAAGCTGGGAAGGTGTAAGCGTCTGAGGGATTTTAACCCGGAAAATACGATAGAGATACCATTGTTAATCTGGGATTATTTATCCCAACAAAGGGATTACGTTAAAAAAGGTATTTCATACTTCTATAACATACTTTCATCCCAGCCAGTTGAAAAAAACGCTCATATGATAAAATGGGAAAAAAACTTAGACGTATCCTTTTCCTGGGATCAATGGAAAAAATCATTCCAGACAATTAAAAATGCATCTTCATGCATCGAACATTTGGATAACGCCCAAAAAATTACCAATAGATGCTATCTAACTCCCTACAGGCTATCTAAAATCTACCCTACAATGTCCGACATTTGTTGGAGGTGCAAAGAACAAACTGGAAACCTCCTACACACTCTTTGGAGTTGCAAATCACTGAGAAGCTTTTGGAACTCAATATCATCCTTCATAGCAGATTTCACAGGCAACCTGCTTACGCTTACACCTGCCTCAGCTTTACTGGGCATTGACCTGGAGATATACCCTACCATTTATAGAACTGTCGTGACCCATATCTTGATAGCCTCGAGACTAACTGTTGCTAAACTATGGAAATCCACAGAAGCACCTAATATTTCCACGGTTATAAATAGAGTGAATACCCAAGCTCAATTCGAGCTGATGCTAGCTTATAAAAACCACACAATCCCCTCTTTTAGGAAAAAATGGAAAACATGGCTAACACATCATAGAGCCTCCACCTATTTAAAAGATTGCAATATTTATTTTCTACTTGAGTTTTTGAAAACATTTATGCTTAGTATTAAGCAGTATGCAGGTGTAGAGCAATGAATATTTTATTAGTTTATAGTGGATATTTTGTTTGTATTTATTTTACTTTTATTTTTATCTTTATTTATTTATTTTTACTCTTTCTATAGTACAGGCTGTACCATTACTTATCGTGATGTCCTTCCAGTCCTACAGTTAGAACCCAGTTGGGGTAGACTGGTCTAGGTCATCAAGGCCCGTACCATGTTTACAAGCACAGCCTTTACAGATCTGATTATATCTCTGCTGTTTTGTTTGTACTGCAACTCTGTCATTTATGCTTTTGCTGTATGTATGTACTATTTTATTGATATAATAAAAAATTTATAGTTGGAAAAAAAATAAAAAATAAAAACGGCATAAACACAGCATGTAAGTAAAAGACTTCCAGTCTCGGCCACGACCGGAAGTGACATCACCACGACTCTGTCTCCCTGACGCGTTGCGTTACTGTCAACGTGACTTTCTCAAAGGGTGTCCCAAGCCAGACAGACAGATGCTTATTTATTTACATATTTGCACATTTGCTTAACTACGCAATTCTCTGCACAGGAATTAATTGGGCACAGATTATGATTTTTTTGCACTTTATTATATTTATGTTTTTATTTGTATTTGCCTATTTGCACATTTGCACAGGAAAATTGGGCACACGTTTAATTGGATTCATAATTTATTGTATTGCACTTATTGCTGATTTGCACAGGATCATTTGGCACGTTATAATTTATATATAATTTACTATATAGTTTGATTTAGTAAGCGCCACCTTTACTCCCTTTTTTTATTGCTTTTAGTGTGTGAACACCTCATTGGTGGCTGCTGCTTTTTATTAGTTTTTAGAGTTAGCTTTTTACCCTTGTGGTTTGCGCATTAGTTACCCCTTTTATCATAGTTCATATGTGTATTTATCTGTTTGCCTTGAGTTCAGTTTTAAGGGAGAATCAGATGAATAATTATCAGGTCATCTAGTTAAATTAAATGTTTAATATCCCTAATAATAATAATAATAATGATAATAATAATAATAATAATAATAATAATAATAATAATAATAATAATAATAATAATAATAACAATAATAATAATAATAATAATAAAAATAATAATACAATTTTGTTGCATTTTCAGACATTGAATCTTACTTGCACGGTCTTTGGAAACCCTGATCCAGAAGTGACATGGCTGAAGAATGACAGGGATCTTGAGATAACTGACCATTTTCTATCCACACTTGACAATGGAAAGTATGCCAGCCTTACAATAAAAGATGTGTCCTCAGATGACTCTGGAAAATATGGCATTAATGTTAGAAACAAGTATGGTGGCGAAACAGTGGATATTACTGTAAGTGTATACAAATATGGTGAAGACTTACCGGAAGTTAAACCTACTCAGATGTCTAAACCTGCACCTTCACATGCACATGCACCTGCACCTGCTTCTGCTCCTGCACCTGCACCCGAGAAAGCTAAGCCAGCAGCCCCCAGAGCAGGAAGGACAACTAGAAAGTAAATCTGTCAGAATACATTAGATCAAAGTATATCTACCTGGTTGACAGTATTAGTTTTGCTACATGTTTATAAAGCAGACCCGCTGGCTTTGTGCTCTTGTAATGTTCTACTTTTTAAAATAAAGCTATAATCACTCTGGAGAAAAGTAACAATGTTAAAAAGACCATACATATACTAGATATAACTTCAATTAAATTCTTAAATCTTTTGGATTAAGCTAAAGCCTTTAAAACAGGTCTACTTAATAAACCAAAGGTCTCTATGCCTGAATGTTAGACAACTGTAACTTGTAATATATTAATATCCTCAAATCCAAGTTAATTACATATTTGGCTTATAATATAATTTGTATTTTTAAAAGACATGACATACACTTCAGTTGCCAAAATGCTACCAGTATGATTCATTAAGTCATAATAGCAAGCTTCACACGCCCTGATGCTATTTGCCATTGAATTACACAGTTGGCAGGAAATAAATCCTGACCCTCTGGAGGTAGTTTAAAAGTTTTGTAGTTTACTGATATTAACAGTCCAGCAAGAGAAAAACAAGCGTCAACTTAATTGCAGTTTTGTCTACGAGAAAACTTTATAATCTTCTCCTCAGCCACCCAATGTGTATGTTCTCAAAGAGGATTTAATTCAAAGGTTTAATTTATTCTTATCTGGTCTTAGTTTAATATAAAGCAGTGAAAAGCAGCACACAGCTTCCATGGAGTTTGGAAAACAAGCATAGCCCATAGCTAAGCTTACCAGATGTGTTATTGTCATATCAACCAGTACAAATATCAGATTATGTCTATGTATGCATCATTGGAAATTAAACATTTCCCTGTAATGCAGTGTCACTTGGCCATATTGGAATCACCTAATGTTGTTTTCCTTGCTTTGTGCTAATAAACTTAAATAGACACCTGTGCCTTTTCTGCATTAAATCACTTTTATTTTCCTTGTCTTGTCCTTTTCTCACTCATGCATGCTAATGTTCTACTTTGCACATCTATTGGGCACCCTTACTATGCACTTTACTTACAAATGATCTCATTTTTTATGCTAGATAAATATGACTTGAAGGGCTACTATACCAGAAATCAAAATAATGATGTTATGAGCATTAGAGCTACTGCTAGCATTCACACTTACACATTTAAATCTTCCAATATCAGAAGCTGAATTATTTTACATTTATGTAAGCCTGCTGTGTGGATTCTTGATTTTTATTAGATTCCAGTGGATGCAAAAAAACAAAAACAAACAAAAGAAGCAAATTCTCAGCTGATAGTGTTCTACTAAAGGAAAACAAAAAAGGGTATCCACTGGTGTTGAAAAAACACTTTGGTTTTAAATTATCTTGTTGTTATTCTCTCCTAAGCCTTAAAGTGTAAGGCCCCATACACACGGGAGGATTTATCCGCGGATACGGTCCAGCGGACCGTTTCCACGGATAAATCCTCTCGAGGATTTCCGCGGATTTCTATGCGATGGAGTGTACTCACCATCGCATGGAAATCTGCGCTGAAATCCTCTGGCGATGACGTGTCGCGCCGTCGCCGCGATTATGACGTGGCGACGTGCGCGACGCTGTCATATAAGGAATTCCACGCATGCGTCGAATCATTACGACGCATGCGGGGGATCCCTTCGGACGGATGGATCCGGTGAGTCTATACAGACCAGCGGATCCATCCGTTGGGATGGATTCCAGCGGATAGATTTGTTTAGCATGTCAGCAAATATTCGATCTGCTGGAATCCATCCCAGGGGAAAAATATCCGCGGAAAAATATCCGCTGGAGTGTACACACCATAGGATCTATCCGCTGAAACCCATTCGCTGGGATTTTTCAGCGGATGGATTCTATCGTGTGTATGGGGCCTTAGTGTTTTCAGCCAAGGAAGCTGCCATCTTTGCCTCTGTTTAATCTACAACTGCCATGATGCTGCACATGTGATCAGTTATGACACCAGCCATTGGATGGTTTGAAACTGTTTTATGGATGGGGTTACTTCCGCTCTAAAGGATAAGTTCACCTTTCTAAAGACCATAATAAAGTTACATTTTTTACAGGTAAAAAAATGTGACTTTATTATTTTTTATTAAGAGCCTGTGAAACATTAAAACTCACAATCAGCAGATTGCAGGTGCAATGTCAGGCTGCTGCAGACCATCTGTGTAGCTGTCTGCCTGTACCTCATATGGGCAGGCAGTTACTGAATGACAGGAAGAATCAATTAACTGCTAGAGTGCTCACCAGTGCCCTGGTAGTTTATTGAGAAAGACGAGCCATCAGCCACAAAAACTGTTGGTTGTTGTAGTTCATTCAGTAACAGAACTCTGTGAATGAATGATGCTGTGTTCTTTTCAAATTGTGACAGCATGTGCAGGGAAAAGAGCCCTGGCCCGCTGTTACATTTAGTAGGTAAATTAAGGAGAAGCTGCAGGAGCGGGAGCATGTTACATGTTTCACCCCAAAAGGGAGGAACATGTAATGTGTTCCCAAAGGTAAACATATACTTTAACCACTTCGTTACCGGGCCTATTTTGGCACGGTTCTCCTTTATGTAAAAATCACATTTTTTTTGCTAGAAAATTAATCAGAACCCCCGCTGCCTAGAAGAACGATCGAGCGGCGGAACCGGAACCAGAAGAATCGTTCTTCTGGTGCACAGAATCGCCGGCTGAAGACGTCCCAGGACGTCCTACGGATCTGAAGTGGTTAAGGGGTAGTTATTTGGTTTTTGTTATGTATCAGTTTACATGCACTGAGTTTTACTGCTATAGTTAGCAGTATCCTAGTTGTTGTTTTTTTTCCCACTGTATTTATTTTTTCCACTCCACGTACCCCTTTCTCTTTCCATGTATCACCCACCACCTCTCCCTCCCCCCTCCCCTTTCCCACAGCGCAGTTATCATTATTCTTATATGTTTCTGGAAAAGGTTTCTATTTTACAAATAGGGACTTCTATATTTTATATAGATTCATAAAAAAAAAAACTTCATAGTATGTACATAAATGTTAACTATTTTCTGGATTCAAGTAGTAAAGACTATTGATAGAGATCTATCTATTATTTATTATTTATTTTTAAATTAAAATTTACTTCATCATAAACATATAATATCACTGATAGTTTAAGGCTGTTCTCCTCAAGTACTGCAAATAAAAAAAGCATATTTGCAAATATTGCATAATGTTGAATTTTAGAAAGTTTTTTTTAGAAAAAATTTCACTTCAAAATAGTACAAGAAACAAAAGCCGTATGAACGACAATTGTTAAGAGACAATACAAGTTAAAGGGGTTGTAAACCCTCAAGGTTTTTCGCCTTAATGCATTCTATTCATTAAGGTGAAAAACCTTCTGTAGTGCAGCAGCCCCCCAGAGCCCCCCAGAGTCCCCCTTTTACTTACACTTGATTTGGGGAGGAGCCAGGAGCGCCGCTAGAGGACCCCAGAAGAGGAGGATCAGGGTAATTTTGTGCAAAACCCATTCACAGAGGAGGTAAGTATAACATGTTTGTTATTTAAAAAGAAAATAACCTTTACAACCCTTTTAACATACAATCATGTATAAAGTCGATTACAAAGTTGATTCATAGGAAGTAACAATCAAATAAGATAAGTAAAAATACAGCAGTAATCATATACTGAGTGAATTCCAGTGGTACATCATGTATCAAATAAGGTATGTGGGGTCTAAAGGCAGTTCGCCCCAGTGAGACCAACTGTTTAAATCTGGGAGAACTTTCAATGAAAGGGAAACCTAAGATTTAGCACTAATGTGAAAATTGTGTTGGGGCTGGGTGCTGAATGGAGCCAGGGTTGACATAAGAAAATTGATTTGTCCAGTAGGAACCTCTGCTGGAAGCAAGCATCAGCTCATATGCGCAATCAGGTTTAGGGTGTACTGCATGGAAGAAGGACCGTTGAGAGGATCTGGAAGACCTCCGGCGAGAAGATATGCAGGGTGTCGCCTGATTGTTTGCAGTTTCTCCAACATAAATAGGAGGTTTGACTGTAGAATGTAGCTAGCTTGGCATGGGTTAGGTATCATTGTAGGGAAAGTTTTTGAGTTTGCTCCCAAAGTGCAGAGCAGCTTGTGGATTTGTAAATGTACTGAAAGGCTTGGGTCCAATGTCGGTCAGTGAATGTGGCTTTTAGGTCTACCTCCCATTGTAAGAATGGTTTAGATTTGACAAATGTATTTTTTGAGTGGAATATATGACTGATATACCTTTTTGGTTGGTAATGGTGCTAGTAAGGTAATGCCATACTGGTCTGCGAACTGCATACAGAGGGTTTGTGATTCTGGAGAGTTGAAACTCCTGTTGAATGGTAGCAAAGGATTTGATGGAAGATTCAGTAAAAAGGTCTTGAAGGTTATTAATACCATGGTCTCGCCATTTTTTCAGTGAGATGTCAGGAATGATTAGCGTAAGTGTTTAGGGTGATGTTCTGAGATAGTTGTCGTGAAATATGGCATTAAATCACCGTTAATGAGCGCCAGGCAGATATTGAGGCTACCATAGGGGGTGAGATAGCGGATGGTAGTGGAGAGCCTTAAGGAGCACCTAAAAGCCACAGATTGAGATTTTGCCTGGTACATATTTTCCCCCTTCCAATTGATGGTGGTGGCAATTCACTCAGTTGAGAGATAAGAGTAGCAATGTAGTAGTCATTGAAGTCTACATAACCCTCCCCTCCTACTGATCTGTGATTAAAACATTTGTAATAGGCGCAACAAGGTTTTTTTACTGCCCCAGATGTAGGCGCCAAGCATAGATTGTAGGGAGGCAAAATACAAGTTTGGTACAGGGATTGGTCGAGTCCTAAACATGTACAGAACTTGGGGGAGAACCATCATTTTAAAGGCTGCAAGCCTTCCTGACCAGGAGAATTCATGTTTTTGGAGCGAGTTGAGTTCATGATTCATTTTGGTGAGAAATGAAAGATAGTTTGCTTGGAATAGACCTTTCACTGATTTGGTCAGTTGGATACCTCGGTATGATATACTGGTTTCTGCCCAGAAAAAGGGAAATTGTTGTTCTAAGATAGATCTAGTAATTCCATCTAGGTGTAGGCTTAGAATAGTTGATTTAGACTTGTTTACTTTATAATATGATACTCTGCTAAACCATTGTAATGTTTTATTTTTTCACTTAGTGAGGAAGTCAGATTTGTTACCATTAATACCACATCATCGGCAAAACAAGCTGCTCTAGCTTGCCAATGTGAAAGCCTGAAATGAGAGGGTTGGACCTTATGTGCTCAGCAAGGGGTTCTATGAGGATATTAAAAATTAATGGTGACAGGGGGCACCCCTGTCTTGTACCATTGGTGATCTGGAAAGGGAGTGACAACATGTTGGAAGTGTATACTCTGGCAGACGGAGATGTGTAGAGGGCAAGAATTGTAGTAAGAATGCAACCTTGAAAGCCAAATTTAAGTAAAACTTTTTTGGAGATAGTTCCAATGGATTCTGTTGAACACTTTCTCTGCATCCAAAGATAGGAGCAGAGAAGGCATTCAGAAAACCCCCACATGATATATGATTTTGATAATCCATCTGGTAGCATCAGAAGTTTGGCGGTGTTTTGTAAAACCGGACTGATCTTGGTGAATTAAGTTAGGTAGGATATCCTTCCATCTGTTTGCTATTAACTTGGCAAAAAATTTTTAAATCGAGGTTTAGGAGTGAAATAGGTCTAAAATTTTGTGGGGAAGTAGGGTCTTTCCCCGGTTTTGGCAAAGTTATTATAAGAGCTTGAAGCATCTCAGGAGGAACATTTGAAGAGGAGGCAGCGTTGTTGAAGACTGTGGTGAAGTGGGGACACACTATGGAGTGGAATTGTTTGAAGTTATCTCTTATGAGACCATCAAGGGCCTGGGGATTTATTGGATGTAAAAAAATTCTTGTACAGTTAAAGGGTCATTAAGGGAGGATAGCTGGACCTCAGAGAGGGTTAGGATGTGATTTGGTTTAAAAATGCATTAATGTCCTCTCGTGAGGGTTGGTGCGTGGAGTGAACGTCTTTAATATTGTATAAAGTGCTGTAATATGATCTGAAGGTGTCTGCTATGCCTTGGGGGTTGTATTCCTTCCCTTTAGATTTTGGATGAAGCAGATATGGTATCCTCGATTTGGCCCTATATCCATTTATTTGGGTTTGAGTAAGAAGTGGCTTGTAGTTTTTCAAGTAAAATGGATCTAACTTCCTGTCTCAAGGTTAAAAGTTTATATTTGAGGGTCTGGTATGGGTGAGATTTGTTTTGTGCTTTCAGGGTCCTTTCTGGAGGACAGGAGGGAGTCTAAACGCTGCGTCCTTCTCTTTTTTTTTCACAGGATTCTAGTTGGATCATCACTACTCTGATAAATACCTCTGATAAATACACTTGGATCGGACACCAAGCCTTCGTTGTGTGCAGAGAATTGTGAAAGTTGGGTGGATAATATGTCAGCTATTGAGGTTGTTGGATCAGATAATTATTAGTTTTTTTTAAATGTAGTTAGTTTGTTGGGTAGGGGAATCTGAGATGGTAATACTTATGGGCGCGTGGTCCAACTAAGTGATAGTATTAATCTCTAAGGATTGTACATTTTGTAACAGCCATTTCTCAAAAAAAAAATGTAAATCCTAGAATAAGAATTGGCGAGAAGTAGGTATAATCACGTTCTTTAGCATGGTAACATCACCAAACATCATAGAGGTTGTGCAAGTGAAGGAAGTGATTCAGTTGTGAGTTGTATTACTTGTTGAGGAAGAAGAATCCAGCTTGGTGTCTGGAACTATGTTGAAGTCCCCACATATTATCAGGCATCCTTGCTGGAGTTTTTTGGTCTTGCGGAGGGTTTTTGGTTAGAAAGGTGATTTGTCGTTTGTTAGGTGCTTAAAAGTTCAGTAGTGTATGAAGGACATGGTTTATAGTACAAATATGGATGAGGTAATGACCGTTGGTATCCAGAATCTAGTGATGTAGTTGGAAGGTCACTGAATCTTTCACAGAAATCATAACCCCTCTCTTCTTTGAGGTTTAAGAAAAGTGTGTTTCCTGCACACAGAGAATGCCACAGCTATGTGTCTGTGCAGTTTTTCACAATGAATTACATTTCACGGAGTTGTTTTGTCCCCTGGCATTTATTGATAGGATTGTGATGGGCATGGTAAGGTGTGTGTGATGAAACGGGCACCCAAGAGGGTTCCTAACACTCACTGTTTAGAAGTTTGCAGGAAGGTTGAAGCCAGACGTAGCAACTTAAAACCTAGGCAGGTAGGATTAGGTTAGCCCAGTGGTTCTCAACCTGGGGATTGAATGGCGATTTGCCAGGGGTCACCAAATCCTGGGCTGTTCCTGAAGCCTGCACCACTCTCCTAGCCTTTTTGCGACTGAGCCAGAAACACAGTGAGTAACACTACCTGTGATTATATTTGCCATTAAAAGTCCCCACTACAGTTCTCAGATCAGCAGATGACCTTGATCAAGAGCACCTAAGTTGGCTGATCAGAACTCCCCTCAGCATTGCCACTGATCCCAACTCCCCGCCAGCACTGCCACTGATCCCAACTCCCCGCCAGCACTGCCACTGATCCCACCCCTTACCAGCACTGTCACTGATCCCACCCCTCACCAGCACTGCCACTGATCCCACCCCTCACCAGCACTGCTACTGATCCCACCCCTCACCAGCACTGCGACTGATCCCATCCCTCACCAGTACTGCCGCTCATCTCATTCCCTCCACCAAGGAGTAAAGAGAAGGAATACAAATATAGAATACATGGAAAGGAGAGAAAAAGAGGGGGAGGAACAAAGAAAAAAGGGAGAGAAAGAATAGGATGGGGAGAAAAAAAACACGAAATCAGGATATATAGAGATAAAAGAGAAAGAAATGAGAACAAAGAGAAATAGTGGTACAGCCCAAAATGTATCATAAGGGGTTTTAATACTGTACGAGTGGAAGGGACCCAGGGAGCGCTAAATGTCTGTGGGTTAGGGGCGCAAATTTATTTGGCCTGCCTTGGGTGCTGACAACCCACGATACGAAAATAATTTTGCTGTTAGGGGTCCCCACAACTTTGGAAAATGTATCAAGGGGTCACGGCACTAGCACGGTTGAGAACCACTGGGTTAGCCTGTTGAAGGTCACAAAAAAACACTGAAGTCTGCGAGGGAAAAAACAGCAGTCAAACAGGTGTAGACAAATAAGTTATCAACGGTAGAACTGGTTGGAATTGAAGTAGCAGCGAAGAAAGCCAACATAGTGGAGCTGCTACAATAAAAGTGGGAGAAAAGTTCACTCAATAGGTGTTCACTCTCATGGGGATGGAGACGAGTCAATGTGGTTGTAGGTAGGTCTCAGTGGTATTGGTATATCATCGTTAGGTCCTTTGCTTAAAACCTCCAAAAGTGGATCTTCAAGATTGTGAAGGTGCAGGTGATGTGTCTTGCAGGTTGTCCTCTCATGGTGGATCCGGTATAATGCCCCGGGTATGAAGAAGTCGCATGCCATAGTGGAGGGTATTTACTACATGTGAGGTGCCATTGCGTGTGATGAGTGGTGCTATTTGCAGGGGATATGATGATTCTGTAGTGCTTTGGTGACTGAGTTAAGTTGTCACTGAAGTTGCAGGGTATCCTTAGATAGGTGTTCAAATAGTTGTATATTGTCATATTGGGGCTGCTAAGGAGCGCACGGGTCTGGATGCTGCAAACAGATTCTCATTGGTTTGGAAAAAATGTACTCTCATAAGTACATCTCTGGGTACTGAGTCCGCTAGGTGAGCAGTTTTGGGTATGCAGTGTATGCGGTCTATGGTAAGCTCTATGGGAGAGCATTCCAGAAGAATAGTGGATATTAGGATATGTGTGTAATTGTGAAGCTCCTTTTGTGCTACTGATTCAGGTATTCATCACAACTTGTTGTTAGATATATTGCTGTACAGGTCATACACAGAGGGAGGAGGGGACAAATGCCTTCAGTGGCAGGATAGAGACAAAGAGGTTAATGTGCAGGATAAGGGTAGGGAATGGATAATATATAATACAAATAGAGAGACCGCATTTAGATCAAATGTATGGTAGAGAAGGATTGGTAAAAGGGTTAAAAAAAACAGTATCACTAAAACTAAACAAATTGGTATTCAACTGCTTCTCTTGATTCATTAAGGCTGCATTCACATCTAGGCGGACGAAATCGCGGCGTTTTGTCGCCGCAAATCGCGGTAAAAATAGCGGCGTTTTGTACCGCGATTTGCGGCGACAAAACGCCGGTATTGTCCGCCTAGATGTGTCCCAAGATGACCCCCTCTATGGAGATGATTTCCATCTCCTAGCCGAACGCTCGAAGACGCCTGAAAAAAAGGTCCGGGACCTTTTTTCACGCGGCAGGCGACAGGCGTCCGGCGTTCGGCGTGGAGATGTGAACCATCTCCATAGAGGGACATCTGTTTTCAGCCCTCTGGCGGCAGCGGCGTAGCGCTACAGGCGTAAAAACGCCTAGATGTGAATGCAGCTTTATTCTTTCCCCATTCACAATTCAACAAAATAATAGAATAGCTTTTCTTCCTCTGTTTTAAGAGGGGAGGCAATCATTTAAAGAATGAGATAACCACATATATCACATGGTACCAAACCCCTTGGGTCAGTTTGTTACAGTGTGTTTGTGTACCAAACCATCTAATGGTGGCTCTGAGCTCAATGATTAGCCATCTGGAAGCAGTGAGTAAATAATGGGCCACCAGTCCACCATTTAAAAACATGCCATAATAGAAAAGGAGTTAAAATCACTGAGGATACTTTGTGTTGAATAACAGGTAAGGGAGCAGCTTTTTAAAAGAGCGTATGCTATGGTTTTCTATAACAAACGCTGGGTTCCTAATTTAGTTTGAGACCAGGAATGTTCATTTCAATGTACTGCATATGCAGACATTGTTAACCCACTGATTACGTTGGCCTATGCATTTCTACAAACAGTATAAAAAGAAAAGGCTTTTTTACACCAGAGCCAGATACTTGCAAATAATAATAATTTATGTAATTCTGAAATTAAATGGTAAATTCATAGAAAACAAATATGCTGGTTTTTGATACTAGATAAAGTATGTATTTTCATAAGTGAATAAACCTGCTGCAAACAGTGTAAATGGGACCCACTCGCTACATTATATTTTCAGTAACTTTATTTTATGTCAAATGCAAAAGGATAAATGGGTGCACCTCATAGTTGTGGGAAATGCCCAAAACTTCAGGGTGGGTGGAAACCATGGTAGAATGTATTGTAGTGAGGTTACAACACAGATCATTATGGTTTGGTTGACTTATACTGTAAGCTAAATTAAAAACTTTCCTGAATGTCATGTTAAATCAATGCAATATATGGGGTTTTCATTTGTTGCTATCTTCCAAAAAAGAAGGCATTTCTATATCTGTCCATCCACTTAAAGGGGTTGTAAAGGATTTTTTTTCCTCCCTAAATAGCTTCCTTTACCTTAGTGCAGTCCTCCTTCACTTACCTCATCCTTCGCTTTTGCTTTTAAATGTCCTTATTTCTTCTGAGAAATCCTCACTTCCTGTTCTTCTGTCTAACTACACACCATAATGCGAGGCTTTCTTCCTGGTGTGGAGAAAGCCTCTTGAAGGGGGAGGGGGTGAGCAGGCGTGTCAGGTTGCCCACACCAGGGAGAAAACCTTGCATTACAGTGTGTAGTTACAGACAGAAGAACAGGAAGTGAGCATTTCTCAGAAGAAATAAGGACATTTAAAAGCAAAATCGAAGGATGAGGTAAGTGAAGGAGGACTACACTAAGGTAAAGGAAGCTATTTATGGGGGAAAAAAATCCTTTACAACCCCTTTAAACCCCAGATTAAAATGTGGGTTTCCAAATAAAGTGCTCCTCACTAAAGACAACAAAAATCTTACGAATTAGGTGGGGGCAAAGCAATGTTATCACAAGCTTCCCCCTCTATATTCAATTTAAAATATCACTTGCCTCATTTAAATTCTTCCAAAGAAGCCATAAATACAGTAACATGCATCAACTGACTCTTTACTCCAGCAGAGCTAAGTCATCACTTAATTTTTCACAGGATTTACTCAATTTCATTGAGCTTCTCAAGCCTCAGTGTTTAACTCATGAGCATTTTAGCACTGTTTCCTGGAAGTGGTTGACGGGCATTATGGTAATCAGTGATCATAATGACCATATGCAATTATGGAGCAGAGAGTGCTTCCTGATGCTCTCTTTTATTAGTAATGACAGTTTTCGTTAGCTTAATATTTTCTCTGATAAACTGTGCAATACTGTGCTTTCATATTGTGAAAAGGCAAAATGAACTTTTAGTGCTTCTCTATAATGTGGATAGAATAATCCAGAATTTCAGTCTTTATTGTGCTATTCTAGTTGAGTTACTAGGATGTATCATTTAACATTGGTTTATAATATGTAAAGGAGAATTAAAAATTACCAAAAACACATGTTACATTTTTTTTAGTCTGTCCTTTTCCTTGACACAGCTTGGGTCAATGTAACTATGCATAACTATGCGTAACTATGCATATATCTATGCTTAAAGAAACTGGAAATAACTGTACTGGGCACCCCAACTACAGACATCTACACTAACTTCAAAGTCCCTTTCTGAGTGGCTGCCCCACTGTATTGTGAACACAGGAAGTTGGCCACTTGACAATGAAAAGTTATTCTCTGATTGCACCAGATGAAGAGCATGACATCACCTTCTCACATGTCTACCTTGTCCAATCAGAGAACACTTTGCATTCACTGAGATTTGCCTGTTCCCAGCAGTCTTGTGTTCACAATACATCTAGGCAACTGACCCTCAGCATGGAACCCAGAATCTAGTGCAGATCTCTGTAGTTGGGGTGCCTACTACAGTGATTTCCGGATTCTCTAAGGATCCCAGAGGTATGGTATATGCATAGTTACATTGGTCAAAGCTGGACCAATGTAAATATATAAAAATACTGTGCCCATCAATTGTCGCCACTGTGCCATGCCAAATGCAGCCACTGTGCCATCAATTGTCACCACTGTGCCATGCCAAACACAGACACTGTGCCATGCCATTGTCGCCACTGTGCCCATCAATTGTCACCACTGTGCCATGACAAACGCAGCCACTGTGCCATGCCATTGTCGCCACTGTGCCCATCAATTGTCGCCTTTGTGCCGTGCCAAATGCAGCCACTGTGCCATGCCATTGTCGCCACTGTGCCCATCAATTGCCACCAGTCTTCCCCTAAAAGTGGTGATGCAGGAGTGAGAGGGGGTGGTGCTCCTGCGCCATCTATGGACACACTGCACTACACCATGTTGCATTGATGTTAGCGAACACCATTGAGAAATGTAGTGATTATCCTGCAAACACGGGATAAATCGCTAGTGTGAATTGGGTCTTATTGATACTTTAAAGCTCAATTTCAGTCATATATGAAAGACAAATATTCAATACATTTAACTTAGCAAAAAATAAAATAATTTATTAAATTACCTGAATATTTATTCAATACATGTAATTTAAAGCAGTTCACCGACACTTGACTGGCTAGTTGACTGTCTGTCTTCCCAGGCCTTCTCCACACCGCGCTGCGTGCTGGAGAAGAAGATGAGATTAGAAGATGGAGGGACAGGAGGAGGTGGGTGGAGCCAGCCAGCCTAAATCCACTAGGCGTGGAGGAGAAAAAAGGTAAACCCTCCTCCTCTCTGAATGCTGGTGGCTGGAGCCTCGGCCTGGAAAGCAAGACCGAGGCTCCAGCATTCAGAGTGGAGGAGGCGGGTTACCTTGTTCCCCTTCTCCGTGTTGCGGTCTTAGACTTAGCCAGCACTACCACACCAGACAGGCACACTCAGAATCAGGCAGCCGCAGCAGGCTCAGCCTAGGTTCAGGCTCTCAGTCAGCACTCTGATCTATCAGTGCAGCTCCATGGCCGCAGGCACCCACCCCGCACTGTAGAGGCCAGCCCACTAGCCCAGCAGCAAGCAGCAGTGCTTGGCGCCACCAGCCCACTGCTGCTGTGCTGAAGTGAAGAACACTGCAAATTGGCGCCCCCCTCAGCCTGCACCCCTGGCAGCTGACGGTCTTGACAACCTGTTGGTACACCCCTGTATATAACCTTTGTCTCTGGTTACTGGGTTCCCTGAGAGCCAATAATATGAAAAAAGGGATGACCCCCACTATAAAAGGGTGGGCTTTTAGCAGCCATATTATCAGTGTGTGTTGGTTGGGGAAGACAAGAAATCTGTGCAGGGAGAGTGTATAGAGATTTGCAGTGCTATACAGTACTATTCAGTACTATTCAGTGCTATACTATGCTATAGAATGATACCCCATGCTATAGAGGCCAACATTTGACAATATAATTGCTATACTGTGGACTGCAATGTGGTGGGCTACCTACCTTTGGAATCCCCCCACCTTCCGATCCTCCACATGTTCACAGTTACACAGACCTAACTATTTTCCTTCGAAATATTTTTTTTTCATAACAGCGGCAAGTGTGCCTCTGTGCGACCCTTTGTAGCCTTTTTTGATTTGTGATTTTTTTTTTAGGACTTGTTTATTTCATTTAACATTTTTCTTTTTTTTTTGCTAGGGTTAAAAACAAAAAAGTAGAGATTTTTTTTGAGTGGTTAGTCTTTTAAGGTCTTTATAAATACTGTATATTGTTTTTTGTTTATATTTACATAAACATATAGGCCCGGATTCAGAAAGGACTTACGACGACGTATCTTCTGATACGCTAAGTAAGTCCACGGATGCGCCGTCATATCTATGCGCCTTATTCAGCAAACAAGATACGCCTGAATTTTGGCTTCTTACGACCGACGTAAGTCTACTACGCCGTCGTATCTTGGGCGCATATTTACGCTGGCCGCAAGGGGCGCTTCCATTGATTTACGCAAAGAATATGCAAATAACCGAGATACGCTGATTCACGAACGTACTTGCGCCCATCGCTGTAATCTACGCCGTTTACGTAAGGCGTACGTCCGGCGTAAAGTTATTCCACCTAAAGCAGGGATAAGTCATGTTAGGGTATGGACAACGGAACAGCGATGGAACAGCCGTCGTATTTTACGTTGTTTACGTAAGTCGTACGTGAATGGGGCTAGGCGTAGGTTACGTTCACGTCGTAGGCATTGAGCCGTCGTATCTTAGAGAGTATATGCAACGTGATTCTAAGCATGCGCGCGCATGCGCCGTTCGTTCAGCCCTTCATTTACATGGGGTCACGCATTATTATAATAGATCACGCCCACTACCTTCCTACTTTGAATTAGGCGGGCTTACGCCGGCGAATTTACTTTACGCCGGCGCAAGTTTGGGAGCGAGTGCTTTGTGAATACTGTTCTTGCCTCACTGATTTACGTTGGCGTATCGCATATGAGATGCGATGCGGCGCTGTACGTGAATCCGGGCCATAAATTCTATATTCTTTTCTATAGTTTGTCTTGCTAGGGTATGTCACTGCATTGCTATGCAGTAAGTAGTGTGCATTACAGACACCCCATATTTACCCCCCACCCCATCATCATAGCTTCAGTAAAAGCTACATGTTTCCTTATTCTCATAAAAAGAAAACTAAATGGGAGGTAGGTCTAAAATGGGAGCTATAAGTGCTGTTGTGTATGGTGGTAGTATGGTAGTAGGGGCAAGCAGGTCCTGTAGTACATAGTAGGGCCTCACAAACTGGAGGTAAGGCATATGTGCTTTTTTTCCCCAAAGTCAGCACACCCAGCTGTAATTGACTGGCTTAATAAACCTCCCAAACCAATATCCTCCAAGGTGCAGAGTAACCAGGAATCTGCCAGCATTACTAATGCCTGCTTTTCCCTCTCTTCCACTTATTACACCATATCCATGAAAACAGAGAAGTCTCAGTGTAGAGACTCTGCTCAGTGCAGAGATTGTTCGCAGGAGAACTCCCGCCACATGTCTCTAAATCTGAGGTTTATTTAGTCTAAAGGGTGTTGTCCTATCACATCTTTATTTTATAGTCATGTCTTAGCTGTAAAGCTAAAGCTGTAAAGGTTTGTAGCCAAAATGAGATTGAGGAGGATCTCAGTTATGTGGTTCAGCAAAACTTTTGCTTTTATGACTGAAAATTCACTCCTGAACTTATAACTTCGGTCCATGGTCAGATGAGTTTTCTTAGAGCCAATAATCTGAAAAAAATGGACAGGCCATCATCCTCACTATAAAAAGGTGGGCTCTCACCAGCCATATTGTCAGCGTGTCTTTGAGCTGGTTAGGGAAACTGAGAAATGTATGCAAGGCGAGTGTAGGAAGGGTTACAGTGGTATATTGTGCTACACAGTGCTATAGTGTGAAATATAGCACTATACTGTGGATTGCAGTGTGGTGGACTACATACCCTTGTGTACCCCCCCTCCATCTCATGTTCACAGTTCCCAGGATCTAACCATCTTTCATTGGACTCTTTTTTCTGTAACAGCAGCTAGTGTGCTTTCTTGCCAGCCTTTCTGCCAACCCTTTGCAGCCTTTTTTTCTTTTGTGATTTATTGGGGTATTTTGTCTTTAATTTATTGTTGTTCTAGTTTATTTTCAAGTAGTGTTAAAAAAAAAGTTAACTACATTGTATATAAAGTTGTGGGCTTTTGTTTTGAGTGGTTAGTTTTATATATTTATATGTATTTATTTTTTGGGTGGGTAGATATTTTATTTGGTTTTGACTTGCTTAGTACATAGTGGTGGTAGGGCTGTAAAAACTGGAGGCAGGGCACGTGTGCCTTTTTTCCCAAACTGACTGATCGATATAGTTGCAGCACATCCAGCAGATAAATAACTGACTGACAAAACCTCCCACAGCTATCACACCCACTTGTCTTTCAGAGTCAGTGTAATTATTTGACTATAGTATAGTGGGCTTGCAACAGGACTTGCAACAGCATTGCTGCCTAAATTTCAGTTCAGTTCAGTTGCTGCTAGCTTTAGAAAACTCCTGCCTCATGTCTTTGTATTCAAGGACTATTCGATCAACCACTTGCCAACTGACCAACAGTTTTGAAGTGCAGAATTGCACTTACATTATTGTAGACCAGTGTTTCTCAACCTTTTTTCAGTCCAAGCACCCTTTTAAGTTTTGCACAATCTCAAGGCAAGTAGTACACCCAACATTAGAAGTAATTTATTCTTCCAAAGCAAACACACAGTGTTTCTCTTCTTAAACCTCGTACACACGCTCGGTTTACTCGGCAAGAACCAGCAAGAAAACTGCTGGCAGAGCTTTCTTGCCGAGTAAAGCGAGCGTGTGTATGAGACTTTCAGGTTTCTCGACAAGAAAACTGCCCAGAATCTAGATGAGAAAAATAGAGAACATGTTCTCTATTTTCTCATTGTGAGATTCTCTGCAGTTTTCTTGCCGAGAAACCCGAGAGTGTGTATACTTACCTGGTCGCCGTGGAAACCTGCGCATGCTCGAAATGACTTTGACGCATGCCCAGTAGCTTCCTAACCATAGGTAGGGTGCAGCAAGATGGCGGCGACGGCATCGAATGTGGCGAGCGCATGCTCGTCGTACGTGATGACGTCACTGCGTTCTTTCCTTTCAAGAGAACCACGGTTCTTTTGAAAGGAGAGTCTGTACACTCAGGCGGCAAGAGATTCTTGCCAAGAATCTCATCGGGAAGAACAATGTTTTTTTCCTGACAAGATTCTTGCCCGTGTGTACAGGGCTTTTGTCATTTTATCTCCCTCACTCAGCTAATGTGACCCCAGTGCTGATAGAGAGGGGTAGGGGCATGTTTTTTGGACTTTATTTTAATGTGCTGTCCATTGTGTTCACATTTCATCGCTGTTCATTTACTTTGGCGCTACACACTTTTTCTTAAGATGGCAGAAAAATTGTCTGTTAAAATAGCACAATGCTGAACAGCTACTGTAAATTAGTAATGAAGGAGGTAAAACCTTTTGGAGGTCAAGTGGTTAATAACATCTTACAGATCATTTTTTTTAAGTAGCCTCTTTTGTTTTTATTTTTATGTAGTCTCAGCTGCAAAGCTATAGTTTTTACAAGAAAACTACTGCCATGTGTCCCTGAATTTGATGCCTAGTCTAAAAGTGTGTTACCCTCGCACTGGAATTATTTTTTTAGTAGCAGTGTCTCAGCAATTGTTTGCAGGAGACCTCCAGCCACGTTTTTGAATTTGATTGCTATTTAGGCTTAAAAACATGTTGTCTTCTCACTAGGAATTTTCTATTTTGTAGCTGTTTCTCAGGTGCAAAGTTATCATTTTTATTGTCGGAAAACTTCCATCAAGTGCTTCTGATTTTTAAGCCTATTGAAGCTAAAATGTTTTGAACTGTGCTTTTTTATTTTGGGGTATTTTATTTGTTTGTTTTTTATAAATAATGTTTTTTTGTTATTTGTCAAGTAAACAAAAAAAAAAACATATTCTGAGTCCATGGTTTGAAAGAAAATACAAATAGAAAAATGTCTGCTTATCCACTTGCAGCAGAAGCTGCTAATCACAAGGTCCCAGTGTAGACCCAGTTTGGAGATAACATTGCTTTTGTATATGCTGCCATTATTAGACCAAGAAGGGGAAATTTTAGGGTGCTAGAGGGGAGAAGAAGGATGAAGGCACACAGGGTAATGGGGGATATATCAACCTTCACAAAACAAGCATTATACAAACAGTATGTGAGTTAGGCAGTTGGAGGACAACATTATTCTCGTTGACATACTGTGTTCCTTATAAGCCAACCAATTATTTTTTCTAAACTTGAATAAGGCAGGAGTGCTGCTGTATATAAGCTACACCTAAAAGCAAATACAATAAATAAATTAAACAGCTAAATATGAGCTTCCACACTACGATATCTCAGAGACTGTCAGTGTACATTGTGCTGTTTCATAACCCCACGTATAGCTTTAACGTGTCCCCCAAGCCTGTAGTTTAAAAAACCTTTTGTATTTTTAATGTAGCCCTTGCAGTTGCATGTAAAGGTCCTTTCCCTGCTTTAAATTATTTTATTTTTTTATTCTAATTTTAGCATCAACACGTGTCCCTTATGGCAGTGCCCTGATTCCGAGGATTCTCTTTACAAAAATGTGTTTATTAGCCCCAAAAAAGGGATCTAATTAAATATCAACAACCCCCCCCCCCCCTCCTCATTTCTGAAGACCAAATGAAAAAAAAATCCAGGAAGCTAAAATATATGTCAGGCAGTGTCTTGTAGTCTCATGTAATAAACTTAGGTCTTTTTTTTATAATTGTATTTTTTTTTATTTCACAAAGGAAAAATTTACAGAACGTTTAAATTCCAGGAATAATACTTAAGATATGTAAAACACAGAAGAAATGTCCACAAAGGCAGACCACAGGGGTGGCCTGCACAACCCAAAAAAAAGAATAAACATCAACTCATAAACAAAACAAAGAAATATACAGAGGTCAAATGTGTAAAACAGAGTATGGTCGGGATACTTTAGGGGGTACCGTTTAGTGTGTACCTGGAAAGGGCAGGGGGGGGGGCGAACCCTGCAAGTAAACTCAGAGAGTGGAACACATTCCGTTCAGTCCCAAGGCCTCACAGATTTTGTCAAATTGGGGAATAGTATCATGTACAGTGGCCGTCAAGTATTCCATTCTTTGAGTTTCAGCAATAAGTTGGAGAAGTCTGGACCATGGAGGGGGAATGTTAGATAACCAGCACAAAGGAATACGTCTCTTACCAGCTAGGAGGATATAATAAATCCTACCAGTTGTCTTTTTTAGTAATACCTGAGAAAGGGAAACACAGTAAGTAATGTAGTGGATTAAGCGGGAGAGATACCTCCACCACATAGATATTCAAAAGCAGTGGGTTTATCGAGGATCAAGAGCGGGGCCTGGGAGTGAAAGAAATGCCTAATTTGCAAATACAAATGGAACATATGCAAAGGTATGTCAATTTTCTCACGGAGGGTGTCAAAAGTATGAAGCCTACTAGAGATTGGGTGGACTAAGTTCCGGAGCTGAAATTACGGAATTATTTATCCAAGGGAGAATACGTCCCAGGCATAGGTTATTAGGTATAGACGGGTTAAATAACACATTCATAAGGGGGGAACACAGGGAGGATAGAGCAACATTCTTAAGGCATTGACGCCATATGGTTAGTGTGAAATTTATAGGTGCAATACTTTGACGTCTAAAAAATGGGATCTATATGGGACGAAGGGGACCATACTAAGGAACATGGGTGAATGAGTATAACACCCCTTTCTCAATGTCAGCCCAGTGGCTTACCATTCCAAATACATTTCTGGAAACTTCTCTGAATGGCCTTAAGTTGGGAAAGGGGTATGTTAAAAGGCAAGGCCCCAAAGTAGTATAAAAGCCTAGGTAGAATGGACATTTTCAACATATTAACCCTGCCTAGGAGGGGTAGGGGGTATTTAGTCCAACTATGTAATGATTCATTGATATCTGTAATTTGGGGGGGGTCATTTACAGAGTAAAGGGAGGAGTAAGTGGGGGTAATGTGAACTCCAAGGTATTTAAGAGAGGTGGAGCACCACCTATAGGGGTAGGATTTTTTGAGTTGAGATAGGAGAGAATGTGGTATATGTAGAGGGGGAGCTTTGGTTTTTGTAGTGTTAACCTTGTAGCCAGAGATGGCACTGAATGAGGACAAGAGACTATACAGTGAGGGGAGGGACAATAGCGGATTTGTAATAGTAAGCAGTATGTCATCTGCAAACAGCGATAGCTTGTATTCCCTTTGTTGCATCACCACCCCATGAATGTCGGGTTGTGATCAGATGGACATGGCAAGGAGTTCCAGGCATAACATGAAAAGTAATGCGGACAAGGGACACCCCTGCCGAGTACCATTGGTCATGGGGAGGCCAGGTGACAAAAAGGATGACATCTGAACCTGAGTCGTAACTCATGAGTATAGAGCCTCAAAAGCTTTGAAAAAGGGGCCTTTAAATCCAAAAGTATGCAGGGTAGAGGACATATGGGGCTAACTCAACCTGTCAAAGGCTTTTTGTGCGTCCAGGCAAAGCGGAATTTCCCACTGTTTCAGGGATGCCTCGGAAGCAGAGATTCTGTCTCCTTTCTCTGTTCTCTAAGTCCTCCTGCTGCAGCTGTAGCTGGGAGACAGAGTGTTTAAGGTTGGAATTCTACTCTTCTATGGCCTTTATATAGTTCACCATTTCGTCAAATTTATGCTCTAGCGTGTCTGCGCGTTCCCCAATTTGGGTGATTTCTCCCCTCAGTTCTACAGAAATCTTGCTCACCTCAGCCAAAATGGATTGGGTGATTTGCTGAAGCTGTAGTTTGGCATCCAATTTGGCATCTAGGATGTTTGGGGTGAGGAATGCTTGTGCATAGGAGGATATGAGGCCAGAGACCTGTATCACAGGGGGAGGAGGGTTCCCATCTTCCTCCATAACCAGTAAGGGATCCATCGTAGCGAATGGGTCAGTGGGGAACTTAAGGCCGAGGACTGCGGCCTAGTAACATACCGATCCATGTCGGATCTCACTCAAACAGTGGATTGTAGCAGTGCCACTGCTGGCCAACCTTTACCATGGAGTGCCAGAGAAAGAGAGCGTGTAGTCAGGCTTCTGCTGTCTATCACCGCTATACGGAGGTCTCGGAGAGCGGACGGTGCCCGGAGCTCACTTAGAACATGTCCGCCATGATCAAGAGTCGCGCATGCGTTACTTTGGTCTTTTTTACTTTTAGCCCTTTGCGCCCTTTTAGACTATTGTCTATTGTCCCCTGTCCTGAATAAAGATGGCAAGTGCAGGTTCTCTTCAGTTGCAGCAAAGATGAATTGCCTGCTTTTGTGGCTGTGTGTGGTAAAGACACAGCTCAGGGAAAAGGAACGTACCAAATCCTGCAATGTCTGAGAAATCGCAAGGTCCTGAGTGGCGCTCGGGGATTCACTGGGGGCCACAACAGATAGATTTTGCCAAATTACATGTGGGGCCATATTAAACCAGAACACGGGCTGCAATTGGCCCTCGGGTCGGACTTTGAACATGACTGTCCTAGACAGAGATAAAACAGTACAGTGCACCAGATAGTATAGAACATAATTTAATTAAACCATAAAAGGCATTACACCTACAAGAAACCCACTAATGTACATCAAATCCCGTGAAGATTTGCTGTACACAAGAATTGACTCGAGGAAGGGGCACGTTAGCAAACCTCTTCCTCAAAAGCAGCAAAAAATGTAAGTTAACTTTCACTTTCATAATTGAACAAGTTCAATTACTTTGGTAAGTCAAGCTCAAAAATGTTACATACAGCAATTGCTTGATATAAATATAATAAACTGAAATTACATTTAATTTTCAGGTGGTGGTTTAATTATAATCATACTGCAAAATGAAGTTTGAAGCTAACATACTTAGCATATTAACAAGTTTAGAGTATCCTTTCTTTCCTCTCAGATATTTTAACACATGGCTCCGTGGGAATCATAGATGAAATGCATGCTGGCATACATGCTGTAAAAAAAAAAAAATGAAACTTACAAGAGTTTTTACAGTCTGTTTACATGAGGTGTTGCAATGTGTCCCATTGTGCAACACGTTCAAGCATTTTCTCTCTTCTCCTTACAAATCATATTTTCTATCCCTATTGAATATTTTATCTAAAATGTACCTTATAGGAAGCTGAGAGAGTATTTCCCCTGGAGATTATTAAAGTTAGGAAAACATGAGTGAACAATGTGTTTTTATATCCTGGAACATAAGAGGAATGGGGTCAACCACTAAGAGAAGTCAGATATTTACAAACATTGGACAGACCAAGGCAAAAATAGTATGTCTACAGGAAACGCATATGACAAAGGATAATTTAAAGTATTTAAAAAAGCCATGGGTAAATCATATATACCACTCATATCATACATCATACTCAAGGGGAGTGTCCATGTTGATACACCGCTCAGTGCCATGGGAATGTATTAAGTATAAATGTGACCCTGAGGGTAGATATGTATTTATTTATGGAGTATTATATTCGTTACCATTTGTGTTGATGGGAATTTATAATCCACCTCATGGGGGTATACAGGTTTTGAAGGAGGCAGTGCTGTTTCTAGCTCAATATCCTGATGCCTATGTGATGTGCATGAGGGATTACAATATGTTATTGGATCCAACCTTAGACAGACATGGAGGGGCGACCCCTAAATGGGCCAGTAGAGAAAATACGCTAAAAAGGCTTTTGGTTGAGGTAGGTTGGACTGACCTGTGGAGAATTAGGAATCCACAGACCAGGGCTTATTTGTGGTCAGCCCCAGGAGGAACCTGTTTGTCGCATAAAGATATGGTTTGTGGGAATGATAAAGTTCAACCATTGATACAATCAGTTGGCTACCTACCTCGGGGGTATCTTATCATTCCCCACTATTGTTTGGATTAAATATTGGTCCTAGGGGTAACCGCCCAACCTGGAAAATGCATCCATACTGGCTAGCACAAATTGGGCCTGATAACCGTATACCAGAACAACTAGATATCTTTATTGAGGCACATGGGACCTATGCAATGGACGGTAGTGTATGGGATGCATTTAAGGCATACCTGCGGGGGTTCTTGAAGTCAACTATATCACATGTTAAAAATGTTAGTAGGCAAGGAGAGGAGGAACTGGCTAAACAGTGTACAAAAGCGGAGGATGAGTTTATATCCAACCCCTTGAGTGAAAATCAGGCAGGGTGGGAAAACCTGCGTAGGCTATATAAAGGTCAGATAGACATAAAAGCCAAACAGAAACAATTCTTTTTACGGCAGAAATTTTTTGAACAGGGGAACCAAGCTAGTAGACTATTGGCATTTATAGCTAAACAACAGACTTCAGCTATTTCCAAGATACAAAATGAACAGGGGATATTAGTTTGTACAATAGAAGAAATACTGAAATGCTTCCATGAATATTACAGTATGTTAAAATGTATGCCACCTCATTAATATGTGCAGAGGAGGATATAGTGGGATACCTGGAGGAAGTAGAGTTCCCAAAACTAACAAGAGAAAATGTGAAATTAATGGACGAGGAGATTATGGAGGCAGAAGTAAGGGAAGCTATCGGCTCGTTGGCAACAGGTACATCCCCAGGCCCGGATGGTTTACCCCTGGAGGTGTATAGTCGATATGTAGACCTGATAGCTCCAATACTAACTAAGGTATATAGAGAGGCCTTTGTTAGAGGAGAACTCCCACATTCCATGTATGAAGCAACAGTAGTTTTACCATTAAAAACGGATAAGGACAGAAGGGAATGTACCTCATATAGGCCAATATCTTTGTTGAACTGTAATTATAAAATTTTGGCCAAGATATTGGCCAAAAGATTAAATACTGTAATAACATCTATAGTGCATGCCGACCAGACAGGTTTTATAATTGGCAAATCAACATCGATAAACATTCGTAGAACACAAGTGGTAGTACAGATGAAGGAGTATATTCCATAGACAGGGGCTTTGGCATCTCTTGATACAGCCAAAGCCTTTGACTCCGTAGAGTGGAGATTCTTGCAGGCAACACTGGGGAAGTTTGGATTCGGGAACTGATTTAAGCAATGGGTAAGGATACTATATGCAGCCCCGCGATCTAAGCTATTGATTAATGGGATATTGACCCCATCAATTACCTTATTTAGGGGTATGAGGCAGGGGTGTCCGCTGTCTCCTCTTCTATTTGCTATTACAATTGAGTCATTAGCCTTACGATTCCGTCAGTCTGAAGAATATAAGGGGATAGAAATGGGCGACAGTACAGAACAGATTGGACTGTATGCAGATGACATCATATTGTATATGCGAGCTACACAGGATACCCTGAGGAATGCTATGCGTATAATAGATACATTTGGTAGGTACTCAGGACTTAAGATTAATTGGCAGAATTATTTTCTAATGCCAATGCATCGAGAGGGGGAAATGGAAGAGATGACGGATACCCCACTTAAGATAGTGGACTCCTTCAAATATTTAGGGATCCATATAACAAGACAATCCAAGACGGCATTGGAGGCCAATTTTTATCCATTGATGGAGTATATTTAAGTCAAGTTGAGGATTTGGAGTAAACTTCCTTTGTCAGTGGTGGGAAGAATACATTTAATTAAAATTATCCTACTACCAAAGTGTTTGTACATCTGCTCACACTCCCCAGTAGTAGTGCCTAAAAAGTTCTTTAAAAAATTGAATTTACAATTTATAAAATGTATATGGGCAAAAGGTAGATGTAAAGTAAAGCTGACGACCAGGGCCACCATCAGGGGGGTACAGGCAGTACACCTGTAAGGGGCCCGGAGGTCCCCAGGGGCCTGGATGGCAACCCCCCCTTTTTTTTATAAAAAATATATATATTTTTTATATATTTTTATTTTATTTTTTATTTAAGGGCCAATTTTTTTTTAGGGGTCTGGAGGTCCCCAGGGGCCCGGAGATCCCCAGGGCCCCAGATGACAACCCCTCATTTTTTTTATAAAAGACAATTTTTTTTATATATATATTTTTATTTCTTTTATATATATATATATATATATATATATATATATATATATATATATATATATATATATATATATATATATAATTATTATTATTATTATTATTATTATTATTATTATTAAAGGGCCCAGAGGTCCCCAGGGCCCCGGATGGCAACCCTCCTTTTTTTATAAAAAAATATATATATAATTTTTTTATATTATTTTATTTTATTTTTTTATAAATGTTTGTTTTTTTATTTTTGTTTATATATTTTTTTTATTAAAGGGCCCAGAGGTCCCCAGGGCCCTGGATGGCACCCCCCCCTTTTCTTTTTTTTTTATAAATGTTTATTTATTTTTTTGTATATATTTTTTTATTTATTTTTTATTAAAGGGCCCAGAGGTTTATTTTTTTATTTGTATTAAAGGGCCCAGAGGTCCCGGATGGCAACCCCACTTTTTTGTAATTTCTTTATATATATATATATATATATATATATATATACCTACATTTATATATATAAAACATTTTTTTATGAAAGGGCCCAGAGGTCCCCATATGGCAACCCCTCTTTTTAAAACTAAATAAATATATGTATTTTATATATATTCTTTTATTTATTTTTTCTTTCTATTAAAGGGCCCAGAGGTCCCCAGGGCCCCGGATGGCTACCCCCTTTTTTTTAATATATATTTTTCTTTATTTCTTCTTTTTTTTTGTAAACGCCCCCCGCTTCTCAATTCAAGGCAGCCCCCCCCCGCTTCTCAATTTCAGGCGGCAGCCCCCCCCCCGCTTCTCTGCTCCAGGGGGGCCATGCCTGAAGCTGTGTAAGGGGCACCATAATTCCTGATGGCGGCCCTGCTGATGACATTACAGCGCCCAAAGACAGAGGCAGGGTTGGCGCTGCCAGATGTCTATTTGTATTACTTGGCCGGACAAATGAGACATTTGAGTAACTGGTTTACACAGGAACAAAGCTCATGAGTAGAGAAGTATTTTTTAAATATATTACAAGCTGCGAACTTTTTGGTAGTATTAGAGATAAAACGTATACATACACCAGGGGTCAAGATCCCGATGCTCTCATTGGTACGATCACTATGGCGGAAAGTCAAAAAAATTAATGGGCTTCAGGGATATCCCTGCTGAGCTATCTATGTGGGATAATCCCTTGTTTGAAGAACTATATACATTCGAGGATAGTATATTTTGAAAGCAAAAAGGAATAGTAGCTCTGGAACAGGTATACCAAAGTGGGAATATATGCTCATTTAATTATTTGAAAACACAATATAAACTAGTCGATACATTCTTTTATAGATTTTTACAGTTAAGACATGCGTTAAATGCCCAATTTGGTAGTAAAAGTATAGATATAGCTAGATTCCCCCTTATAGGAATTATGAGAACTCAAGGACCAAAAGGATTAGTATCCAAGTTGTACACATATTTTATGCAGGCCAAGATATGGGACTCTCCGCTTCAGATTAAGAGGAAGTGGCAAACGATATGTCCATCTATGACGGATGAGATTTGGGGGGAAGCCTGCAAATCACATTTGACAGTATCACCTGCAAGCAATAATAGATTGATACAGTTTTACATAATACAACAGGTTTATCTTACACCGTATAAACTAAGCCTGATGGGGAGAGTAGTAAACACGGAGTGTGCAAGATGTCACCTACCACAGGCTGACTTCGAGCACATGATGTGGTCTTGTCCAGGCATCAGTAGATATTAGAGACAGGTTTTGGATATACTATCAGAAGTGGTGGGAGGATGCGTCCCATTTACTCCAGAAGTATGTCTATTGGGGTTAATCGAGAGTCAGAGGTGGAATGTATATGCTAAGACTTGTTTACAAGAAACTTTATTTATGGCCTGCAAACAAATTGTACTTGGATGGATGAAACCTACAGCTCCTTCGAAGGGACATTGGCTTGGGGCGGCAAATCAAATCCTTTCATATGAGAAACTATTGTACGAGCATAGAGGAACACCCCAGAAATATTATAGAATTTGGTGAGTGGTTGAACTCGGGGTCAACTCTTGAGGCCCCGTACACACGACCGAGTTTCTCGGCAGAATTCAGCCAGAAACTCGATCGGAGCCGTATTCTGCCGAGAAACCCAGTGGTGTGTACACTTTTGGCCGAGGAAGCCGATGAGGATCTCGTCGGGCCAAATAGAGAACATGTTCTCTATTTCCTCGTTAGTCAATGAGGAAACTTGGCTCGCCGAGATCCTCGGTGGCTTCACAAGAAACTCGACGAGCAAAACGATGTGTTTTGCCCGTCGAGTTCCTCGGACGTGTGTACGGGGCCTTAGTGGTGAATAAGTAGAAGAGGGGCACTAATAGAAGGATGTTCTGAGTATTGGAAGTCAGTAAAGAAGGGGGGAAGGGGTGCTGCAATCAGGGTAACGGGATAGTTTGTCTTTATTGTTTTCTTTCCTTTTTGTTATCTGTTGTTTTTTCTTTTTCAAGGTGGAATGTAATGTATAATGACACTTTTTCTGTTGATGTGATTGTATTTATGAAATGGGAAAAGATTTAATGAAGAAACATAATAATATTGACGAATGTAGACATGTGAAACAATAAAATAAAAACGTATTTAAAATGTACCTTATTTTAGTACTGTATTGGTAAGCAGTATAAATAATGGAATACATAAAACTAAATGCCATCCACTGTAGTTACAGTGAGGGGTGGGGAGGTTGCGGTCTGCATCAGAAGCTCCCTAGGGGTGCTGTGTTCATCCAACAATCCTTTTTTGTGTTGCATGGGGCTGCAGTGCAACACAAAAAAAAACCCACAAAAAAAAAGCATGTTGGGTGGACACCCCCAGTGAGTTGGCACCTTCTGCTCCCCTGATGGTGGCAATTCAGAGGGTGGGGAAGCCAAGAAGAAGAGTATGTTTTGAGGGGGTTCCTTTTTAGGAAGTCTGTACTGGGAAGGGGGTGGGTGTCTCTGCACTGAGTGATTTGTACTTGGGAAGGGGGTCTGTACTGGGGGTGACTTTCCTAAGAGGTCTAAAAAAACAAGAGAAGCGTCTCTAAGTGTAAAAAATAAATAAATAATTATAACTCATAAATAGAGCAATTTACATGCAATAGGAGCCTAAAAGGCTCATTAGTGTTAAAATCCCTATGGAAAGTCACCACTACATGGTGGTGGGAGCTGGGGGTAACCTGGTTCACAGCCACTGGCAAGAACCCTCATGTGCAATGGAAGGCTCATCAGTCTGAAATCCTCATGGAGGGTACGCCACCTGACTCTCCGGTTGGCAAGGTTATGTCTATGTAGGGGCTCCCTGCCAGGCCCACTTCCTGGGGATTGGCTAAGGACCCCTAAATATCCAAGACAACCCTCCTAGCTACAGCCCACTAATTTGTAGAATATTCTCCAATATTCTAAAACCAGGGGGAAGTACCAGAGAGCTGCCTGGATCCGGAGAGCTGACCAGTCTATACTTTACTTGCACTATCGCTAGTAGCACACTAGAGGGTGCTATCTTTTTGTAACTGCATCCCCTAATTATAATTTGACTTAAGAAGAAATCTGGAGACACCCTACTGATCTTTTAACCACATCCACAAAAAAAAAAACACATTTGTAGCCACATCCACAAAATCACACCCAAATACCTAGTATACACGATCAGAAAATCGCACAAAAAATAACGCTTTCAAATCAGTTGCATGATAATCTGATCGTTAGTACACAGCTTTCGAGAGCCGATCCAAAGGGTCAAACATAAAAACATTTCTTGTATGATAACAGAACGAACGATTTTTGATTAATCAGTACAGTATTCATCTGAAAAAAATTGGAAGACCAAGCATGCTCGCAAACGAAAGAGTACATTACAATACAACACATTAGATCACTTCTGAACTTGTATTTTGTCACCGGACAATTTTCGTAACTTTAGTAACCTCTTCATTTTCTATAGGAGACTAGCATGAAAAAAAAGGATCATTCATCCAAATATGCTCATCACCTGTACAAGCCTTTATTTTAATGCTCCCTCAAACAATTGGTCACAAACGTTTGGAACTAGAGGCATAAAGACAAAATAAACAATTTTTCAAATAAGATGTGCCGCTGGTCAATGCTTATAGCTAAGAATAGAAGCTTGATTTTACAATCTTCAGCAAGTATGTAAAGCAATTTTTAAGCTAAACAGGCAAAAAAAGCTGAATACATAGATGCAATACATGTATGAGTTTATGTGCCATAAAGCTCTGCATAGGTACCAATCCGCTTTCAGGTTTTATTGTCAAGGCTTAATCAAACAAGCTAAAGCTAGAAGCTGAATGGCTACCAGCACGGCTGCAATAGATTCCGAGTGCTCCAGTTTTAGTAAATCCCCCCCACATCACCAGAACCATCCATTTATCTGTATTCATAAATACACCAGGACCAACAATATATGTTTATTAACAAATACATCAGGCAATGAATTTAATAACTCTTTGCAGAGTTAAAGGGGTTGTAAACCCTTGTGTTTTTTCACCTAAATGCACCTATGCATTAAGGTGAAAAAACACCTGGCAGTGACCAGCCCCCCGTTTTACCTTCCTGAGCCCTGTAATTTCCCACTGCGAGAATGCGCTGTCCCTCTGCCCCTGGTTCTCGGCACTTGATTGGATAAATTGATAGCAGCACAGCTATTGGCTCCCACTGCTGTCAATCTAATCCAATGATGTGGGCACCAGGGGGCGTAGCTCTGGACACCGAATGATAGACTCGGGAGTGCGCCCGCAAGGTAACCCCTCCGGAGAGGAGCCACAAGAGCCGCGAGGAACCCCAGAAGTCGGTGTTCGGGGCCACTCTGTGCAAAACAAACTGCACAATGGAGGTATGACATATTTGTTATTTTTTTTTTTTATTATTATTATTATTATTATTATTATTATTATTATTATTATTATTATATGTGAAGCTTTACAATCACTTTAAGAGGTGGGAGGAAAATTCAGGTTGCCCTCTGTTGCACATCCCTATGTCCAGAAAACTATTCCTAACACAGGAAGCAAATGTAAACAAAGAGCTCTGAGGCTGTGTGTAGGTGAACGGTTCTTGATCACAACCTCAGTGCTGTTTGCTTATATATGCTGAGCCTGTGTTTAGGAGCAGCTCTGTTGCATACAACCTCATCTCTGTCAATTACATCTGACGTAGTAACTGGGCGAGGAGCAACAGAGGGCAGCCAAAAAGAGAAGAATCCAACACACTTATAAGTTTGGAGGTCTTCTTAATAAATAATGATTTATATTTTTGGTTCTGGTAACAGGGTCACTTTAAGCATTTCAACCTAGTCACACTCACATCTGATGAGCAAATGGTGAGCTCATCCCTTTTTTTGTCAGCACATTTGCACACAGCAACACCTGCTTAGCTCCTATTGCTACCTCTGCCTCTCACATTCTGCTGTGCAGGGGCAAGAGGCTGATACCAAGTCAAATGAGCAGGGCCCTCGGATTCCTTCTGTATTGACTTGTATTTTAACTGTACTGTCTGCCCTCATTTTGTAAAGTGCTGTGAAAACTGCTGGTGCTATTTAAATCCTGTATAATAAAAATTATAGTTCTCATACTAGCTGCATTAAAAATTAAATCAAATTATTCTGAAATAACACATAACTGCATTATTTGGTATGTTATTATGTCTGCCTGCCTGGAGTTCAACTTTAAAGTAAACTTTATCTCAAAAAGATTTGCTATTTTATAACAGAATCTAAAAAAATAATTGTGAATTTCCTGAGCTTTAAAGCTGTATATCTGCAGGTTGAAATGACATAATACACCTTCCCTCTGACTCATGAGATTAGGCTTAATATTTGGTACTGCTCACCCCCTGGAGAAGAAGCTGTACCTGAGGACCTGCAGTGCAAGGATCACACTGCTTTGTCTATCTGTCATGTATTCTGTAGTTTTGGGATTTCTGCACCTCTGCTGCTTTTTGAATATCCCTCCACCATTTATCAGATAACTGGGCATAGGGTAAGGGGGTGCACACTGACATGAGGAAGCAAAGCCCTGCGCCTTTACCAAAATGACTACAATGTGGAACAATGCATTTAACCGCTTCAGCCCCGGACCATTTTGGGGGACAAATACCAGGCCACTTTTTGCGATTTGGCACTGCGTCGCTTTAACTGACAATTGCACGATCGCGCAACGTGGCTCCCAAACAAAATTTACGTCCTTTTTTCCCACAAATAGAGCTTTATTTTAGTTGTATTGGTCACTTCTGCGATTTTTATTCTTTTGCACTATAAACAAAAATAGTTTAGTTTAGGCTGATATGTATTCTTCTACATATTTTTGGTAAAACAAATTGC
Source organism: Rana temporaria (assembly GCF_905171775.1). Classification (NCBI taxonomy): domain Eukaryota; kingdom Metazoa; phylum Chordata; class Amphibia; order Anura; family Ranidae; genus Rana; species Rana temporaria. The sequence continues at coordinate 210,006,095 of NC_053492.1, forward strand.
AATAAGCGTTTATTGATTGGGTTGCGCAAAAGTTATAGCGTCTACAAAATAGGGGACTATTTTATGGCTTTTTTATTTTATTGATCACCTCTGCGATTTTTATTTTTTGCGCTATAAACAAAAATAGTTTAGTTTAGGCTGATACGTATTCTTCTACATATTTGTGGTAAAACAAATTGCAATAAGCGTTTATTGATTGGGTTGCGCAAAAGTTATAGCGTCTACAAAATAGGGGACTATTTTATGGCATTTTTATTAATATATATTTTTTTACTAGTTATGGTGGTGATCAGTGATTTTTATCGGGACAGCTATAATGGCAGACATGTGGAAGAGAAATGGATAGGGGGCGCTAATAGTTAATTTGTGAAAATCCAAGTAAACACTATGTAATTACAATAAAGTGCCTGTGCATAATGTGCAAAAAAATTTAAATTTTAGCCATAAAGAACAATCACAGAATGAATTTGTTGTATTGCAAAACTATATCTATAAATATATACTAAACGCAAATTAATTTAAAATACATGTGCAATGAAGACAAAGAATAAGAATAATTAAAGTGAGTGAATCACACAATTAGAAAATACACAAAAATACAAAAAGTATTCCGTGAGCTAAGTGAATTAGATTGCAAATGTCCATATGTTCCCTGATCAACACTGCATGTGTGATAATTATAAGATAATCAGGATGTCCACCTTCACCACTTTTATCACCCGATAGTGCATAAAAAGATGGCCCCTTACCGCATGTAGTTGACCTTTTTAACTAAAAAGAGGTCAAATAAAGCTTAGTTGTCACCATGGACAAAAACGTGGATAATCTGAGATTCCTGTTGGTCCGCTGGTTAGGGCATCATATGAATAAAAACAGAGAGATGCCACCATAGCATAATAACATTTTATTTAGGATAAAAACATACACAGTGGGGAAAATGAAGGCTTACTTGAAAAGTGCCCACATCCCGGCACTGAGGCTTTGGGCTAGTAGATCAGAAATGTCAGTCCTGAGAACCGATCGAATGAGGAGCGATGTCCACGCCGGTGGAAGCTACAGTGTGCGTGTCAACTCGCAAAGGCTGAGAACCAGCTGGACAGGAAGCTGTGCGTGGTCTGCGTGTCGCCTCGACGTACGTTTCAGTAATCCGTCATCAGGAAGCGCGCAGAACTCACACACGGGACCCGATTTAAATAGGTCTAACAATCAGCTATAACATGAGAATGAAAGCGCCAGTGAAAGCCTCAATCTTGGTTACTAGGCAACCAGAAAAACATAATACAGGATGAAATCGTGTACCGTACTCAATATAGATAAGCAGATAGAAATAAAAATTGTTGTTTTTATGCACAAAACACAATTTCCTAAGACACATATGCTAATATTTTTATATAGATGCTAAAAACAGCAATTTAAGCAATATAATTAGCAAGTGACCTAATATGATTATAATCACAAATAAAAAATATATAATAAATAATAGACCCATAATTCATACATTATATAATTAAATATTTAAAAATAAAAATTGAGATTGTAATTAAAATAAAAAAATTAAAATCATACAATTTCACTGTAAATTTTACATAAAATCATTAAAAAGAAAATGCTTTAAAAACTCCATACTGATCAGTCGTTGTTCAAAAAACAATTTAGATCAAGTTCGATATTGAGGCCCAGTGGTCGCATAGTCCTCAGACGATGCAGCCACTGGGTCTCATTTTGGGACACTGCTCGAGTCAGATGGGTACCCCTCCAGTGGCTGGTGATCCTGTCTATACCATAAAAGGTCATTTTGCCAGGATCTCTGTCATGGAATAGATCAAAATGTTTTGATACACTATGATTAGGGTATCCTTTAAGGATATTAGCTACGTGCTAGTTTATCCTTATTTTGAGCTCTCTAGTAGTCCTACCCACATATTGAAAAGTACATGGACACTCCAAGACGTAAGTCACGTACTTGGAGTGGCATGTAATAAGAGGCTTGATCGTGTACTCTTGTTTAGTAACACTAGAACTAAATTTGATGACTTTCCGACCTTTCCTATTGGTATTTTGGGACCAATGTAATTTTTACAGCGATCAGTGCTATACAAATGCACTGATTATTGTAAAAATGACACTGGCAGTGAAAGGGTTAACCACTAGGTGGCACTGCAGGGGTTAAGTGTTCCCTAGGAAGTGATTCTTACTGTTAGGAGGCGTGGCTACATGTGACACATCACTGATGACCATTTCCGATCACGGGGAACGGTCATCAGTGACAGTGTCACTAGGCAGAATAGGGGAATGCCTTGTTTACAAAGGCATTCCATTGTTCTGCCCTTGCCGACCGCAATCGCGGTCAACATCGTCAACAGCGGGCTTCCGGGACCCAGGAGCACGCTCGCCCGCTGATTTAAAGGGACGTACCTGTACGCCAATCTGCCTGCCTGTGAAATTCTGATGACATAAATAGCCATGCAGTGGTCAGCAAGCGGTTAAGTACTGTATCTATGAAGGAACAGCATTGTCATCCTAGTGTAAAACCCTTTGTAATCCACAGAGATAAGCTTGGCAGGGCTGAAAAGTCTCTTTGGAATTTCACTGCATCACTGTCTGTTGTTAGCTCACTACAGGGAGTGACAAACATGTTTTCAAGATTAATAAGTATTTTACACTTTAAAACAGATACAGTCAGGGCTTTTCTTTTCTCAGAAAATAGGTGCAGGAACTCAACCTCCCATCCAGCTCTCATCCCCCAATTTTTGGGAGAGAAGTAAAGTGGTGCCAAATCTGCACATTCTGAGGTGTGTGTAGCACACAGGGCACAGAAAAAAATCAGCACAACTAACAGTACTTACATATCCCCTTCAATGTAACCATCTATTGCTGACATCTGGGCCCCCCGTTCACAACTCACCCCTGCAACCCTTGTCCACAGTTCACCTATGCCCCTCATCCATAGTTCACCTCTTCTTCTCCCATCCACAGCACACTTCTTCTCCCACCCTGTCCACAGCTCACCTCTTCAAACCCCCATCAACAGCTCACCTCTTCTTTCCCCTGTTCACAGCTCACTTCTTATTCCCTTATCCACAGCTCACTTCTTCTTCCACCTGTCCACAGCCCACTTCTTCTTCCCCCTGTCCACAGCTCACTTCTTCTTCCCCCTGTCCACAGCTCACTTTACTTCTTTGTGTCCTGTCCACAGCTCACTTCTTCCCCCTGTCCACAGCTCACTTCTTCTTTCCCCTGTCCACAGATCACCTCTTCTTCCCCATGTCCAAATCTTACTTCTTCTTCCCGCTGTCTACAGCTCACTTCTTCTTTTCTCTGTTCACAGCTCAATTCTTCTTCCCCTGGCCACAGCTCATTTCTTCTTTTCTCTGTTCACAGCTCAATTCTTCTTCCCCTGGCCACAGCTCACTTCTTCTTTCCCTTGTCTACAGCTCACTTCTTCGTCCCCTGTCCACAGCTCACCTCTTCTTTACCTTTTCCACAGCTCACCTCTTCTTTCCCCATCCGCAGCTCACCTATTCTGTCCACAGCTCACTTCTTCCCCCTGGCCACAGCTCACTTCTTCCCCCATCCACAGCTCACCTCTTCTTTACCCATCCACAACTCACCTGTCCCCCCCCCTTGTCCACAGCTCACTTCTTCTTCCCCCCTGCACAGCTCACCTCTTATTTACCTTTTTCACAGCTCACCTCTTCTTTCCCCTTTCGCAGCTCATGTCTTCTTTGCCTTGACTACAGCTCACTTCTTCTTCCCCTGTCCACAGCTCACCTCTTCTTTACCTTTTCCACAGCTTAGCTTTTCTTACCCCTGTCCACAGCTGACTTCTTCCCCCTGGCCACAGCTCACTTCTTCTTCCCCTTGTCTACAGCTCACTTCTTCTTTCCCCATCCACAGCTCACCTCTTCTTTACCTTTTCCACAGCTCACCTCTTCTTTCCCCATCCGCAGCTCACTTCTTCTCCCCCCTGGCCACAGCTCACTTCTTCTTTCCCCATCTGCAGCTCACCTCTTCTTTCACTGACCACAGCTCACTTCTTCTTCCCCTGTGCACAGCTTACCTCTTCTTTCCCCATCCACAGCTCACTTCTTCTTCCCCCTGGCCACAGCTCACTTCCTCTTTCCCTTGTCTACAGCTCACTTTTTCTTTCCCCATTTGCAGCTCACCTCTTCTTCCCCTGACCACAGAACTTATTTTTCTTCCCCTGTCTACAGCTTGCTTTGCACAACCTGTTCCCCTTCCCCTTTACAGCATTTACTTTTTTTCACAAATTCATCCCCACTGTCATTCCCAGCTGTTTTCACAAATCCCCCCACTCCCCAGCTGTCACCTCCCCACAGATGCCTCTCTGCCTCCCTCCCCTTCTCCTCCTCCACAGCTTTCCCTCACCTCCTCTCAGAAGCCTCAGAGTGTTGCAGACAGCAATGCTGTGCTAGGTGTGCATGTTTTTTTTTTTCCACTCAGTGCACTCTCCATCTATCAGACCTGTTGCACAGAGCCGAGGAGGGGTTTCAAAACACTTCACTCAGCTCTGTGCTACACAGATCTGACAGGTAGGGTGAGACAGGAGCTAACTTGAAGCACCACCTAAGTAAACAAAATGTGGCACTTGTGGCTTAGGGGCCCAGGGCACCAACTGATATATGCCCTGAGTGTTTGTCTATAGCACACAGAAACCAATAGAGAAAGTGTCAGGATGTGTTTAGTGACAGGTTCGAGATGAAAGGGCTGCCAGAGGTGGCAGAAAAGATTTCTGCCAGGTTCCAGCTGAAAAAGAACCTTGGATATAGCAAAACACTTTCAATTGTATATTACAGACCAAACGTATATTGTTAGGGTTTATATGCACTCTTTATAACTGTGAACAACAATGCTTGCAGTAATACATTTAGATGCATTTTAGATGGTATAGTTTTGTTTGTAAAATCTGCAGTAGTAACACAAACTATTCAGTAAAGGGAAAAAAGAAAAGTGCTTGACACATTGTAACACCTGATATATATACAGCAACATCACTTATTATTCACCTTATGCCATGTCTATGTCAAAACACATTTAACGGTATGTGTTTCACACTGCTCTGTTGCCAAACAAAGGTAGTGCAAACAGAAAATAATGAATACTGCAAATGTGCAAAGAATATAAACATGTATACTGTACCTCCAGCCAAGACATTTGGTTTTTGTTTTGGACACAAAGGGTTGGACCTTTAGAACCTCTCTTGTTGTTTTTTTTTTTTAAAACATTCTTTATTTCTGAATGATAACATACTGTGGTAACAGATTTCAATGACAGCATTAAAACATAGAACATAAACTTTAGCACATTCTGTTTGCTAACAAGTACTTCACCTCTTGGTGTTTCTTTATGTTTGTTTTTCCTCTGGGGAGATTTCACTTTTCTTCATGCTCTGTTGACCACAGTCATTCAAAGAGGAAGAGAGGAAAAGTTTCCTAGCTTCAGCAGATGTACAACCTGACAATGCTTCTAATGCTTGCTCATTCCACTATAATTGTTTTTATTTATATATGAAACCCATTGCAGAGATCTCCTGTCTCTTGATCACAGTGAGAAAGACAGGGGGTGAGGATAAATACTTTTGAGGGAGATTTAGACTGCAATGAAAAACAGAAAAAGGTTCCAAACCTTCTCCACTCTACCCAAAACACAAAAAGGTTTATTGCTTTCTGTGTTCTATGTAGGGGACATTTTCCACCCACTAGTTCTGTCTGACACCTGACAAAACAGAAGAAATAGTGGAAAATTTCCCAACAGAGACACAGACAGTAAGGCAAGCTATTAGTTTGGCTATAATGGGAGTAGTGTTGGGCGATTCTGCGTGAGTTATATGGCCAAAATGAGTTATAAGCTGAACACTGACATGAGGAACATGTATCAATGAAAAAACAATAATAATAAAAAATACTGTACAACGGGGAAAGGGTCTTGTCATTTGACTTCAAGGACAACATTGAAAATTCACAAAGGGGGTGATTTACTAAAGGCTGCACACTTTGCAAGGGAGCCTGCACTTTACAAAAGAAGTTTCCCCAGCACATGGAATGTGGCGAGGATTCACTATGCAATTAACCAGTTGCCAACCGACTATACTGCGGTAAGGTTGCTTGGTTGCGTGAAGCGATGTACTGGTAGGTCAGTTCGTGCACTGGCTTTTGCGGGCGCATGTCCGCCGCTAGAGGCATGCTCACACCTGGCAAGCATCACGTGAGCTCGCCCGGTGGGAAAAAGTAGCAGAATGGGGATTTGCTATTGTAAACAAGGTGAATCGCCATTCTGACAGGGGAGGAGAGAGAGATCAGCTACAGTGAATTTGCTCTACTCTCAGTGGGACTATTCACCTGACAGTTAGAAAGCCCCTTCCTAGGGAAAACTTAACCCTTTGATCCCCACTAGTGTTAACCCCTTCCCTGCCAGTGCCATTTATACATTGGTCAGTGTATTTTTATAGCACTGATCACTGTATTGGTGTCACTGGTATCAATTAGGGTCAGATTTGTCCGCCGCAATGTCGCAGTCCCACTAAAAATCACTGCCATTACTAGTAAAAACAATAAAAAATAAAAAGTCCCTCAATCTTTCCTCTATTTTGTAGACACTATAACATTTGCGCAAACCAATCAATACACGCTTATTGCGACTTTTTCCCCCAAAAATATGTAGCAGAATAAATATTGGTCTAAACTGATGAATACATTTTTTTGTTTTTAAATTGTCGGTTTATTGGACAAAAAAATTAAATCGCAGGGGTGAAAAAATACCATCAAAAGAAAGCTCTAATTGTGGGGAAAAAGGGACATACATTTGGTTTGGGTACAGTGCTTCATGACTTGTAATTGTCAGTTAAAATAACGCAGTGCCGTATCGCAAAAAATGGTCTGGTCAGGAAATCCTTCCGGGGCTGAAGTGGTTAATACTCAATCATGTACAAGGAAAATTTTAAAATATAGCAATTTAAATCTGTATGTGTTGTTAGGAAACAATACCATTTTAATGGACAGTCTAATGCCCTGTACACACGATCGGTCCAAACTGATGAAAACGGACTTAAGTTCAGTTTCATCGGTTAACCGATGAAGCTGACTGATGGTCTGATGTGCCTACACACCATCAGTTCAAAAAACAATCAAGTCCAACGCGGTGACGTAAACCACAACAACATCCAGAGAAAAATTAAGTTCAATGCTTCCAAGCATTCGTCGACTTGATTCTGAGCATGCCTGGGTTTGGAACCGATGCTTTTGCGTACTAACCATCGGTTTTGACCTATCGGCCAGGCGTCCATCGGTCCAATTTTAAAGCATTTAGCAAGGCAGCACACTGCAATGCAAAAGTTGTTTACGTGTATGTGCTAAAATGCACATGTGTTGTGCTACACTGCCTGTGTATATTGGGATGCCATCCAAAATGAAAGACACTGCAATGCACCACAGCGTGTTTCATGTTTTACTGTGTGTTGTAGTAATGAGCATTACAATGCATTTTTTAGTGTACATTACAACAACACAGCAATGTTAATGGGCCCTTAATAGTTTATGGATTTGTATCCCAAAGCTAACATTTTTATTTGAACGATGAGCAGTTGAATCACAGACTGGCTTATTTTACCTTTACCCAAGAGCTATGATAAAACAATTACTAGCTCGGTATCGTGTTTTCCTGATGAATTCCCTGTAATTTCAGGTAAATAATGTTTTGAGAATACAGCTGTAAAAAGAGTTCATCTTGTTTATGTCAGTTGTAGGCGAAGGTGGCCCTTAAATATCACTATGTATCTTTAAGTCATTTACCAGACCTTTCTTTTTCTCTTAAAACATATCATATTATTGCATTGGCATCTATGTGATGTTCAGTAATTTTCATATGAGAAGCAGTATTCGTGTTACATTGATAGCCGAAGTCCACATAAAACCTTTTTCTAGCTGTGAAAAGAGTGGTTTAAATGACACAAATTTTGAGACAGGTTTAGTCAGCTTCAAATATGTCTTCCTTGGAACATAGAATTACATTGACCTTCACTTTTTTAGGCTTAGGTCCAGAGTTAGAAAAAAAAGGAAATCAGCAACCAGCTGTATAACAAAAAAGCCCTGACCTAACATGAAAGCAATTTAGCTGGTAGTCTGTAAGAGGCAGTGTTTTAATTGCAACATTTTTGTTCAAGTGGGATGTACTTTTACATAAAACCACAAAGGTCAAACTGCATGGGTGATTTTCAGTCTTGTGGCTATGTTATTGATCTTTATGTGATATTAAAGGCTCCTATTGTTCTACCTTAAAATAAAAAAGAGGTTTATACTTACCTGCTTGGTACAGGCATATTACACTTGGAGATACCCTACCTTCTGACAAAGTCCCGGGCTGGGTATTAAGCCAAAAGCGTGTGTGATCTCCTGTGATAGGAGATCATTGGAAGTCGGTAAGCGGCAGTGTATGTAGTGATGGAAGTCATCTCTCTCCTGTCACATTCCATGTGTACGTTTCGTTCCAGTGTGTACACACTGTCAAGACAAAATATCCTTCTTCTCAAACGCGGTGACGTACAACACATACATCGGCAGGGGAAGTTCGATTCCACTGTCACAACCCTTGGGGCTGCTTTTGCTAATCTCATGTTACTGCGTGTTAAGTAAAAGTTTGGTCGGAGACGATTTGCACTTTTCAGTCTGTTACAGCATGAAAAATGTGTTATCTCCATTACAAATGCTACTTTTACTCCCGTCTCATACTTTATTCTGAGCATGCGAGGGTTTCTAAGCATACACACGCTCGAGTTTCTCATCAAAAACCAGCCCGACGAGGAACACGACGAGGAAATTGAGACTCCCGTCGAGGAAAAAAAGAACTTGTTCTCTTTTTTTCTCGTAGAGTTCCTCGACAGTTTCCTCGATGAAAAACATACACACGACCGGTTTCCTCGGCAAAAAAGCTCTCCCACCAAGTTTCTTAATGGATCCTGTTGAGTTTCTCGGTCGTGTGTACGAGGCCTTAGTCCTAATGAGCTCACTTTCATAAGATCCAAATTGTCAGTATTTTATTTTGAATTTGTGGCACTGAACATGACCCAATTGATTTTGGTGTATTCAGTGCAACACAATGTAAAAGTGACACATTTGAATTTGGTGTACGACAACACAAAAAATTGTGTAGTTTGCTAATTCATGAGTTTTACTTATCATCAATCAACAGCAGCACTGTACTGTATACTATGCAATAACTAGCCTTTCATCTGGTCCTGACAATCATAACACAGAAAATTAGCCAATCCAACTATTGACAAAGCTGCCTGAATCAGTTGATAAAACTGCAAGGGAAATGCCATGGCTTAATAATGCATGAACCTTCACTTACAAGCTTACAAGTGAAGAAAAAAGATTGAAATTCCTGTCTCTTTGATGAAATAAGAATTATTATCACATCTGATAATATACCTTGAAATGACACTTAGTATAAGGTATGTGATCCCTCCAGCTTCATTTATCAGACTTATAGCCTATGTCCTTCACTGAAGTGTGGAGTATGAAGCCTTTGCAAGATGTATCAAGGTATCACCATTGAGTTGGAGGTCCACATGCTAGTCTTTAGTGTTTTCTGTTATAGGAAAAGGCATACTCTATAACCCTTCAGGCTATGGAGACATGGCAAAAAAGCACTGCACATGTTATAGATCTTTCATATTTACTTTACAAAACACTTTATCTGTTCAATATGTAATTATAGATATATATGACAAAATACTTTATCGGCAGCACCGGCACATCAAAAATAGCTAACACTTATAGAAAAGAGAGATGAAAATTAAAGAAGCAATATTGCAGAGTATAAATACAAGAGTATACATCTGAAAGCTGCAATCTTTAATACCGCCTGAGCACAAAGGTGTTTTTTTTTTCAATGAGCATGATGGAGATTTTGTCAATATTTCCTTTTAGGGAATTCATAAAGAGAAAAAGTGCAGATTTAATCTTTGTCAGATTTGTGCAGCTGGATTTTACTGAATAAGTAATAAAAAAAATAGCTGTCAGAAAGTGATGGACTGAAAAGGGATCTGATAAATATAATGTAGAAATTCTCAAAGAAATTGCAGTGGTCAATAGAGGAGAAGCGAGTGTTACCTTCGGGAGTAGAATTCAGTAATATAAGGAAGGATGCAAGCTTGAAAGATAAAAAGGGAACATTTAGAAAAAAAACTTTTTAAAAGACACAACTTGATAAATATGGAGTATTGTGCAATAGATAGAAATAGAAAATGTGGAGATGACAGTCAGCTTTAAAAACATCCTGACTTATTTCATGCTATCCTATTGAAGAGGATTTCAGTAGAGCCACAAGTGCATTTTTTTAAAGCTTTTATTTATAAAAATACCAGCTATTGAAAGACGTTTGTTTGCAATATACATGCTTGAAAAAACAGAACAAGTTCAAAATTCTAGCTTTTAAGAAGAATATAAAACAAACCTTAAAGCGGATGTGCCATGGGGAAAAAATATTAAAAGCCAGCAGCTACAAATACTGCAGCTGCTGACTTTTAATATTAGGACACTTACCTGTCCTGGAGTCCAGCGCTGATCTCAGCAGAGCACGAGCTATCGCTCGTCTCTCTCTGCTGCTCCCCCCGCCATCCAGGCTGAGGGAACCAGGAAGTGAAGCGCTGCGGCTTCACTGCCCGGTTCCCTACGGCGCATGCGCGAGTCGTGCTGCGCCCGCCGATTGGCTCACATGCTGTGCGCTGGGAGCCGAGTGTTCCCAGCACACAACGGGCGACAGACGGGAAGTCAGAAAAACCCGTCTTTTGCCCGTAGCGTGTGGCCGGAAGTGGGTGCAAATACCTGTCTTTAGACAGGTATCTGCACCCCCCTCCCCCCTGAAAGGTGTCAAATGTGACACCAGAGGGGGGGAGGGTTCCGATCAGCGGGACTCCACTTTAGGGTGGAGAACCGCTTTAACATTTGTTCAGTTCATGTATTGTTATAGTCCTAGTACTTAAATTAAGCTTTCAATTGAGCGTCCTAGTGTCCTGAAAAGTCTATGTAACATCTGGGACAATTGACATTTGTGGCAGATTGGTAAATGCTAGATATGTGCGTTCCCGTTCGTTACAAATGGATTTTCGTCCGACACCGGAGGGGGGGAGGGTTCCGATCAGCGGGACTCCACTTTAGGGTGGAGAACCGCTTTAACATTTGTTCAGTTCATGTATTGTTATAGTCCTAGTACTTAAATTAAGCTTTCAATTGAGCGTCCTAGTATCCTGAAAAGTCTATGTAACATCTGGGACAATTGACATTTGTGGCAGATTGGTAAATGCTAGATATGTGCGTTCCCGTTCGTTACAAATGGATTTTCGTCCGAATTTGTTAGTATTCGTACATTCAGATCAATTCGAACATCTGAAAAGCTGAAAGAACCAAAATATGGAAATTACGGAATTACGAATAAATAAAATAACGAACAAACGAAAATACGAACGTACGATTGGACAATCTTACTAAAATACGAAACACCGAAACAGCAAAAGAACGAAAATGACATCTATAACGAACGATTTGCATTCCGTATTTAAATCCTTTGTCTGTTCGTATTTTCATTTGTATGTTCGTATTTTCATTTGTGTGTTTTGTAAATCTGTTTCTTTGTCTATTTGTAAATTTGTGTACTCATATTGTTCTTTCGAATGGGCACTAGGCAGTGTTGTTAGTGATGTATCTTACTTAATATCTTAGCCAATCAGCTTATCTCTTTTGTGCTGAGTCACATTGGACAGTGAAAGTCTATCTTAATATGGATTAGGTGTTGAAAATGAAACTAAAATACGAGATTGCGAATGACCGCACCGCAATGTATTTACGAAAGTACAAAATTACGAATCCATTAAACAAAATTAGGAATTTCGAATCAACGAAAATAAATTAGAAAGAATTACGAATCATTCAGTATAAATGAAAATGAAACTGTTCCGAAAATACAAACGTGTTCGAATAGGAAAACTTGCGTCTTACGAAATACGAACGGGTCCGAATAGGAAAACTTGCGTCTTACGAAATTACGAATCTTTACGAATCTACGGAACAAGACGAAACGAAACAAAAAAAAACTAAATTTTTTGTTGTGCACATGTCTAGTAAATGCAATAACTACAATAACATTATAAAATGTGCACAAAAAAGCACACATATTCAGAACTACTCTATTGCAGTGGTCAATAGAGGAGAAGCGAGTGTTACCTTCGGGAGTAGAATTCAGTAATATAAGGAAGGATGCAAGCTTGAAAGATAAAAAGGGAACATTTAGAAAAAAAACTTTGTAAAAGACACAACTTGATAAATATGGAGTATTGTGCAATAGATAGAAATGGAAAATGTGGAGATGACAGTCAGCTTTAAAAACATCCTGACTTATTTCATGCTATCCTATTGAAGAGGATTTCAGTAGAGCCACAAGTGCATTTTTTTTAAAGCTTTTATTTATAAAAATACCAGCTATTGAAAGACGTTTGTTTGCAATATACATGCTTGAAAAAACAGAACAAGTTCAAAATTCTAGCTTTTAAGAAGAATATAAAACAAACCTTAACATTTGTTCAGTTTATGTATTGTTATAGTCCTAGTACTTAAATTAAGCTTTCAATTGAGCTTCCTAGTGTCCTGAAAAGTCTATGTAACATCTGGGACAATTGACATTTGTGGCAGATTGGTAAATGCTAGACATGTGCGTTCCCGTTCGTTACGAATGGATTTTTGTCCGAATTTGTTAGTATTCGTACATTCGGATCAATTCGAACATCCGAAAAGCTGAAAGAACCAAAATATGAAAATGACCGAATTACGAATAAGCAAAATAATGAACAAACGAAAATACGAACGTACGATTGGACAATCTTACTAAAATACAAAACACTGAAACAGCAAAATAACGAAAATGACATCTATAACGAACGATTTGCATTCCGTATTTAAATCCTTTGTCTGTTCGTATTTTCATTTGTATGTTCGTATTTTCATTTGTGTGTTTTGTAAATCTGTTTCTTTGTCTATTTGTAAATTTGTGTACTCATATTGTTCTTTCGAATGGGCACTGGGCAGTGTTGTTAGTGATGTATCTTACTTAATATCTTAGCCAATCAGCTTATCTCTTTTGTGCTGAGTCACATTGGATAGTGAAAGTCTATCTTAATATGGATTAGGTGTTGAAAATGAAACTAAAATACGAGATTGCGAATGACCGCACCGCAATGTATTTACGAAAGTACAAAATTCCGAATCCATTAAACAAAATTAGGAATTTCGAATCAACGAAAATAAATTAGAAAGAATTACGAATCATTCAGTATAAACGAAAATGAAACTGTTCCGAAAATACAAACGTGTTTGAATAGGAAAACTTGCGTCTTACGAAATACGAACGGGTCCGAATAGGAAAACTTGCGTCTTACGAAATTACGAATCTTTACGAATCTACGGAACAAGACGAAACGAAACAAAAAAAAACTAAATTTTTTGTTGTGCACATGTCTAGTAAATGCAATAACTACAATAACATTATAAAATGTGCACAAAAAAGCACACATATTCAGAACTACTTTAAAGCGGTTGTAAACCTTTACATACAGTATGTCCTAATACAATCAGACAGGGAGCCGAGCCGCAGCGTTGCCCTGCCCTCTCTCTCTCCTTATTGGCTTGCTGACTTTGATTGACAGCAGTGGGAGCCAATGGCTGCTGGACTCCTATGCGAGAGTGGTTAAATATCCCCAACCCAAGAAGGGGTTCCACCTGTCCTCAAAAGTAGTAACAGATAACAGTGGATGCATACAAGCCTAGATTTATAAAGATGACCTTGCATCAGGTGCAATGAACTAATAAAGAAGTGTTCTTATGTCCAGCTAATAAAGATCAAAGGTGCCTCAGGCTGAAGACTATACCTCTGGAGGACTGTCCCTCCTGGCACCACTCCTATTTGCTTCTTATAAGATCAATATGATGACCTGATTTGAATGTGCATCCTTGAAGAAGTGGACTTTGTTCCAAGAAATGCTTTGGATGGAAAACAGCATATACTAAATTGCCTGTAGTGTATACTGTATAAAAGGACTATTGTAACGTATGTAAACAGGAAGAGCCGTTGATCGTCTTTTCCTCACTCGCGAGTAGAGGAGAGCGGATTGGCTGCTCTCCTGACAGGGGGGTCTGTGTTAATTGTTTATTAGTGCAGCCCCCCCTTGGATGCCCACCCAGGACCACCAGGATGCCGCTGGGATCACCAGAGATGGCCATCCACACTGGACCACCAGGTATGCCCCCTAGACCACCAGGGAAATGTCAATCTGTGCCCATGCTGCTGCCAATCAATGCCCAGGCAGCTGCTAATCATTGCCCATCCACAATGCCTACCAGTGCCAGTGCCACCAGGGATGCCTATCAGTGCCATATATCAGTGCTGCATATCAGTGCCACATATCAGTGCCCAGCAGTGCCACCTATCAGTGTCCATCAGTGCCACCCATAAGTACCCATAATTTCAGTCTTTCAGTGTCACCTATCAGTGCCCACCAGTGCCACCCATGACAACCCATAAGTGCCGCCTACCAGTGCCCATCAGTGCTGGATATCAGTGCCCATCAGTGCCACCTCATTGGTGCCACTTCATCGGTGCCGCCTCATCAGTGCCCAACAGTGAAGGAGAAAACATACTTATTTACAAAATTTTCTGTATTTTTTTATTTGTTTAGCAAAAAAAACCGCACAGGTGATAAAATACCACCAAAAATAAGCTCTATTTGTGGGAACAAAATGATAAAATATCTGTTTGGGTACAGTGTAGCATGATCGCGCAATTGTCATTTAAACAGTGTTGAAAGCTGAAACTTGGCATGGGCAGGAAAGGGGTGTAAGTACCTGGTATTGGAGTGGTTAAGGCTTGCCTTGCTATGATACCTGAAATATCTCTTTACATCTATTTGTCACTCTACTCTTTCCTCCTGTCAGCATGTTCCTTGTTAGCACAGTACTGCAGGACAAATAATTGGTTCCTCATGCTGCATTTCCCCTTTCAGGAGGTGCAAGAGACTGATACTTACCATGCTCATGTTAAAAAAATACATTTACTCTCCATTCACACCTGAACGTACTGGAATTATGGGCAGAATCGCAAGATTCTGCCCATGATTCCAGAATTGCAGCAAAACACGGGAACGTGTTTGCAATGCCATTATTTCTTAAGGGACACCAAAAACGCAATTTTGCCGCAATTGTCGAGTGACAAGACATGCTAAAATCACAGTAAAAATTGTTCCCAGGTGAGTATTACATAATGAGCTAGTATGCTATGCATACTAGCTCATTTTGTCTTTGTCTTGCAGGTGTTTTTTTTTTAAAGTGGGTTTACAACCACTTTAATGAATACAGGCCACATCAGCTTTTTATATCTACCTAGAGTTCAGTTTTAAGACAATGTTGCAAATTAAAAGGTTACAAAGTATCCTTCTCATCACCGCATAACTATTCTTATGGCAGAGCTTGTAATGGAGATAGCACATTCGTCACGCTGTAACAGTCTGAAAAGTGCGAATTGTCTCTTACCAAACTTTTACTTAACACGCAGTAACATGAGATTAGCAAAAGCAGCCCCAAGGGTTGTGCCAGTGGAATCGAACTTCCCCTGCCGTTGTATGTGTTGCACGTCACCGCGTTTGAGAACGAGAAGATTTGGTCTTGACAGTGTGTATGCAAAGAAAGCTTGTTGAGTTTTTTCGACAAGCCTAACAAGGAACTCGTCGAGGAAAACGATGTGTCTTTTCCGACGAGTTCCTCGGTCGTGTGTACGAGGCCTTACAGTTATTTTACCCACCATTTATTACCTATAGCTTTCTGCATAGAGAATGAGGACATGCATGACTGTAGAGTGTAGCTGTTACCAGCTAAACTTCTGATTTATAGATATAAATATAGGTTTGGTTACTTCTGTATTAAAAAAAATACTGCTAGATCATATATTGCAGTACATGTTGATCTAGTTAATGGCATTAAAGTGATTTTCTGTCCCTATTCCTATTATAAATTCTGAATATTAAACATTTAATTACATACTAATCACCATGGGCCAGATTCACAGAGCACATACGACGGCGTATCTCCTGATACGCCGTCGTAGCTGTTGTTCTATCTATGCGACTGATTCATAGAATCAGTTACGCATAGATAGCCATAAGATCCGACAGGTGTAATTGTTTTACACTGTCGGATCTTAAGATGCAATACCGCGGCCGCAGCTGGGGGGAGTTTGCGTCGTAAACCAGTGTCGGGTATGCAAATTAGGAGTTACGTTTTTTTTGGTGCCTCAACTTTACACAGCAATCGTATTGCTGTATAAAGTATGGCCATCGTTCCCGCGTCGAAATTTAAAATTTAACGTTGTTTGCGTAACACGTCCGGGAATACGGAAGTACTCTACGCGCGTCGCCGTTCGAAAAAATTACGTCATGGCGCGCAAAGCATGGCGGGAGTTAGGAAATGGAGCATGCGCAGTAGGTCCGGCGCGGGAGCGTGCCTAATTTAAATGGCACACGCCCATTTGAATTGGCCCGCCTTGCGCCGGAGGCCGCCGGCGTAGTTTTCATCGCAAGTGCTTTGTGAATCAGGCACTTGCGATGAAAACTTGCGGCGGTGTAACGTATCTACGATACGTTACGCCGCCGCAGTTCTATGTGAATCTGGCCCTAAGTTTTCAAAATGCACATAAATGCTATACTTTATGGATGCCATAACCTAAAACATTTAGAATAACACACAAGGTCTGATCACTGAATACAATACTGTTTAGATGGGAACCCGTTGGCATCGCTAATTTCTCACGTCTTTCTAAACTTTCGCTGGTGAAATTTTCCCCATAGCGGATTATGACACCAACACCCCCACCCCTTCCAAAACATTTATTTCTAAAATAATATAATATCTAAGTGTAAGGCCTCGTACACACGACCAGTTTCCTCGGCAAAAACCAGCAAGAACCTTGTTGGGAGCTATTTTTTGGTCGAGGAAACCGGTCGTGTGTACATTTTCGTCGAGGAAACTGACGAGAACCTCGTCGAGCCAAAAAGAGAGCAAGTTCTCTATTTCCTCGTCGGGAGTCCAAATTTGGCTCGCCGAGGTTCTCGACGGGCTGGTTTACGACGAGCAACTCGGATGTCTGTATGCTAACAAACCCGCGCATGCTCAGATTAAAGTAGTAGACGGGAGCGCAACTTCAGTAAAAGTATCGTTTGTCATGGAGATAGCACATTCGTCACGCTGCCAACATTCTATAGCATCGTTTAAATGCCGCGCATTTCAACCATCTTTAGAATGTTAAAAAATGTACATTAAATGTATTCTTTTGCTGCTTATCTTCACACAGATTATTGTCAAATTTGTTTCACCTTTTTAATGCTGATATCATGAATATTGACAAATCTTTTCTCTCTGCTTTTTTTTTTTTTTTTTTTTAGCAAACAAGTTTTTCATTTAAGATAATTTATATTATGAGTTTATTGTAATCATTTTTTTTTTTTTTTTTCTGGAAAGTAACCACCATTGTAACCTTCTTGTTTTGTCTTATGTGATCTGTCCCTTAATAATATTACCTTTTGACATTATTTGTAAAGTTAACCTTCCTTCTCACAAGGGACATATTTTTGCTGATGAAAAACACATAGACAAGTATGAATTTCCAAACAAAAAAAGACCATTTATTTCGGTCATGAACAGAACAAATAAAATAAATATATATATATAATAAATGAAAGACAGCACTCAATACCCTGCTGGCATTTGTGCAAAGCCAGGTGGGGCACAATGTTACATCATGAGCAGCTGGATCCTCGAATTGGGACATTGAGTGGCTCATCCAGGAAGGAGCACAATCTGGTCTTGGACTCCCAGAGGTCTGGAACAGGAGCAGGTCAGGCAGATGTCCCAAGGAAGTGATCCCACAGCAGACTGCCTTCTGTCACACCACCTGGAAGCAAGGGAGTCACTTCTTGGTCTTCCGGACAGCCTTCTTCCTTGCAGCCTTCACTGCAGCCTTCACTGCAGCCTTCTCTGCAGCCTTCTCTGCAGCCTTCCTTCTCTGCTTGGCTGGAGGTGGTGCCAGTGGAGTAGTACTTGTGCCAGGAGGAGGAGAAGGTGTAGGAGGCAAAGTTTCTGGAGCGGGACGAGGAGAAGAATTCTGATTTGCGGAAGTTTCGTGAGCAGGAGGAGGATGAGGAGAAGGAGTTTGAAAAGTTAGAAGAGTTTCGTGAGCAGCAGGAGGAGAAGAAGAAGGAGTTTCTGAAGTTTCCTGAGCAGGAGGAGGATGAGGAGAAGGAGTTGTTAAATTTATAAGAGGATCAGGAGGAGAAGAAGAAGTGTGATGAATTTCATGAGCAGGAGGAGGATGAGGAGAAGGAGTTAGAAAAGTTAGAAGAGTATCAGGAGGAGAAGAAGAAGTCTGAAGATTTGCAGGAGCAGGAGGAGGAGGATAATTATATGGTGGGTGACTACGGCCGGGGGTCCAAATCACTGTTTCGTCAGTGATTAGGCCCCTCACCCCCTGATTGAGCAGGCTTATGAGGAGGGGCTCAAATCGGAGGCGCTGCTCCTTACTCATTTGCCCCATTTTTGACATGACCAGGCTGCCATAACTCTCCTCGGTGGTGGTAGGCTGCTGGAGGGCGGCCTGTGCATCACGTATCAGGGCCAGTGCTGCTTCACTGACCCTCATATCCCTCCTTTCCCTTCGATTAGGTATGCGGATGGGAGGCACCTGGCACCTTGTGCTGCTGCTGGGCCCTGTCACCTCCTCTGTGGCACTAGGCCCTGCCACCTCCTCTGTGGCACTAGGCCTTGCCACCTCCTCTGTGGCACTAGGCCTTGCCACCTCCTCTGTGGCACTAGGCCTTGCCACCTCCTCTGTGGCACTAGGCCTGGCCTCCTCCTGCCTGGCACTTTCCTGAACCTCCTGGCTGGTGTCCTCCTGTGTATCAAAAAGGGTCAGTTTTAATGTGGTTTTTAAAATTCACACACAATTTACAGCTCCTGACTATTGATATATTTTAGGCAATATTTTGAAAAGCTAATAATTCTGACACCAGGAGTTAGCATTATTTTTACAAATACTTTTGTGGCAACTACTGACTAATGATATGGAAACCACATTTCGCCCAATTTTTTTTTTTTTTAACATATTAAAGAGGAGGTTCCACCATAACCCAAAATTACAAATAAAACATTTTACTCAAAAAATTTCATTAAAAGAATGTTGAAGTTTTACTCCCCCTAACTAGCTGTTGCTATGTGGACATAAAAAATCTGCCTCTTCATCCGCCGTGGTGTATTATGTTCCTCCTCCTACACTGGGTGTCAACTTGTGAATGGGACGCGCTGCATTCTGGGAACTGTGTGTGTCCCCGAAAGCAGCCGGCCCATTCACAAAGCGCCACGCTGTTTGCATATGCGCATTATGAAACGGGCAGTGAATCCGTTTGGCATCACTGCCTGTTTCCCTTAACTATGGATGGTTGCGCTTGGAGCTGCTAGGATTGAGTATGGGCCTCGGCGGGGGCTGACATCGCTGGCGGCTAGGAAAGTTACGTGTCATAATTTGAAAGTCATATATATATATATATATTCGCCAGCACACCAGGGATCATAACGTCCAAAGATTTAATGCATATCTATTATTTCAAAAAGAGCAACGTTTCGAGGCCACGCAGGACCTCTTCGTCAGGCATCTTTTTGCCTGACGAAGAGGTCCTGCGTGGCCTCGAAACGTTGCTCTTTTTGAAATAATAGATATGCATTAAATCTTTGAACGTTATGATCCCTGGTGTGCTGGCGAATATATATATATATATGATTTGCTTTCCGGTTCCCAGCCGGTGATCGTTTCAGCACCCTTTTACTACTTGGCCATTTTGCCGGAAGGTGTGCAATCGGAATATTTTAGAGATAATTTGAAAGTCATCAGCTACAGTGTTTATGATTTTCATACTTGTCAATTTTACTTTTTTGAAATGTAACATCCGCTTTAACATCTCTTTGTCAGCAATTCAACACCACCAAATAACACATTTAAAGTACTATACCGGGCTCCAGGCAGGCAAATCCGGCTGTTCCTCCAGGGTGGAACGCTCCTCTTGATTGTGAGAGGGCTCCCCTTCAGGAGGATCAGGTTGGCTGCAGGGAAGGCTGGAGGGAAGGCTGGACCTTGCTCTTCCCCGTCTGGGAGGAAGGCTGGAGCTAGATCTTCTCTGTCTGGGGGGAAGGCTAGAAAGTGACTCCCTAACTTCCAGGTGCTCATCCAGAAATGACAGTCTGCTGTAGTACCACAGCGATGGGACATAGACCTGCTCTGCTCCTGCTCCAGACCTCTGAGAAGCCAGGACCATGTTCCGTTGCTTTCTGTATGAGCCTCTCAAGGTCCCAATCCGAGTATCCAGCATGTCAGTTGTAACATGGGTCCCCACCTGTCTTTGTACAAATGGTAGCAGACTATTGAGTGCTGCCTTTCTTCGTTCTTTATTTTTTGACCTTGGGTCTTTTGTGGCCCAAAGAACGGGCAGCTCTCTCAATTTGTCAATAAAAATGGCAAGAAAATCTGGGTCATTGAACTTATTCATTTTTCTGCAAGACAAAAAATATGCAAAACACACAATCAGTCTAGAAACTGGAGTAATCTTTATCCCCATATAGCCTTTAAATGTCTTTGCAGTATAGGCAGGGCCGCTGATAGAAATCATGGGGCCCCGTACAGCCTACCTGACGGGGCCCCCTTCAGCTCCCCCCCTGGCCCTGCCTTGAAACTGTATCTGCAGCACGTTACGGGATTGGCGTCATTGTTAGGCACCTGGAGCAGACAACCGGGGAGGGGGGGGGGCTGCCGCAAATTGAGTAGCGGAGTGGGGCCCTTTACAAATTAATATTAAAACCAAAAAAAAAATAATAAAATATATCAAATAAAGAAATAATTTATTTATTTTTAAAAGGGGGGGGGGTTACCATTCAGGGCCCTGGGGACCTCTGGGCCCTTTAATTAAAATACAAAGAAATCATTTTTCTAAAAAATGTAAGAAAAGGGGGTTTGCCACATCTAGACCTCATGAGCCCTTTAGTATATATGGAAGAAGAAGAAACTAAATAAATTATAATAATTTCAATAAAAAAAATAAAACAAGGTGGATTGCCATCCGGGGCCCTGGGGACCTTTAATACAAAAAAATTATATATATATATATATATATATATATATATATTTCTTTAAAATAAAATGGACATTTTTTTTTTGGTGTTATTTTTTAAAATGTTGTGTTTTCATCCCAGGCCCTGGGGATCTCAGGACCACTAAAACTCAAAAACAATATGAAAATTAGATATATTTATTTCTTTAAAGGGGGTTGCCATCCGGGCCCCTGCTGGCCCTGGGCCCCCTACAACAGGGCCAGCTGTACTGGCTTATCAGCGGCCCTGAGTATAGGCCAATGACGACACAAAATCAAAGTATAGCTACACTCTCGTCGGTCAACCGTCTTCCTCCGCACCCCCCAACGTACGTACGACACATGTGTGTATGTTTTCACGCCCCTTAGCTTTCGTCGCGCAATCGACAAGAAGTAATTATGTGAGCAGGTTGTGAGATTCATGCCTAAAACGACGAGATTCATGCCTAAAACGACGAGATTCATGCCTAAAACGCCGAGATTCATGCCAAAAACGACTAGGTTCATGCCAAAAACGACGAGGTTCATCATGCCAAAACCGACGAGGTTCATCATGCAAAAAAATAAACCTTTCATGCAAAAATAACGACATTGCCCACACAGCAGATTTTGAGAAATGTTACAGCAAAGCGCGGTTACGTACAGCCCGTACGACGGCACTATAAATGGCCATTTCCATGTCAGATCTTGGCTGACTGACATCGAAATTTATTTATTTTCTTGCTTTCTGCTCGGTTAACAACATATCTAGCTAGCCGCCAAACTCAAAGTTTCAATAAAACGTTACGTACCGTCGTATGACACGGTCGATAGTTCCGTCTCCTTCTACAGATTGTGAACGCCGCCTTCATTCACGTGGTATCCCTTTATACACGCGCATGCGTGACGCTCCGCCCGTCTCCACACCCCTGACGTTCTTTTTAGTCTTTTCCCCGCCCCTTCTCTCTCCTTGACCCCGCATCAACAAGATGGCAGCAGCACCCGAGCACCCCAACATGCCTGCCCCAGCCCACAGATACACTGGCACATCTCGCAGATATAAAGCAACCAATATGACATTCCAGGAGATGGTGGAGATGGTCCAGATCCTCCGGGAGGAGGATTATGACGGGAAACACGGGCCATATCTCCACCCTAATAAACTGAAGGCCCTGATCATGTCAAAAGTGGAAAGGAGGATCTTCAGGAAATTTGGGATCCGAAGGTCTCGGGAGCAGCTGAGAAAGCGCTGGTCGGACCTTAAGTTGAGGGAACAAGAGACCCTTCAGAAAATCCGGAGAGAAATTAGAAAAAGTAAGTAATTTTTAGGGGTAATCCTGTCTTGTGTTTGTAATTCTCGCCATGTGATTTTTATTGAAGGTTGTACTGTATTATGTATTTCATGTTAGTGGGCCCAAATATTGGTCGTGAAAGTCGTCGTTAATTCACAGAACGACGACTCGTACGACCAAAGATTGTGCCCATCAACATTTTTTTACTTTTTCCTGATTTTTTTAATTTTTTTTTTTTTTAGTCCTTAGATATATATATATATATATATATATATATATATATATATATATATATATATAGATAGATAGATAGATACAGAGAGAGAGATTAAAGGGCTCATGAGGTCTCCATGTGGCAAACCCCCATTTTAATTTTATTAAAAATAAAAAAATAAAATTGAAATTAAAGGGCCCAGAGGTCCCCAGGGCCCTGAATGGCAAACTAAGCCCCCCCTTTTTCATGTTTAAATAAATGTTTAGTTATTTATTTATGAAAACTACTTTTTTAAGTTTTTCATTTTTTAGTTTTATTATTAATTTGTAAAGGGCCCCCCTCCGCTTTGTAATTTTGATTTCAGACGGCAGCCCCCCCCCTGTTTTCTGATCCAGGTGCCTACCAATGCCGCCAATCCCGTAACGTGCTGCAGAGACAGTTTCAATGCGGGGCCAGGGGGGGAGCTTAAGGGGGTCCCGTCAGGTAGGCTGTACAGGGCCACATGATTTTGCTCAGCGGCCCTGGTGAGATCCATTGAGGAATTAATTTAGATGTGTTTTTAGTAATCCAAATTAAGTGAATATACAGGAAAAGGATAGTCTGCTCATCAGTTGGGGACACATGCGGTCAGTAGCACAATTGTTGGCCATCCAAAAGAAATTTTTTAGTGGCTAACACAAAGGTGAGGTCATCCAGTGGATACTTGTTTGGCTTCCATGTTTAAAAAGACAAAAAAAGGTACACAGATTTTGCTTAATATTTGGCAATGCCTACAATCCTGTGTCCTGCTTAGAGGGTTGTTAAAAACCAACAATAGTCCCATAATTTATTGTAACAATTATTCATATTCCTCTTTCAGGACTTCAATATTTTTCAATAATGTTTGAAACACCTTTTCTTAATTCTTGTAGGGCGACAGGAAGCAGCAAGCCAGGAGGCAAATGAAGGACAACCCCCGCGGGATCAGGATGAGGCTGCAACCACATCTGGTAAAGTATCATCTAATTTTGGTTAGCTAGATGTAGGCCTGCGTAATTGTACTAAATGGTTTTGTCCCCCATTTCACGAGCAGGTGGTGGCTTGGACAGGCAGACGACCCAGATGGTTATCAGTGAAATATGGGCATGCAGAGAGGAAGTTGAGGAGATCCATCTTGCCAACCGGGAAATAAAAAATCGGACCAGGAGGGTTGAAAATAAACTTAAAAATTTGTTGGACATTTTGGGGAGAGTGTAAATGATTTTTGGAGTTAGGATTGGCAAAAAAAATTACAAAGTGATTTGGTTATTTTTGAGAATCCCAAAACAAAAAAAAAATTATATAAAGTGATTGTTGTGAATCAAAAAAACCCCAAAAAAATATATAAACAGATTTTAATCTTGTTGTGAATCAAAAAAAAACAAAAAAAAAATATAAACAGATTTTAATCTTGTTGTGAATAAAAAAAAAACTAAAAAATTATATAAAGTGATTGTTGTGAATCAAAAAAAACCCCAAAAAAAAATATAAAGAGATTTTAATCTTGTTGTGAATCAAAAAAAAACAAAAAAATTATATAAAGAGATTTTTATCTTGTGAATAAAAAAAAAACAAAAAAAAAATATAAACAGATTTTAATCTTGTTGTGAATCAAAAAAAAAACAAAAAAATTATATAAAGTGATTGTTGTGAATCAAAAAAAAACAAAAAAAATATATAAAGAGATTTTAATCTTGTTGTGAATCAAAAAAAAACAAAAAAATTATATAAAGAGATTTTTATCTTGTTGTGAATAAAAAAAAAAAAATAAATTATATAAAGAGATTTTTATCTTGTTGTGAATCAAAAAAAAAAAAATTATATAAAGAGATTTTTATCTTGTTGTGAATCAAAAAAAAACAAAAAAATTATATAAAGTGATTTTTATCTTGTTGTGAATCAAAAAAAAAAACAAAAAAATGATATAAAGTGATTGTTGTGAATAAAAAAAAAAAAAAAAATATATAAAGAGATTTTTATATCTTCAAAAATTGTTTTAAAAAATGTACAAATCACAAATTGGTAAGAAGATTGTTAAAATAAATAAAATAATCTTAAAAAATAAAGTGTGTGGTGTTTTGATTAAAGAACCTGTAACTTTACATGTGTTTACTTTGTGTGTTACCTGGGAAATGGTTGCGAGTTGGCAAGGAAAATACACTTGACACTACATGTAGTACATTATGTAAAATGATGAGGCAGCTTCAAAAAACACAAGCGACAAAATTTAAATTTTTGGGTACACTGATTTATAATGTGATAAAACAAAGCTAAGCCAAATTGGCTTGTGAGGGAATGGCCCCCCTACCCATAAAATACTCCATATATTGGTCACGGACTGCACGGCCACTTTGGGGGGGCAAGCCAGTACGGGCAGGTTCCAGGCCCGGCAACATTTGCTCGGGATTGTTAAGTCCAGCCTCAGGCCCAACCATGGCCATATAGTTTGGCGAATTTCGTCTCAAAAAATTATGTAAAATGCAGCATGCAAATATGATATAGTTCCATTTGTACTCCGCCATATGGATCGAGGTTAGGAACAGGCGGAACCGGCTGGCCATTATCCCGAAGGCATTCTCCACCACCCTCCGGGCTCTGGCCAGCCGGTAATTAAAAACACTCCTCTCTGGGGTGAGGGTGCGCTGGGGGAATGGCCTCATTAGATGGGGTCCCAGGCCAAAAGCTTCATCAGCCAAGAAGACGAAGGGGAGTCCTTCCACGTTGTCCGCATCCGGTGGCAATGCGAGATCTTCGTCTTGGAGTTGTTCCCCGAACTCAGTCTGCCTGAAAGCTCCCCCATCCGACATCCGGCCGTTCTTGCCCACATCAACGTACAGAAATTCGTACTGTGCTGACACCACCGCCATCAGCACAATACTGTTGAACCCCTTATAATTGTAGAACTCAGAACCAGAACGGGGTGGAGGCACGATGCGGACGTGCTTTCCGTCGATGGCTCCCCCGCAGTTGGGGAAGTTCCAACGCGTCTCAAACTCCGCTGCCACAGTCTGCCATTCCTGTGGCGTGGACGGAAGCTGTGTAGTAGAAAAATAAAATATTTTAAAAATAATTGGAACATAACATTGCAAGCACGTTAGACAAAGACATCATAATTATTCTAACTTTAAAATTAAAAGAGCTTTTTACACCTAAAATATAACGCACAATTAACACTTACATCACCCCCTCTGATGGATCAATGATCAAATTTGGGAGATAAAAAAAAAAAAAATAATTATAACAATTATTCATAAACTCCCAAACTCATCTAGCCCTCTCCAAAATGACTATTAAAGTCTAGGTTCAACTATATTTTTGGAATTTTTTCTGGGTGAACCTACACTTTAATACACATTTTGGAGAGGGCTAGATGAGTTTGGGAGTTCCTTTTTTTTTTTCCATGAAACTCCAAAACTCATCTAGCCCTCTCCAAAATGACTATTAAAGTCTAGGTTCAACTATATTTTTTCAACTTTTTCTGGGTGAACCTACACTTTAATACACATTTTGGAGAGGGCTAGATGAGTTTGGGAGTTCCTTTTTTTTTTCTCCATGAAACTCCAAAACTCAGCTAGCCCTCTCCAAAATGACTATTAAAGTCTAGGTTCAACTATATTTTTGGAACTTTTTCTGTGTGAACCTACACTTTAATACACATTTTGGAGAGGGCTAGATGAGTTTGGGAGTTCCTTTTTTTTTTCCCCATGAAACTCCCAAACTCATCTAGCCCTCTCCAAAATGACTATTAAAGTCTAGGTTCAACTATATTTTTTCAACTTTTTCTGGGTGAACCTACACTTTAATACACATTTTGGAGAGGGCTAGATGAGTTTGGGAGTTCCTTTTTTTTTTTCCATGAAACTCCAAAACTCATCTAGCCCTCTCCAAAATGACTATTAAAGTCTAGGTTCAACTATATTTTTGGAACTTTTTCTGGGTGAACCTACACTTTAATACACATTTTGGAGGTGGGGGGGAACATTACAATGGATATAACACAATACATTGTAAAGTGACTAGGCTAGGTGTGTTAGGGCCCAGGATAGCATGCTGGGGAGGTAAGTGAAGGGAAATAGGCATGTGGGCCTTAAAAAGGGACATCAATAAGAGCTTAGAGCATGCATGGGGGCAAAGGGGACATTCACAGTACATTACAAGCATGGTAAGTAGGGAGGAAGGGAATAATTACAATACATTAGCATACATTAAAAACATTACATGTGATCTTAAAGGAGAAAACTTACCCTCATATTGTCATCCTGCAGAACCTGGATGATGGCAGAACAGGTATCTGGGATTATGAGGCCCAGAGCCTGGGGGGAGATGCCCGTCGAGAACTTTAAGTCCTGCAAGCTTCTCCCAGTTGCCAGATACCGTAAGGTGGCAACTAGCCTCTGTTCAGCGCTGATGGCTTCCCGCATAACAGTGTCCTGCCTGGTAATATAAGGCGACACCAAAGCCAACAGCTGCTGAAAGACAGGATCAGACATCCTCAGAAAATTCCTGTAATCTACAGGATTATTTTCCTGGATCTCCCGCAGCAGAGGCATATGACAGAATTGGTTCCTACGGAGCAACCAATTCTTGGTCCATGAACTTCTCCTCACCCTGTTCATGGCTGGGTCTAGGTCTAAAGCAACAAGACCTGAACCATACATTTGCATAGCACGAAGTCGCCTACGACGATCAGGTGCCTGCAACATGGCTAGAAACGACCGTGTAATCAGACCGCACAATCAGACCGCACTGAAGAACAGCAAGTGCTAGGAAGAACGCACTGAAAATCTAAAACGAGCGCACAGAACCGCAATGTAAAACAATACGACCTGACCGCACGTCCCGATAAACAAGCTACGATCCCACAAGCACAAACTGAACGGCAGAAAATGATATGAAAGCACGACGAATGAAAAACGCGAATCGTCACTCACCAAACTTTTACTAACACGCGGAAACACGATATCAGCAAAAGCAGCCCCAAGGGTGGCGCCAAAGAATTCAAACCTCCCATTTATAGTGCCGTCGTACGTGGTGAGCGTCACCACGCTGGAGAACGAGTAAATTGTTGTCTATTACGTGTGTACGCACAGCAAGCCCGTCGAGCTTCGGAACAAGTCCAACAAGGAACTCGACGA
This sequence comes from Rana temporaria, assembly GCF_905171775.1. Classification (NCBI taxonomy): domain Eukaryota; kingdom Metazoa; phylum Chordata; class Amphibia; order Anura; family Ranidae; genus Rana; species Rana temporaria. Next base: position 210,033,977 of record NC_053492.1, read on the forward strand.
GGAACTCGATGTGTTTCGCCCGTCGAGTTCCTCGGTCATGTGTACGAGGCCTAAGAGGAGTTGACTTACAATTCAATTTTTTCTGTGCTACAATTTATTTTTGACATTCAAAAAATGGGGTTGGGGAATACAATTTTAAATCTGACTATTATCTTATTAGAGAATATTTGTTATGTATAAATGGAATCTCCAAAAAAATTCTTAGTTTTGTACATCACGCTAACTAAAAAAAAAAGTAACAATATATATATATATTTCTTTTAAACGAAAATATAGTTTGCCCTAGCTTTGTTTGTATTTTGTCTCCCTGCTGTGTACACATCCAGCAAACTCTTAGTACTCCCCTTTTACATATGCACATTGCAGTAATGGCTCAACATCACAGTTTTGCTAATGTGACTACGTCAACATGCACCAGCGCACTGTGTGGTTGATTTACTAAAACTGGAGTATGTAAAATCTGGTGCAGCTCTGCATAGAAACCAATCAGCTTCCAGTTTTCTTTTGTCAAAGCTTAATTGAACAAGCTGAAGTTAGCTGAACAAGCTGAAGTCTGGTGCATGGCTGCACCAGATTTTGCAATCTCCAGTTTTAGTAAATCGACCCAGTGTGTCAGCATAGCTGCTTTTAGTTTCAACTTAGAAACAGACAGTAGGCTGACAACATTGCAACTAAATTAAAGTGGAGTTCCCCCCAAAAGTAGAACTTCTGCTTTAAGCACTCCTCGCCCACTTACATGCCACATTGAGCATGTCATTTTTTTTTGGGGGGGGGTGGGGGCTTTGTTAGGAGTGGGACTTCCTGTCCAACTTCCTCCTTCCGCCTCGGTGACTTCTCTTCTCGCCTTAGGCGGCCCCTCCCTTTAGGAGATCTCCAGGGACACGTGACAGGTCCCAGGAAATCGCCTGTTCACTCATAGTGCACAGCTATGAATGGAGGCACCGACTGGAGAGGGGGGAGAGGAACGGAGCTCCGGGCGGCTGCGTCGCTGGACCGTGGAGCAGGTAAGTGTCTGTTTATTAAAATTACACTTTTTGTAGCTGCTGACTTTTAATAAACACTAAGCGTTGTCAAAATATGGAAAGGAAGTATATGAGCACATATTTGAAGCAAAAAATCTAAATAAAAAAAAACAATATAATACAGCTTTCTGAAAAGAGTGCGTGGGCACACAGCCAGCAGAGGACCCAGCTACAATAATTGTTTGCTTTTGGGTTTAATAATAATTTCTAGTGTAATGATAATCATTTTTTTTTTAGCTTTGGATAAAGTAGGAACATGTTAGTCTTTTTTTGCTGGCTGTGTCCCCTAGGGAAGATTTTTTTTTCATATTTTGCCCTGGAAATGCAGTAGAACATTTCTAAGCAAAGTAAGCAGAGTCTCCATCACCCTCACCTCTTGCTCTGGAAATAGATCTAATATAAATGTAACTTGCTGCTTCAGTGACAATGGTCACCAGGATAAAGAGAGATTGTGAAAATACCTAGCGGGGAAGCTTAACAGAGGTTCTAAGACAACTCACATCCATTAACATGTATACACTGGTGTGTGGCATTGCTACAACGCATCACACAGTTCAGGTTTATAAAAATTACACTTCATTCAAGGTTATACACTGCATTGTGTTAAAACGCACTTCGGTGACATTATTAGGTAAAGTGAGTTGCGTAAAAATGCATAAATGCTTCATTTTTTGGAGCATAATGGTGTAAACAGGGCACAGAAAAACATTGTTTTCTATGCGCCTTTGCACTAAAGTGATTGTAAAGTCTTGTTTGTTTTCTCTCTTAAAATAATAAACATGTTAAACTTACCAGCTCTGTGTAGTGGTTTTGCACAGGGCAGCCCAAATCCCTCTTTTCTCGGGTCCCTCACTGGCTCTCCTGGCCCCATCCCTCCTGCTGAGTGCCCCAACAGCAAGCAGCATGCTATGGGGGCACCTGAGCTTCAGCTCCTTGTGTCCATTCAGACATAGAGCTGTAGTTTGGCCCTGCTCTCTCCTAATTGGCTAAATGAGCCACTGGCTCCTGCTGCTGTGTCTCAGCCAATCAGGAGGGAGAGTTCCTTGACGGTCAAGGCACTCGTGAACATCGCTGGAAAGAGAGGGGGCTCAGGTTAGTATTAGGGGGCTGAGGGGGGTTGCTGCACACAGAAGGCTTTTTATCTTAATGCATAGAATGCGTTAAGTCTGTGTTGATCTATGCAGATAAGTACAAGCTCAATAGATATGCTGTGCAATAACCCTAGGTGTTTGCCAGCAACAGGGTGTTTATTAGGATGGTTTTACTACCATACAAATCCTCCTCATTTATTTCCAGACTCCGAGCTAAAATCAAAATGAGAAAGAACCTAAAGGCTACAGGAGGCTAATACATGCCCCTATCATAAAGTAGAACTAAAGGCAAAACTATTTTATTTTGAATAGCGCAAGGGAGCATTATAACTCCTGTCAGGTTTTTTGCCATTTGTGTTCCTTTGGTGGACTTTCCTTCACTTTCTGTCCCATAGCCACAACAGGAAGTGAGGAAATCTCTGGTTATTACCACATTCACTAGAACTAGTGTCCTCATTCAGAGATTTCCATTCTAATACTGTTCTGGAGAGAACCCAAAATTTGGGTTTTCTTTCATTCTTACTTTTTGTGATCTTAGTAATCAGGCAAAATAGAGAGGGTGAATCTCCTAACAGGGCACAGACATCAATAAAAACCTGAAAGGTATTCTAATCCCTCTTCATTCTATTAAAAGCTAAAAAAAATGCCTTTTAATATACTTTAACTTGTCAGAAGACTCTGACATGTTTAGAAAGAGGTGAAGAAAAGTCTAAAGCCCTGTACACACGCTCGGTTTTCTCAGCCGTAAAAAGTCTGCTGAGAAAACCAAGGGGAAAGCCGAGAACCCAGCAGGAAAACTGCCATGGAGCTTTGGCCGGGAATCCCGACCATGTGTATGCTCCATCGGCATTGCCTCGCAGTGTTTCCCATAGTTAAGTAGTAGATCTGGCGGGAAAAAAAATGCTGGGAATCCCGACAGGAAAATAGAGAGCAGGTTCTCTATTTTCCCACCGAGATTCCCGGCTGTTTTCCAGATGGGAAAACTGCGAGGAAGCATACACACATCTGGTTTTCCCCGGCCAAAATCTCTCCTGGCAGTTTTCCTGCCGGGAAAACCGGTTATGTGTACGAGCCTTAAGACCACCAGGCATTTCCTGTCAGTAGAGCCCAACCCAGCAGTTATACAGGTTTCCCTTTCTTCCTCTAGCACCTGCAAACTATGGGATTGATTTACTAAAAATGGACAGTGCAAAGTCTGGAGCAGCTCTACAGAGAAACCAATCAGCTTCCAGTTAGTATTTTTTTTTTGTGAAAACTTAATTGAACTAGATGAAGTTAGAAGCTTATTGGTTACCATGCACAGCTGCACCAGATTATGCACTCTCCATTTTTAGTAAATCAACCCCAATGTGTTCAACTGTAAAAAGCAAATAATAGATGTGTTTGCAATTGACATGAATGCACACAGACAAAAAAGACCATACATGGCAAAATAATGGAAAGCATGCAAATTGGCTAAGTTCTGATAAACTAAATTATCAGGGAAGTAAGATACCATTATTTGGGTTTAATAAGGCCACAGCAATTGGGCAAAACTGGGAGATGTGGTGAAGCTACCCTAAAGGTCATTTAGGTATACAGTAAGCTATAAAAAGCCAGTATATGATTCATTTTGTCATCAACAATACAAGTTCTAACTCATTTCTAGAGAGTCAGACCTTGCTACTCTCCTTTGTGTTTAGCTAGTCATACAGTAACCTTGCAAACATAATGGGCAAAGGCAGGACTGGAATGAAAGTCATAAGAAGGAGCCATGGTATTCGTGCATAAGACTATTGTTCTTATGTTCATTTTGTATATGCAAATGCAGTGTAGTTCTGCTGATTATTGAGAGAGCACATGGTCTCTCAGAGTGACCCCAGATGTAATTTTACTTAGGGTCTTGTGGCTGCAAGTTAGATATAAGGACCTTACTGAAACTCAAGATGGGCAAACAAACAGAATAACTGTCTCACCAGCTCATTCCAGGGGGGAGGTTGTCAACAGGCTGTCCTGCTAATTTACTACCAGTTTTGGGTTTAAATAGAATCCCTTCATCCAAATGTCCTAGTGGTGGTAGAGATACAAGCTGCTCTTGACAATGTATTTCTTAGCAAAGTCCATCCCCATTTTAGACCGAGCTTTGCCACTTCTTATTTCAGGGTCCTAGCTATGTAATCAAGTTCACAATGAAGGGATTTCTGTGAGAACATAGCAATTATTATTATTTTTTTTCATATCACCATTGGTCCTAATTTAATCATCTTGGTGGATAGAAACTCACTTTGATTTAGTCTGTAGTCCTGATAGATATTGGCACAATACTTTATCTTGTGTAATACATTTTAACCTATGCATTTTTCAAATAAGATCGACATGAATTGGCTGCTTTGATAAGACGTACTGTAGTGTGTTTTGAAAAAAACCTCAACAGAAAATATGTTGTTTTACACAAGCAGACCTCAAGATGGCATCAAAAGAACAAAAATTAATAGCAGTAAGTCTGAAACAGCAGCTTTGAACAGAAAAGTCACTCATCAAATATTCCATTGATAACACAATGTAAAGTACTCAGGACAGCTGATTGCACACCTTCCACTGCTGTCTAATTTACTTGAAATGGAAATAATATTGAGATACATGACTTAGATCATTTCTGGTGATGCATAAAAAACAGGGATATGCTGAGCTTAAAGATAAGCAAAAGGCAGAAGTCAGAGAATACTTATATTTGTTACCATACATATGACAATATGCTATTATTACTAATTGTCTGTAAGCCATTAAATTCACAAAAAATATTACACACTCAGGTATGACATGAAAATGTTAAAGCAATAATAGGCAAAAATAAAATGACATATTAAAATTAAACATAGATTTGATTATTTAAATACAAACAATATGGTTATATTTTGTTTACCAAAATAATATTAAATATATAAAAATGTGCAATATAGTCTTACATTCTCATCAGATAAGCCTGCTTTCTGCAATATAAAAAATTGAGTTAAGGCCAGCTCAGATGAGCAGGGTTATTCCTTTGTGGTATTGCAGCTGTCACCAAGTCCCCATACTGCCAATATGCAGCAAACCATTGCACATCCCTCTCTATTTTAGAATGGTAATGTAAAATGTGTTCATTGTCATTGCACATGTTAACACTGATCTCCTGTCAACCACATAAACCACTGTTCATGCCACCCTGATAGGCTGACATACACAAAAGCTCAGGAGCTTTTTTCTCATAACCTTTATATCTGTGCTGAGCTCCATCTATTGCTGAAGTATATGAATTTAGTGGGAACTGATGAGAAAATACACATACTAGTGAAATGCATTTGACGTATGGGGAGTACTCTAGCAGCACAGAAACCTTAGTGTGCCAGGCATGAATGCAAGATGACATCTGAAAGTGTATTTGTGACATGATGTCATCAAGGGATGCTAGTGGCACTGTCACCATGTACAGTATGTCATGCCTACGAAGAATCCTGAAGCCATGTTCATTTATGTGCTTGGCGTCTAATGAAATGTGGCAAAGTACAGGAATAATATAGCCCCTAGTTCCCTTACATGGTGGCCAAAGCAATTTAGACCCCTTACAGCTTTCAGTTTTCAGAGTGGGTGACATAATTCAAAGTTAGTATGGTGTCTATATCTATCTATCTATCTATCTATCTATCTATCTATCTATCTATCTATCTATCTATCTATCTATCTATCTATCTATCTATCAACCATATCTATTGTAGTACTCTAATACATGCTAATACAACATACAAATAACTTCTATTTATTAACATTTAAGCAATGCTACTTCCACTGGTCATTAATTGGTGGCTTAATAATTAACTATGTAAAAAAAAAAATAGCAACAGTGCATTGATCAGAAATGTGATGGATGGCAGCGATAAAATCAGGATACCATTCTGTGTATTGACTAACTTTGAATTATATGACTAAAACATGCTTGATGAACCTAATTTACAGCTCATTTAGATATTCAATATTGTGTCATATACAACAGCAGCTATGTTTCATAATGGATCACCAATGGTATCTCTAAAAATGTGTTATGTTTAAAAAATATTAAAAATGTTAGAGTTATTTGACATGACACCTATGAAAAAAACATTTCATGCTAAACAAAAAAAATAATTGTATATGTATGCTCCTACTGTCAGCAATGGTCTCATCTCTTGTAGATAGTATAAAATAAATAATATGCCCAAAGATCCAGCTTAACAAACATAAGATGAACAATTTCTCAAGTTCCGAATTTTCCCTGTATGCACAAACCTGTGTATATCAACAATTACAACCAAAATATGTTCCAATGTTCAAAGTGATTGTAATGATTCTTTTTTTTGGGGAGAAAAAATAACAAACATGTGAGGCCTCGTACACACGACCGAGGAACTCGGCGGGCGAAACACATCATTTTCCTCGTCGAGTTCTTGTTAGGCTTGTCGAGGAACTCGACAAGCCAATTTTCTCCATTCCCGTCAAGGAAAAAGAGAACATGCTCTCTTTTTGGCTCATCGAGTTCCTCGACAGTTTCCTCGCCGAAAAATGTACACACGACCGGTTTCCTCAGCAAAAAAAATCTCCCACCAAGTTTCTTGATAGATTCTGCCGAAGAAACCGGTCGTGTGTATGAGGCCTAATACTTACCTGCTCTGTGCAATAGTTTTTCACAAAGTGGCCCTGATTCTCCTCTTCTGGGGTTCCCTGTAGGTGCTCTGGGCTTCTTTTCTTCTCTGTGTACCACCACAGGAATCCACCCTCTATTGTGGCACATGTGCAGTATTGATCTCGGCCCTGCCATCGCTCCCTGGATTTGATTCTCCAGTGAGGAAGGAGAGAGAGAGAGAGAGCAGCGCCGCTACTCTTGGGCACAACGATGGATCAAGATCAAGCCCAGGTAAGTATTTAGGGGGGCTGGGAGTGAAACTGTACATAAAAAATTGTTTACCTTAATGCAGAGAATGTATTAGTGTAAAAAACCTAAAGCCTTTGCAATCACTTAAGGCCCGGTTTACACTGATGCGAGTTCATAACAAAAGTGATGCGTCAAAAACATTCTAAATTTGCATGTCATCCATAAAGTCATTTGCCCGGATTCAGATACATTGGAGTACCTTTAGGCGGGTGTAACGTATCTCAGATACGTTACGCCGCCGCAAATTAGCATATTCATCGCGTAAATATACAGAAGCGCCACCTAGCGGCCAGCGTAAATATGCAGCCTAAGATACGATGGTGTAAGACACTTACGCCGGTCGGATCTTAGGGAAATTCTGGCGTATCTAGCTTTCTGAATACAGAAAGAAGATACGCTGGCGCTTCGTAGCACTTACGCGGTGTATCAATAGATACGCCGGCGTAAAGGCTATCTCAATCCGGGCCTCTGTTTTCAATGACGGTCAGTCAGGGTCTCCATAGACATCAATGTAAATTGTTCTGGAATCGCATTGATGGTTCACATATGTGCGAATTCCACCACACTACTCTCCACAAAAACCAGGAAGTACACAGGAAATTAACACCTTTTTTGTTTTACATTATGATTCCATTGGCTAGAACATACATTTTTGTTAAAAAAAAAAAGAACATCAATCGCAGCTATGTCCAACTCCTGATATTCGCAGTTAAAATCGCGGTAAATTTACAGTAAATTCACTATAAATTCGCACCTCACACAGGACAAAAAACTGAACAAATTCACAGCGCAGCAGTATGAACCGAGCCTTAATATTCAGAAATAATATTACCTATGAATCTGATACAAGAGATGTGTTTCAGCCACTTATTCCAATATTCTAATCCAAACCAATCTAACTGGCTATTGGAATAACTCCAGACCCAAAACACATATTTACTGGCTATTGGAATAACTCCAGACCCAAAACACATATTTACATTGTTCACTGATCTATGAGAATATCCAACATCCATTGATCCTATCCTATAGTATCCTATATTATTAGTTTCTTCATTTGATAAATGATTGATGTACTGTATATGGCTACCATGCAAACTAATTCAGCTTTATATTCATTAAAGTGATGTTTAATCTCTTTTTATCAAGTTTTATACTTTTCACTAGGGATGAGCCGAACACCCCCCTGTTCGGTTCGCAGCAGAACATGCGAACAGGCAAAAAATTAGCTTGAACACGTGAACACCATTAAAGTCTATGGGACACGAACAGGAAAAATCAAAAGTGCTAATTTTAAAAGCTAATATGCAAGTTATTGTCATAAAAAGTGTTTTGGGACCTGGGTCCTGCCCCAGGGGACGTGTATCAATGCAAAAAAAAGTTTTAAAAACAGACGTTTTTTCGAGAGCAGTGATTTTAATAATGCTTAAAGTAAAACAATAAACGTGAAATATTCCTTTAAATTTCGTACCTGGGGGGTGTCTATAGTATGCCTGTAAAGTAGCGCATGTTTCCCATGCTTAGAAAAGTCCCTGCACAAAATGACATTTCTACAGGAAAAAACAGTCATTTAAAACTACTCACGGCTATAATTAATTGTCGGGTCCCGGCAATACAGATAAAAGTCATTGAAAAAAAACAGCATGGGTTCCCCCCTTTAGTCCACTTCCAGGCCCTTTGGGTCTGGTATGAATATGAAGGGGAACCCCAAACCAAAATAAAAAAAAATGTGAGGGGGTCCCCCCAAATTCCATATGAGGCCCTTCAGGTCTAGTATGGATATTAAGGGGATTTTTTTTTTAAATGACACAGGGTTCCCCCCAAAAATCCATATCAGACCCTTCAAAAATAGCGTGGGGTTCCCACCAAAAATCTATACCAATCCCTTATCCGAGCACACAACCTGGCAGGCTGCAGGAATCACCCCCCTCTCCTGAACCGTACCAGGCCACATGCCCTCAACATGGGGAGGATGTCCCCATGTTGATGGGGAAAAGGGCCTCATCCCCACAACCCTTGTCCAGTGGTTGTGGGGGCTGTGGGCGGGGGGGATTATCGGAATCTGGAAGCCCCCTTTAACAAAGGGGAACTCCAGATCCCGCCCCCCCTTATGTGAATTGGTAACGGTGTACATTGTACCCCTGCCATTTCACAAAAAAAAGTGTTAAAAAACACAGTAGACCGTTTGGGACAAGTCCTTTATTAACCACTTAAGCCCCGGACCAATATGCTGGCTAAAGACCCAAGGGGTTTTTACAGTTCGGGACTGCGTCGCTTTAACAGACAGTTGCGCGGTCGTGCGACGTGGCTCCCAAACAAAATTGGCGTCCTTTTTTCCCCACAAATAGAGCTTTCTTTTGGTGGTATTTGATCACCTCTGCGGTTTTTATTTTTTGCGCTATAAACAAAAATAGAGCGACAATTTTGAAAAAAATTTAATATTTTTTACTTTTTGCTGTAATAAATATCCCCCAAAAACATATATAAAAATGTTTTTTTCCTCAGTTTAGGCCGTTACGTATTCTTCTACCTATTTTTGGTAAAAAAAATCGCAATAATCGTTTATCGGTTGGTTTGCGCAAAATTTATAGCGTTTTCAAAATAGGGGATAGTTTTTTTGCATTTTTATTTTTTTTATTTTTTTTACTAGTAATGGCGGCGATCAGCGATTTTTTTCGTGACTGCGACATTATGGCGGACACTTCGGACAATTTTGACACATTTTTGGGACCATTGTCATTTTCACAGCAAAAAATGCATTTAAATTGCATTGTTTATTGTGAAAATGACAGTTGCAGTTTGGGAGTTAAACACAGGGGGCGCTGTAACATTTAGGGATCACTGTGTATGTGTTTACTAGTGTAGGGGGGTGTGGCTGTAGGATTGACATCATCGATCGAGTCTCCCCTATAAAAGGGATGACTCGATCGATGCGCCGCCACAGTGAAGCACGGGGAAGCCGTGTTTACACACGGCTCTCCCCGTTCTTCAGCTCCGGGGAGCAATCGCGATGGAGCGGCTATAAACAAATAGCCGCGCCGTCGTCCCGGATCGCTCCCCGAGCGGACCCGACCTCCGCACGTACCGGGGGGGGGGGGTCCCGATCGGACCCCCCACCCACGTCTAGGCAGGCACGTACAGGTACGTTGATGTGCCTGTCCGTGCCATTCTGCCGACATAAATGTACATGAGGAGGTCGGGAAGTGGTTAAAAAGAAAAAAAGAAAAAAGAAAAAAAGATTCCAACGATGTAATCCTGTCTCAAGCGAAAAGAAGAAAAAAAACAGCTGCTACGAACGATACCACCTTCATAAGAGGCGCCCGGCTGAATGACGCTCTCCCGGTGTGACAGCTCTTTATAGCTGAGGGTGGGGCCACCCATCACATGCGCGGGTGACCCCGTTCCCTCTGAAGCAAAGGGGAAACCCTGGGGTTACCCATTAACGTGTATGGGTGACTCCGCCCCCTCTGACGCATCACGGAAAACCCGCGTTGCGCCAGAGGGGGGTGGGGTCACCCCTACACATCATTGGGTAACCCCGGGCTTTCTCCTTGCGTCAGAGAGGGGGCCTGTCACCCGCACATGTGACGGGTGGCACCGCCCTCAGCTATAAATGAGCTGTCACACCGGAAGAGCGTCATTCTGCTGGACGCCTATTGTTCGTAGCAGTGTTTTTTTTCTCTGTATGCCAGGTTGCGTGCTCAGATAAGGGTCTGGTATGGATTTTTGGGGGGAACCCCATGCCATTTTTTTTGGTGTGGGGTTCCCCTTAAAATCCATACATTTGGGTTCGGGGTTCCCATTATTATTCATACCAGACCCAAAGGGCCTGGTAATGGACTAAGGGGGAACCCATGCTTTTTTTTAATGACTTTTATCTGTATTGCCGGTATCCGACAATTCATTATAGCCTCGAGTAGTTTTAAATTACTTTTTTTCCTTTAGAAATGACATTTTGTGCAGGGACTTTTCTAAGCACGGGAAACATGCTCTACATTACAGGCATACTATAGACACCCCCTAGGTACGAAATGTAAAGGAATATTTCACTTTTATTGTTTCACTTTAAGCATTATTAAAATAACTGCTCCCGGAAAAACTGCAGTTTTTAAAACTTTTTTTGCATTGATACATGTCCCCTGGGGCAGGACCCACGTCCCCAAACACTTTTTATGACAATAACTTGCATATTAACCTTTAAAATGGTCACTTTTGATTTTTCACGTTTGTGTCCATAGACTTTAACGGTGTTCGAACAAATTTTTTGCCAAACACTTTTTATGACAACAACTTGCATATTAACCTTTAAAAGTAGCACTTTTTATTTCTCCCATAGACTTTTAAAGGGTGTTCTGCGGCTTTTCGAATTTGCCGTGAACACCCCAAATTGTTTGCTGTTCGGTGAACGGGCGAACAGCCAATGTTTGAGTCGAACTCATGTTCGACTCGAACATAAAGCTCATCCCTACTTTTCGCACATGGAATAGAGATGAAGAACAACAGATCATAAAAATATACATGTGACCATCATAATAAAAACAGAAGTACAAAAGGGACATTGGTTCACATATTGGAACATAGAACACAGAGGAACTCTACAAATGAAAGAGAGAGTAAAATAGGACAATGCTCCAAATGGACATGTGTTAAGGCAGTACACGTACACATAAGTATCCAGAGGGTCATATCTCAGAGACAGAAATATATCTGGGATATTTGAGCCATCAAACATCAGTATAAGTATATCAGTACCAGGATCCACATAATTACTGCTATTAGGCAGATAATGAGATAATGAGAAAGACCAAGCAAATGGGTAGAGATCTGACCTCACAGTAGGAAAAATAGATAAGGGAGGGAAGAAGTATGTAGGAACAAAGTAGAGAGAGAATAAAAAGGGGAAAAAAAGGGGGGAGGGGGAAGGAGACAAAAAAAAGGTATGGCAAGAAGAAAATAAAGAGGGGTAAGGGCCCGAGCACTATGGCATAGTTAAACTGGAGCATCCACTGTAAAATTAAAATACAAAAAATTAAAGTTTTTTTTTTTTAATACAGACATGTAATACTTACAGTATCTACACTGTGCAAGGGTATTGCACAGAGCAGCCCTGGACTTCCTCTTTTAGGGTCCCATACTGGTACTCTTAGCTTCTCCTCTTCTTGGTGCACTACCATAGGAAGCTGCTTCCTTTGGGAGTGCACCTGCGGGCTCTCTCCTGAGCCAGTTTTTGTGCATCCATTGTAACACAGAGTGCGGCTAGGCTCCGATTCCTCCTCACAGGATTTGATTGACAGCAGCAGGAACCAATTGTTACCGCTTCCTCAGCAAAGCCTGTAAAAGCAGGGAGAGGGAAGAGAGCCAGATGGCAACAGTGCTGGAATTGCCTTGTCAGGGGGACCCCCCTGGCAAAGCACCTTGTTCTCTGTTGACGAAGACAGGGGCCTTTTCTCCACATTTGTCTGGTGGTTTGTGGGGGGCCTTGGATGCAACCTTTAAGAGAAGAAGCAAAAAGGGAAATGCAAAAAATGCAAACAGGGGGTAAAAGGTTTGGCTGAAGATAATAAGAATTAGAAAGCAAGGTATCTTGGTGGCCAATGCAAAAAAAAAAAAAGATATTAGGCCTGAAGTTGGGTGACCTAAACACGAACATCAATAACAGACAAAAGGGTTGGATAAATACTGAGGCATCTGGCAAAATGTAAAGTTGAGTTACAAAGGTCCTAGAGGCAATGGAAGACAACAAGGGCCAGATTCACAAAAGAGATATGACAGCGTATCTCCTGATACACCGTCGTATCTCTGTGATCCGCCCGTCCTAACTATGCGGCTGATTCATAGAATCAGTTACGCATAGATAGCCCTAAGATCCGACAGGTGTAATTGACTTACACTGTCGGATGTTAGGATGCAATTCTATGCCGGCCGCTAGGTGGCGAGGCCATTGTGGTCGGCGTAGAATATGCAAATGACTAGTTACGGCGATCCACGAACGTACGCGATGCCCGTCGCTCTAACTTTACGTTGTTTCCGTCGAGATACGCGTCGTAAAATTTGGGCTGAGCTCTAGGTGTTCTAAGCAATGTTAAGTATGGCCGTCGTTCCCGCATCCTTGCGACGTCATTTAGTGCAATGCACGTCGGGTAATTTACCCGACGGAGCATGCGCAGTACGCTCGGCGCGGGAACACGCCTAATTTAAATGGTGCCCGCCCCATTTGAATTAGGTGGGCTTGCGCCGAGCGGATTTACGTTACACCGCCACAAGTTTACAGGTAAGAGCTTTGTGAATCAGGCACTTACGCTGTAAACCTACGGCGGTGTAACGTAAATGGGATACGTTATGCCGGCGCGGAGTAACGTAAATCTCTGTGATTCTGGCCCCAAGATCTGAGGCCTTCATGGTCAGATCATGCATCTCCAACAAGTACTGTAGTAGAGAACCACCAGCAGATGAAACAGGGTAAGTGGCAGTGCATGTTCCCAAAACTAGCACCAATTAAACATTTTAAATGCCTACTAAATCATGGGCTACAGTTTTCCATTTTTTTTGCTACCATTGTTAAAGTTTCTTGCTAAAAAATAAAATAGTGAAACACTTGCACTTGCTATTGCAACTTTTAATTGGCAGTAAGAAAGTTACAGTGACACTCTACATTAGTTAACTCAATAGATTTGAAAGGCAGGCAGGCTTTAAAATACATGAGATTTCTTCTTCAGGTATCCTGTTTCACAAAAAGACATAGGGCCAGATTCAGAGAGAACTTATGCCGCGTAAGTTCTAGGATGCGCCGTCGTATCTACAGTATGCGCCTTATTCTCAATGCAAGATATGCCTGAATTTCGGCTTGATCCGACCGACATAAGTCTCCTACGCCGTCGTATCTTGGGTGCATAGTTACGCTGGCCGCTAGGGGCGCTTCCGTTGATTTACGCGTTGAATATGTAAATGAGCAAGATATGCCGATTCACGAACGTACTTACGCCTGTCGCAGTAATCTAAGCTGTTTACGTAAGGCGTAAGTCCAGTGTAAGTTTACCCCTCATAAAGCAGGGGTAAGTCATGTTAAGGTATGGATGTCGGAAACGTCGAAACAGCCATCGTATTTTACATCGTTTACGTAAGTCGTACGTGAATGGGGCTGGGCGTAGGTTACGTTCATGTCGTACGCATTGAGCTGTCATATCTTAGGGAGTATATGCGACGTGATTCTGAGCATGCGCCGTTCGTACAGCCATTCATTTACATGGGGTCACGATTCATTTTAATACAACACGCCCACTACCTGCCTACTTTGAATTAGGCGGGCTTACGCCAGCCTATTTACGTTACGCTGTGGTAAATATGGGAGCAAGTGCTTTGTGAATACTCAGCTTGCCTCTCAATGTTGCATCGGCGTAGCGCATATTAGATGCGCTACGCCCGCTCAACGATACGCCAAGCTACCTGAATCTGGCCCATTATGTGTTCTGAAGGTTTACATTTTAAACTGCGTTAGCTCATACATTGCGCCATTTAAACACTAGCTTATCAAGTTTTCACTAGATATGACAAAAGCTTATACTGTATATAATGCAAAAAGTAACAAACAGAATGCAGACTGCTACCACATAAGCAGAAATACCCCACTGTAAATTACAGGCTCATTTTACAATGTAAAGTGTCAATAGAAAGTGTTCCATTTTTCTTCATGTCTACATGCGCTGACTACACTGGTGGTTAAAGTGGTTGTCACATTTCTCAGGGATGTTTTTTTAGATGATGGCAGCTGTGGTGTTCTACTCTAAAAATTTCTAGATGCTGCAATACAGAGCTGGTAGCAGAGATAATTACAGGTTGTTTGCACAAGAATGAAGTAGTTTTATAGGTAGGTGCTGGTGCCTTACTATAGTTGTTTTGCTCCAATATTTGTAATCCACTCATGTGAGGTAGCTTTGTCTTTATAATCTTTGGCTGTGATTTTACCATTATAAACTCATGACCCCTGCACTCTATGAATTATACAATCTTGACCCAGATTATCCTCGGGTTTCATTTTACCATGCGCCAATATGAGGAGCTTTTACCAAGTTCCTCATATTACTTGCACAATTTAGTCACACCCACAATTTGAAACAGTGCACGATATGCCCCCTACACCACTCTCTGTCCCACTCCCATTCTCAGTCCCACTGACTTTCATAAATTCCCAGGTATGAGTTTTAGGCTGGAATAAAGTTGGTTATGGTGTAATGAAAAAGGGACCTATGTTAATGTTTCTATCCACTATGTATATACAATAGAAAATAGAAAAAAATGCATTGCATATGTTACTATATAGAACTGGATAATAGTACATAGGCAAAGAGCATAACCACTTAAATACTGGACACTTTTACCCCCTTCCTGCACAGGCCAATTTTCAGCTTTCAATACTGCAGCTCTGCTACATGCAACACTGTACTCAAACAAAATTGGTATAATTATTTTTTTCACACAAATAGACCTTTCTTTTGGTTGTATTTTATCACCACTGGGTTTTTTATTTTCTGCTAAATAAAGAGCGAACATTTTGAAGAAAATTTTTTTTTTTCATAGTTATCCATTACTGATGTTCACTGATGAGGCTGCACTGATGGGCACTGAGAGGCTGCACTGATGGGCACAGATGAGGCAGCACTGGTGGGCACTGATAGGTGGCACTGATGGGCACTGGAAGGCGGTACTGATGGGTGACACTGAGGAGGAGGCATTGATGGGCACTTATTGGCAGCACTGGTGGCATTGATTGGCAGCACTGGTGGGCACAGATTGGCAGCACAGATGGCAGCATTGATAATTGGGACACTGGTTATCGACTCTCTTCTCCTCTCCTCATGCTGTCTAGGGACTTTGTGTCCATCTTCCAACTGTTCCCCTGTATTGTCACTCTGTCACAAACACTTTCATTGGAGACTATAAATAGACATTTTGACCAGAGGTGTTTTATGAAGCAATGGGCCTGTGTGCAAGCTCATACAGTAGGTGACCGCGATATTGTGTCAATCTCGCTCCCTTTCTTGGCGAGATTGACCACCTAAGAGCCCCATCGCGGGAGCCAGCGCCGAGCTGGCTTGCCGCGATGGAGACAAAGCCGTCATAGAAGCGACGGGGATCCGACTTGGATTCCCGCCAATTCTAGCTGCGGCGTTTGGTATGAATCCTAAGAGGGAACTCCACGCCAAATTTTAAATAAAAAAACGGCATGGGTTCCCCCCCAGGGGCATACCAGGCCCTTAGGTCTGGTATGGGTTGTATCGAGACCCCCCTACGCCAAAAAAACGGTGTGGGGGTCCCCCCACAATTCATTCCAGACCCGTATCCAAAGCACGCTGCCCGGCCAGTCAGGAAAGGAATGGGGACGAGCGAGCGCCCCCCTTCCTGAGCCGTACCAGGCTGCATGCCCTCAACATGGGGGGGTTGAGTGCTCTGGGGCAGGGGGGCTAACTGCGGCCCCCCGCAACAGAGCACCCTGTCCCCATGTTGATAAGGACAGGACCTCTACCCGACAACCCTGGCCGTTGGTTGTTGGGGTCTGCGGGCGGGGGGCTTATCGGAATCTGTGAGCCCTCTTTAATAAGGAAGCCCCCAGATAACGGCCCCCCACCTTAGGTGAATGAATATGGGGTACATCGTACCCCTACCCATTCACCTGGAGGCAAAGTGTAAAATAAAATAAACACATGACACAGGGTTTTTAAAGTAATTTATTAGTCAGCTCCTGGGGGCCCCCCTGTCTTCTTTAGTTCTTTTACCAGGGGGCCTTCTTCGGCGAGGGGGGGGGTGTCGGTCTTCACCGCTGTCTGGTTCTCTTCCGCTCTCCGGGGGTCTTCTTCCATCTTCTCCGCTGTCATCTCGGCGCTCCCCGGTTCTTCTCCCGCACACTCTCCGGTGCCTTCTTCTTTAGGGCTGGCCGCCGCTATCTTCGTGTTAGCTCAATTACTAGCGGCGGCCAGCCTGCTCTTCTGTGACATCTTCTGCCTTCTTCTCTTCTCCCGATGTTGACACAACACTTCTTCCCGCTGTAATGACGGGTGCGCGGTTCGCACCAATTTATATAGGCCTATTATGATGTCACAGTCCCATCATGCTCCGGTTCCTAGGATTTCAGGAACCCTAGGACTGAGCAGTCCAACTTAAAATTGGTGGTCAAGGTTAGGTTGCATCTAACATTCAGAGTGGCTTTAAGGGCTATCATTAAACATAACCTAAGCCTAGTCCTTGTATACACATATTCCACAGTACCCACAAAATACTCCTAACTACTATGCCACAACTAACAGTTTCACAGACACACATAAACACCAGGATAAATAGTATTTTCTGCACACGAAAATATTTTTTTTCATTTTGCCTCACTGAGTGCACCTTAAAGAAGTACTTCATTAAAACTGTTAAGATAATGAACACTTTGGTCATGACTATGCAACATACAACATATATAGAGTGAAATAGTTGGGAGTGAAAATAGTTGGGATTTTTTAGGCCCCCGTGATATCTGCACGAATGTCTATCAAAACAATATTTTCTCAAAAAATACACTACAATCATTATTAGTGGACACACACACTGCAAAATGTACAAAATGCCACCTGAAATCCAAATAAATATAAACAATAAAACGGTATTGAGTTAATTAATAACAAATATTTGTAAATTTCAAATTGCACCTTTTGTGAAATGGTAAAAATTGCACAAAACTGTAAATAAACAATTTAGTAAAAAAATCTAAAATATTGATTTTTTAGGCTTTACAATAGTTTCCCAAATGTTTATCAAATAAAAATTTTCATAAAAAATGCACTGAAAAAAGCTGATACATATTACTTCAGATCCTGACCCCTTACCACATGATCTGCTGTCAGCCAATGACCGCTGATCATGTGATGTAAACAGAAACACATCATCATCTTTTTCTCCTCACACAGACAGCGTGGGGAGAAAAAAAAGCAGATCGCTGGCTTCTGTTGAAGGGACATTGGTCCCGAAGTGGAAGAGGCACAGCCGTCTCATCTGTGCCAACCAGTACCACCTGCCAATGCCACCTGCCAGTGCCCACAGTGCCATTAATCAGTGCCCACCAGTGAATATCAGTGCCACCTATCAATGCCCAAGAGTGTCACCTATCAATGCCCACCAGTGGTGCCAATCAGTGTCTCATCAGTGCCATCTAGCAGTGCTGCCTATCAGTGTCACCTTCCAGTGCCCATTACTGTCACCTATCAGTGCCACCCATCAGTACCCTTCAGTGCCACCTATCAATGCCCTTCAGTGCCACCCATTAGTGCCCATCAGTGCCACCCATCTGTGCCACCTCTCAGTGCCCACCAGTGCCGCCTATCAGTGCCACCGTATTAGTGCCCATCAATGCAGCCTTATCAGCATACATCAATGAAGGAGAAACATTACCTGTTTGCAAAATTGTATAACAAAATAAAAAACTATTTTTTTTTCAAAATGTTCTGTCTTTTTTAATTTTAACAAAAAAAAAAAAACCCAGAGATGATCAAATACCACCAAAAGAAAGCTCTATTTGTGGGGATTTTTTTAATTTAAGTACAGTATTACATGACTGCGCAATTTTCGTTCAAAGAGTGAGAACGCTGAAAGCTGAAAATTGGTCTGGGCAGGAAGTGGTTTTAAGTGCCCAGTAAGCAAGTGGTTAATAGAGTAATAGAACTGAAAACGTTGAACAAATTTTGTGGCATGTAATGGATAGTGCTAAGCTGTGACATCTCCTAAAAAGTTTAACTTATACAAATGTTATAACTAATATAAAAAAACAAAAACAAATACACAATCAATCATTCCCTAAATACATATAGAATGTGATTCACCATCCATGTTGAAAAGAAAAAATATTATATTAAAAATAATATAGCTAACCTCTGATGTGGTTAGCATTAGTATTCCACAGAAATGATTTGATGCCATCATTCCAGCATCATTTTCTGATTACTGTTTCCTTTATCCTGGTTACTGGATATAAGATACTCCTGTCTAACCACTTAGTCATGATACACTGACCATATAAGATTGTATAGTTCTCATAAAGATTAAACTACTGATGTCTATATCTCACCATTCTGCTGACTGGCAGTGCCTACTGCCTATAAGAACTACAGAATTGTATAAGGCTGGAGGGGATCTGAAAAATATTTAAAGAGGGAAATTTAAAAATTGCTTGCATATATTAACTCTCTGTAAAACAAAATAGAAAAAGAATAGAAAATAACATATATTGAATGCTAAAATGAATAGAGGCAAAATATAAGGATGGTTTGGGCTATTTTATGGACTCACAATACTACAAAAGTGGGTTTGTGTGTAGGTCAGTCAGTGCTATGTCAGGGTGTAAGAGACCAATACACATATATAATATCCATATTATAATTATGCATCATTAAATCTTTCATTCTTACACCCAATTATAAGAAAACCCCAGACTCATTATTCCTTTTGTATCAAAATAAATGGAAATGGCAAGTAAATTAAAAAGACAATGCAAACTAAATCATTATATCCTTATTTCTTCACCTAGTTTGCCTGTTTGATTTGGTATGAGCAATGCTGCACTTTCTAAGGTAACCAATGAGAATCAAATACTAGAAACAATAAATAAAATGCATTACCATAATTTTACTTTTTTTAAAGTTAACTTACAAAAATGAAATCCAATTAATTAAACTGCCATGCCATGCAAGTGTGACCTCTATATTTTACAGTTTTAAGCAAGCAAATTACGAATTAAATGTCCAGTTTAATAAACATCTGTTTGATCAACTCATTATTCAGTTAAGTGCTTTTCCCCTTGAAAATATGATTTCAAATTTGCAATAGCTGAAAAGAGAATAAAGCAGAAAGTAAGAAAACAATTAAAAGGCAAAATTAGTAAGCTTTCTATGTTAGTTCATATAGCAATATGGAAAAGGAGAATGTCCCTTTATGCAAAGCTTAGGTCATTTAACAAGTAATTATCTACGGAACCTGGTTGTGAATTTTCTAATGGAAATTTCCAAGAAAATCTGCTGGTCTGTAAAAACTCCATGACCCTTATAAATCAATTGAGCTAAAGCCCAAAACTGCCTTTCTATTGAATGAAAATGTGACAACTGAAACAGGGAGGGGTATGTGGAGAATCTGTCACTCCAACCTCCATCCCATTTAAAAAAAAAATGCTATAAGCTTTTCTTCAAACGCAGAAATATGTTCTTGTTCTTCTTTTGCTGTGTTTGTTGTCACAATGATGTAAGATTTGTCAACCCCAATCAAAGGATAACTTTATAAATCGTGCCCCCCTTGACAAGCAGGAGATATCATGGCACCCACAACCCTATTCTTACTTAAAGTGATTGCAAACCCTCACCTTGTAAAACAACCCATTCAGTTTAACCGTTTGCCGCCTGCCCACCTTTAAACGATGGAGGGACAGTGCGGCTCTCGTTCTGGGTGGACGTTATATGACGGCGCCCAGAACGGCGAATTGTTGCTAGGACACTGCCCAATCCCAATCTCTGTAAAGCGCAGAAAACGTGTCTCTTTTACCATGTGATGGGCTGTATCCAATCACAGCCAGTCAGACGTGTATGGATGTGCCAGTGATCGGATCTAAACGCCTCACACTGACAGAGTGTGTGGCGAGGAGAGCTGATTAGCGGCATCTTTGTTTCACTTTAAGCATTATTGAAATCACTTTTTTGCATTGATACATGTCCCCTGGGGCAGGACACAGGTCCCCAAACACTTTTTATGACAATAAGTTGCATATTAACTTTTAAAATTAGCACTTTTGATTTCTCTCATAGGCTTTTAAAGGGTGTACGGCTTTCGAATTTGCCACAAACACCCCAAATTGTTTGCTATTCGGCGAACAGGCGAACACCCGATGTCACTTACGTTCGACTCGAACATCGGGCTCATCCCTACTAATAGTTATAAAAGGCAGACAGGTGCATGGAGCAGGGCCCAGGAGTAACTTGGTTGTGGTGACCAAAGTTGTATTCATTTACAAAAGTTCATGGGGTAAATTGCTTAGAAGCAGCAATTCACGTCTAGCCTACTACAAACTAAGAAAAAGAGCATTCCCAGACCATTTTTTGTCTTTCTTAAGGATAGGTCATATCTTTTATTATTATTATATGTGATTTCCACTTTTGATTAGTTAATTTCATTTTTGCCAGATATAATTTTTAATATTGTCAGCCTAGGCACCAATTCATTTTTCAGTAGTTTCAACTAAAGCCCTAAAAGACTGAGGGACCTGTCTGCTCCTTAGCATTGTTATCTCCTGTAATACAGCTACAATTAACTGGAACACACAGCAACATGCTGAATAGGCTTCTCAAGTGCTGCAAGATAGAGGCCCACAGATAATGGACTTCTGTTAGAAAAACAACACACGCATATAAACTAATACCGTAATGGTTTATTGTCATATTTTGTTCTGCCTTTAATCTTTTCTACCTTTATGTGTTCATAGAATTCGACTATCTTTCAGATAAGTAGCCTCTATTCAGTCACTTGAAGGTGTTATGTGGCCTAGATAAACAACTAAGTGTGAAATCTGTGACAAGGACATGGGGCCTATAAATGTGTAATTGAGGAGGAAAGGATAATTAAGAAAAACAGTTACATTATCTGAATTGATGCATGAAACAAAGGCAAATGCACATGGTAAAATAATAAAACATTAGGGTTATTATTTTTTTTTTTATGTTTTTCTTATTTTTAGCCCTGGACACCATCTGTCACTAGGGCAGGAGACACAGACAGTTCTAAAAGCTGACAATGGTTCTAGATCGGAGAGTTGGGTCCACCAAATAGGGCCTTAAAATCGATTGGATTATCAGATGAACATTTAGGATTTTCTCTAATCATTTTACATTAATATTTGTGAATATTATAATTAGCACATTCAGTTTTTGTCCACTAACCCATAGTATTTTAATTTTTAAATGGCAAACTTTATAGATGTCATTTACTTTTATAGAGTTTGCTATTTAAAAATAAATAAATCAGGGTATCGATAAATAATTAATACATGTTAAGGAAACAACCTCATACCTAATACTGAAATTTATTAGTATTGCATTTATAGAAAAAGTGTCCCTCATCAAAAAGTGCACATGGCTTCATTATGCTACATATTAGATGTGACCTTGAGAGCCATGCAATAGCGCTCTGTCCTCTTTCTCTCACAGGACACAGAGGCAGCAGTGATAGCCATTGGCTCCTGCTGCTCTCAATCAGATTATGTGAGGAGGGAACCAGTGGCACGGCCTAGTCACACTGTGTGTGTCTATGGAAGGACACAGCCTGGCTTGGGAGCAAGGCTGCACAAGTGCCATCATAGAAGCCGGCTTTCTAAGGAATCACTAACAGAAGAGGAGTGGAGAAGCTGGCAGGGGACTCCAGAAGTGGAGGTTTGGGGCCTATCTTTGCAATATCATTGCATAAAGCAGGTAAGTATAACTTCTTTTTTATTTTAAGAGAAAAAAAATGCTTTTATAACCACTTTGAATATAATTTAAGAGTAATGTTCAGTAGGAGAAAATGTTTTCTTGTGTCAGTGGTCAGTGGGAAGAAAAAATGCCTCTGTGTTAGTGGTCATAGGGGAAAAAATGGCTAGCTATCAGTGGTCAGTGAGAAGGAAAAATAGACTATGTAAGTGGGTGGAAAAAATGCCCAGTATCAGAGGTTAGTGGGAGGAAAAAATATACCGGTGTCAATTATACGAAAAAATGCCTTTGGTCAGTGGGATGAAAAATGTGCCTCAATAATGTCAGTGGGCAAAAAAACGGTGTTATAGTGAAAGGGGGTGGGTGCACACCTTTCCACCACCCCTCCCTAACCTAACAATGCCAATCCACAGAGCCCCTGTAAGGGAGTGGTCTAAAGATGTACTTTTATTGACAAAAACTCACGCATAGCCCTTTCTAATCTGACACTGCCCATCTCCAAAGCCCCTGTAAGGGACGGGTCTGGGTACACACTTAGATTGGCAGGTACATACACATTGGTACTGCACTAAGAGAAACAAGACCAGAGGCTGAAGGGAGGAACTCATGGGTGAAGGAACATGATAGGTAGGAGCTTATAGGAGGTGAATGAGTGTGATGTTTTTACACATAGTGATGTATGGAGAGGTGAAAGACATGTAGCGGTAGCGATAAAGAGGGACTGTAATTGGTAAATACAAAAAATTAATTACATAGATGGGCAGCAGGACATAATCAGGACTATCCTGGGGTCCACAGGACTGTGGGATTTCACTCACGTTAAATAACCCTGACAATTCCAAGACTTTGGGGAAGTATGAATGAAGTGTTCTGCTTATACCACAGACTAAACATCTGTTTCAAAGCTTGAATAATAAGCACAATAATAGATTTTCAACTACTGTATACTACCCACAACCAATCTATTAAAATAGTGCCAGTACTACCACGGATCTTTGTGTGCATGACATTCTGTATATCTGCGGTATAAATTTAAAGTGGTTTTAAAGGCTGAAGTTTTTTTTTTACCTTAAAAAATCCTTCAGTAAAGGTGCACCAGGGCTGCTCTGTGCAAAACCATTGCACAGAGCAAGCAAGTATAACATGTTTGTTATTTTACAAAAAATATCTACTTTTAATATCACTCTTAAGCCCTGTACACACGGCCCAGAATCTCGTTGTTTTTCCTGACGAGATTCTTAGCAAGATTCTCTTGCCGGCCGAGTGTACACACACACACAATGCAAAAGAACTGTCGTTGAATGGCACGAACGTGGTGACGTCATCGACTACAACGAGCATGCGCTCGTCACATTCGATGCCGTCGCCGCCATCTTGCTTCACCCTACCTATGCCTTGGAAGCTACCGCGCATGCGTCAAAGTCATTTCGAGCATGCACAGGTTTCCATGGAGAGGTAAGTATACACACGCTCGGTTTCTCGGCAGGAAAATACTGCCGAGAATCTCACGACGAGAAAATAGAGAGCAGATTCTCTATTTTTCTCGTCGAGATTCTAGGCAGTTTTCTTGACGAGAAACCTCAAAGCCTCGTACACACGCTCGGTTTACTCGGCAAGAAAGCTCTGCCAAGAAAACCGTGCATGTGTACGAGGCTTAAGTATTTGTTGTATGTGTTGGCTAGAGTATGGCACAGTTAAAATGTCTCTTTCTATTTTGGTCTATATGCCCATTGGAGAGATTTCTCTTTACGTTGTATTCTGAAGGCAGTTGTTACAATTATAGAAAGTGTCAATTAATCCAACATTTAACAGCCATTGCCCCCACCGCAAATGGTAGGATTTCCAGGCATTTTTAGGGAATTTCTTTTCAGTTAGTTGTGTGTTTCTGTGACAGAAAATAAGGGGAAATACTCACAATGAACTGTAATTAAAAAGTCACAAGACAAAACAAAAAAAAAGGAAAAAGCTAAAGTTATACTTTAGGAGGTGGTATACAGTTTATTCAAGTAGCAGCACCAAGTTAGTAAGTATAATGCAGTTAGTGCAGACAGTAGTAAAAGAACATTGGGCCAGCTTCACAAAAGAGATACGACGGCGTATCTCCTGATACGCCGTCGTATCTCTGTTTTAGGGTCTTCCTAACTATGCGACTGATTCATAGAATCAGTTACGCATAGTTTGCCCTAAGATCCGACAGGTGTAATTGAATTACACTGTCGGATCTTAGGATGCAATACCTCGGCCGCCGCTGGGGGGAGTTTGCGTCGTAAACCAGCGTCGGGTATGCAAATTAGTACTTTTTACGGCGATCCACGGCGGTTTTTTGCGTTTGTTACGTCGTCGCTAGTCTAGTTTCCCGTCGCAATTTTAGTCGTCGTTTTACCTGCCCTAACTTTACACAGCCCACGTATGTGCTGTTTAAAGTATGGCCGTCGTTCCCGCGTCGAAATTTAAATATTTTTTGCTCTTGCGTAAGACGTCCGGGAATACGAAAGTACGCTACGCACGTCGCCGTTCGAAAAAATGACATCACTTTGCGCAAAGCACGGCGGGAATTTTAAAACGGAGCATGCGCAGTAGTTCCGGCACGGGAGCGCGCCTAATTTAAATGGCACACGCCCCTTTGAATTACGTGGGCTTAAGCCGGAGGCCGCCGGCGTAAGTTTTCATGCAAGTGCTTGGTGAATCAGGCACTTGCGATGAAAACTTGCGGCGGTGTAACGTATCTACGATACATTACGCCGCCGCAGTTCTATGTGAATCTGGCCCATTGTGTATAGTAGGCATGTGTAACTGCTCTGTAGAAAATGTGGGGATGGCCCTATCCCCCTATAGATTTTCATCCTCCACCTCATTATCCTCTTCAGCTCCAGAATATTTTACCCCCTTCATGACCATGCCATTTTTTGCGATACCGCACTACGTTAATTTAACTGACAATTGCGCAGTTGTGCGACATTATAACCAAATACAAATGTCCTTTTTCCCCCCACAAATAGAGCTTTCTTTTGGTGGTATTTGATCACCTCTGCAGTTTTTATTTTTTGCGCTATAATCAAAAAAAGACCGACAATTTTGAATACAAAACAATATTTTTTACTTAAAGCTATAAAACATATCCAATAATAATAAAAAAAAAATCAACTTTCTTCATCAATTTAGACCAATATATATTCTGCTACATGTTTGCGCAAAAGTTATAGGGCCAGATTCACAAAGCAGATGCGCCGACTTAACTCGAGATGCGCGGCGTAATTGAAAAATGTGCCGCGCGTATCTTTGCGCCGTATCCTCAAAACGAGATACGCCTGAAATCCATTTTTTTCCGTCCTACCTAAAAGAATTACACCGGCGCTTCCTCGCACGCAAAATACGCCAGACACACCGCTGTTTTGATAGGCAAAGATGCAAATGAGGGAGATAAGGCGATCCACAAAATTAAGTGTGTGCAGCGTAGATTACGCCCTGTGCACTTCTGTTAGTTTCATGGTGTAAAATTACACTTTATAAAAGGTGCCCTAAATTTACACCAGCCGTGTAAAGGTCAGCTAAAGCAACACCATTAAGGAAGAGCTGAGCACACACACTTGCAGGACAACAATCTGTATGCCAACATGCCAGGGGCATCCATGCGCATAGCTATACTAGTGACTTTAGTAACCAAGGGTACCCCCTCTTCTGAGGAAACAGCAGTCAGGAGACGCCTTGCAGAATGCATCTTTGCACAGTAAACACACACATTAATCATGGCACAATGAGAATGCATGAATGCACACCCACTGTGGTCCCTAGCACAGACACATCACATGCACATCTAGTTGGATTAGATCCAAATACCCCCAATGGTACTTGGGAGCAGTAACGCCACGCCACGGCTCCAATTATGTCACTGTGCATTCATACACCTTTCACACAGACCTGGGATCACTTCTCCCTGGTCCTGGGGATCCCTACTCCACCAAAACGGGTGACACCCTTATTTAATTAGGAATGCCACCCCCACATTCACACATCATTCACACACATTAAACAAATCATAAGCACAGTATACTAAAAAAAATAATAAAAATAAAAAATAAAAAGTACCCCCAAAAATTAATGGCGGTGGCGTAAGCTACGCCTGGGCCGCCCACGGGCACGGCCACGGCCCACCAGGGGAGACTCCTGGGGGGGTGAGAAGGGGAAGGAGGAGCCTCCTGGGGGGGGGTGAGCAGGGGAAGGAGGAGCCTCCCCTGGTGACTGTCCTCTTGCTGGCCTGCCCTCCAAGGCCACTGCTATCCTGGTCAGACTGAGAGTGAGGGCAGCCGTATTGGCCTGGACAGCCCGGGTATTGTCCTGGACAGCCTGGGTCAGGGCACTCACCTCCTGGGCCACGCCTGTTGTGGCGGTCTGCAGGTCACACAAGCATGTGATGACCGCCAAGGGGTTTGTGGCCACATCAGAGAGTGACTCCTTAATTGAACCCAGGCTGTCCTCTATCTGGGTCAGAGTCTGTTTGATCTGACCCAGATGGCGGGTCTGCCGGGCATTGTCCCTCTGCAGACTGGCCGGCAGACGCTCGACCACCCCCCTGGTCTCATGGGTCGCCATCCTGCCTGCAGCTGAGTCTTGTGGCCTGGGAGGAGGGGAGAGAGAGACCCTTGTGGGTGGAGGCCTGTTGGGGGGAGGAGTGGGAGGGGCTACCCCTGATGGAGGCCTGACTGCTGCCAGCCACAGGGGTAGCCTCAGGGGGAACCACATCCAAAGTCAAAAGGATTTCCCTGGCAATCTCCATATCTTCTTCCTCAGCCTCCCCCCCTCATCCCCCCCTCAACCTCTTCATGAGGGGAGTTGTGGCCACTCCCCTCCCCTGGGGACTCCTGCCATTCTTGGGACTCTTCTGCAGCCTCTTGTCCTGGGGATGGTGCAGCCTGGCCTGATGGCCCAGCAACCTCCTGGCCTGATGGCCCAGCAACCTCCTGGCCTGATGGCCCAGAAATCTCCTGGCCATCTGTGGAGGACACAAAACATTCACAGGTTGGAGGATCCACACACTTGGCACATCTTCCCTTCCCCCACCCACACATGCTAATCACCAGATAGAAAAACCCTAAAATTACCTGGCCTCACAGGAGAATCTGATTGAAAGCCAGGCAGGCCCACCACCTGCTGTGGGTGGAAACACCGGGCCACTGCCCATTCCTCCTCAGTCAGCCTGACGGAGCAGGGTGGGCCTCCTCCAGTGCCCGTGGCATGGGCATGTATTTTGGCCATCTTGTCCCGGACCAGGCTCTTAAGATCGTTGATCTTCTTTTGAATCCCACCGGGGGTCCTCGTCCCCCCCCCCGCCGCATTGATCTGATCCGTAATTTTTTGTATGATCTCCTTCTTCCTGGCCGGGGGGTGGTGTTCCGGCTCTCAGGGCCATGCAAATAATGCCCATATCGGGTGATGGCCCGAGCAAGTATCTGCTTCTCTGTGGTAGAAAAATTAAGCTTCCTGTGCTTCGGTGCCATAACACCCACCACTCAGCAACAACAAAAAAAACCACAACAAACAAACACAAATACTCACATAACAAACAAACACAAATACTCACAGAAGAAACACACACAAAAATCAAACCACACAAGCAGACAGCTACTACAAATTCAAAAACAAACACGGAAAAAACAAACAGAAAATACACTCAGAAAAAAAACAATCAGAAAAAACACACAGAAAATACACTCAGAAAAAAAGCACAGCTACTACACTCTACTACTCCTCCAAAACTTCTGGGGCTTTTTATACACGATTCTCAAACTAAGTACGCTTGGCCTTTTACCTATCTCACTGATTGCGCCGAACCAAGTTTTGCACATGCCCAGTGAGGTCCAGATTCGTGCGCGCATGCCCAGTACGGACGGCCCTTCATTTGCATGGGGTCACGGCTCATTACAATGGAGCACGCCCACTTCCTTCCCACTTGCAATAACCCCGCCTTACGCCTCGGGATTTAAGTTACGCTTGCGCAATTTTGGGCGCAAATGCGCTGTGGATACGGCACTTACGACACAAAATTAGGGCGCCGTAACTTAAATGACATAAGTTTTGAGTAACTTAATTTGCGCCGCTGTTTGTGAATCTGGCCCTATATGCCTACAACATAAAATGCCAAATTTCCATGCAAAATAATGGTACCGCTTTCAGCACCTAAAATCTGAAAGAATCATGGAGAATTTATTTTCCAGCAGGGAGAAAAAGATGCAATGTATCTTTTTTTCCATTCAATAGGAGAAGAAAAACATGGGGTAAGGCTGAACGGGGACTGATTACTGTGGTAGCCAATCAGTGATCAGGTGATCAGTAACTGGGCATCACAGTTCCATATTGTAAGTATGGAACCCAGGGCTGTCAGTGAGAGCCAGGTATCTGTGCTGGAGGTGTGCTATGCAGTGCACTCCCAGCACAAACACAGGTAAGCATATAATGCCTCACAGACTTTAAGCATTAATAAATCCAAAACATTTTTTTAATGGATTGCAGTTTACCAATCACTAGATTTTTTTCTCGGCTCATCGTAGTGTTTTACGTCACCACATTTTGGACGGTCAGAATTTGGTCTGACAGTGTGTATGCAAGACAGCTTGAACGGAATTCCGACAAAAAATTCCATCGGATTGTAGGCCAGCGAAAATTCTGTACGGGGCATAAAAATGTATAATCTTCGATATAATAAATGTACCTGCTTCGATCATGCTGCATATGCCTACACTTGGCTGGAGGGGCTTAACACATCAGATGATTTACTAGAGGAATTAAGAATGTTAACTCAAACAAACAAATAGTAAAGATTCACTTCAATTATCCAATCATGAGAAAAACTCCTTTTTATGTATTTAATCTCTTCACCCCCGGAGGATTTGGCTGCCCAATGGCCGGGCTATTTTTTGCGATTCCGCACTGCGTCGCTTTAACTGACAATCGCATGGTCGTGCAACGTTGCACCCAAACAAAATGTACGCCTTTTTTCCCCACAAATAGCGCTTTCTTGGTGGTATTTTTTGCAAAATAAACAAAAAAATTAAAACATTTTGAAAAAAAAGCAATATTTTTTACTTTTTGCTTTAATAAATTTCCCCAAAAAATATTTAAAAAAAAGTTTTCCTCAGTTTAGGCCGATATGTATTCTGCTACATATTTTTGGTAAAAAAATCGCAATAAGCGTATATTGATTGGGTTGCGCAAAAGTTATAGCGTCTACAAAATAGGGGATAGAATTATGGCATTTTTATTATAATTTTTTTTCTACTAGTTATGGCGCCGATCTGCGATTTTTATCATAACTGCGACATTATGGCAGACACATCGAACACTTTTGTCGCTGATTTGGGACCATTGTCATTTATGCAGCAATCAGTGCTATAAAAATGCTCTGATTACTGTGTAAATGACACTGGCAGGTAAAGGGTTAGCCACTAGGGGGGTGAGGAAGGGGTTAAGTGTGTCCTAGGTAGTGATTCTAACTTTGTGGGGGCTGGGCTTACTGTGACACGACAGTGATCTCTGCTCCCGATGACAGGGAGCAGACAATCAGTGTCCTGTCACTAGGCAGAACAGGGAAATGCTTTGTTTACACAGGCATCCCCCCATTCTGAAGCTCCGTGACACAATCGTAGTGGGCCGCCGGCAAACATTGAGTTTGCAGGGTCGGCGGGCATGGTCACAGAGAGTGCGGCCGGGCTTCTTAAAGGGGACGTACCTGTATGCCCATTTGCCTACCGCTGCCATTCTGCCGACGTAGATCGGCATGCAGCGGTCGGCAAGTGGTTAATCTAAACTCTGTACATGACTGGGTAAATTAAGTAAATCTTCATTTGTTTAAGTGAATGTTCTCAACTCCTTTAATAAATCTACAAAACAAAACAACAAGAAAAACACACTGGATAGTGCAGGTAAAAAATGTATTGACAATAATAAAAGACAAAGGATTGTCCTCACGAAAGCTGAGAGTTGTCACCACAGAGCAAGATTCACAGCAGGGATCAGCGTATGCAGACTTGACTCTCTCTCTCTGTATGAAAGCCAGCATCAATATTAGTGAAAAAGTACCTGAATGAACACAGGCTGACAACGATCCATGTTGCAAGGATAGAAAACCTGAACCAGCTGTATAGAGTCCTCCATGAGACAGTCCCAACTTACAAACACCGTCACTAACTTGTTTTAAGGCCCCACTTCTTCCTTAGATTGACAATGTCTAATAATGTATATGTACACCACATATTGTAGACAAAATTCTAATGCCGCGTACACACGATCGGGATTTCCGATGGAATAAAATCTGATGTAATTTTCCGTCGGAATTCCGATGAAGCCGACTTCCATCAGTCTTGCATACACACTGTCAGACTAAATTCCGACCGT
This sequence comes from Rana temporaria, assembly GCF_905171775.1. Classification (NCBI taxonomy): domain Eukaryota; kingdom Metazoa; phylum Chordata; class Amphibia; order Anura; family Ranidae; genus Rana; species Rana temporaria. The sequence goes on from NC_053492.1 coordinate 210,064,875, forward strand.
CCAAAATGCGGTGATGTAAAACACTACAACGAGCCGAGAAAAATGTTCAATGCTTCCGAGCATGCGTCGACTTGATTCTGAGCATGCGTGGGTTTTTTCTCTGTCGGAGTTGCACACAGACGATTGGAATTTCCTATTTTTTTTTTTTCCTTAGGAAAAAAATAAAACATGTTCTATTTCTAAACACCGACAAAAAAAGTCAGATGGGGCCCCACACACGATCAGAATTTCCACTGGAATTTTTTCATCGGAAATTCTGATTGTGTGTACGTGGCATTAGATGCATTAATTTTATTTTTAGTCTTTCTTTCTTCTACTTTCACATAGTGACCGGGCCAGTAACTCTGTTGTTTTCCAGAAGAACAAGCTCTCTTGCAGATGTATCTGTTAGGCCTCGTACAGACGACCGGATCTATCCGCTGGGATTGATCCACGGATCAGTTCCAGCGGACAAATCCGGTCGTCTGTATGGCCTAGCGGATATTTTTCTGCGGAAATTCGTCCAGCCGATCGATTTCAAGCGGATAGAAATTTCTTAGCATGCTAAGAAATCTATCCGCTTGAATCGTGTCCAGCAGATTGATCCGGTCGTCTGTACAGACTCACCGGATCAATCCGTCCGCTCCCATCCCTCGCATGCATCGTAATGATTCGACGCATTTGTGGAAGTAGTTGCCTTCCAGCGTCGCGCACGTCGCCGCGTCATCGTTGCGGCGGCGCGACGACACGTCACCGCGGATGTATTCCGCACGGATTTCGATTTGATGGTGTGTACAGCCATCAGATCCAAATCCGCCAGAGGATTTATCCGCTGGAAACGGTCCGGCGGACCGTTTCCAGCGGATATCCTCTGGTGTGTACGAGGCCTTACAGGTATGAGACAAACCATTCAACACTGGCAGGGTTGCTCACAATGATCAGCTTTTATTCATTTATGTAAAATCTTTCTCCCAAAAGGAAAAAAAATTATTCTGATCGTTTTTTTTTCCCATCAGAAAAAAATAAAACATGTTCTATTTCTAAACACCAATGAAAAAAAAGTCCGATGGGGCACACACACGATCGGAATTTCCCATGCATCCCAGGTGTTGTATATATATTTATACACTGTATAGTTTAGCTAGATCCGCTCTTAATTTACTGACAGGCAGGCAGGTGATTGTGCTAGCTGCAGTATTCTCACTTGGTGTACTGCCTGTGTCCTCTGCAGTGTGCACCTAAAACTACGTGGTGTGTACTGCCTGTGTCCTCTGCAGTGTGCACCTAAAGCTAAGTGGTGTGTACTGCCCGTGTCCTCTGCAGTTTGCACCTAAAGCTACATGGTTTGTACTCCCCGTGTCCTCTGCAGTGTGCACCTAAAGCTATGTGGTGTGTACTGCCTGTGTCCTCTGCAGTGTGCACCTAAAGCTATGTGGTGTGTACTGCCCGTGTCCTCTGCAGTTTGCACCTAAAGCTACAAGATTTGTACTGCCTGTGTCCTCTGCAGTGTGCACCTAAAGCTATGTGGTGTGTACTGCCTCTGTCCTCTGCAGTGTGCACCTAAAGCTACGTGGTGTGCACTGCCTGTGTCCTCTGCAGTGTGCACCTAAAGCTACGTGGTGCGTGTACTGCCCATGTCCTCTGCAGTGTGCACCTAAAACTACATGGTGTGTGTACTGCCATTGTCCTCTGCAGTGTGCACCTAAAGCTACGTGGTTGTGTACTGCCCGTGTCCTCTGCAGTGTGCACCTAAAGCTACATGGTGTGTGTACTGCCATTGTCCTCTGCAGTGTGCACCTAAAGCTATGTGGTGTGTGTACTGCCTGTGTTCTCTGCAGTGTGCACCTAAAGCTACATGGTGTGTACTGCCTGTGTCCTCTGCAGTGTGCACCTAAAGCTACACAGTGTGTGTACTGCCTGTGTCCTCTGCAGTGTGCACCTAAAGCTACGTGGTGTGTGTACTGCCTGTGTCCTCTGCAGTGTGCACCTAAAGCTACATGGTGTGTACTGCCCGTGTCCTCTGCAGTGTGCACCTAAAGCTACGTGGTGTGTACTGCCCGTGTCCTCTGCAGTTTGCACCTAAAACGACGTGGTGTGTGTACTGTCTGTGTCCTCTGCAGTTTGCACCTAAAGATATGTGGTGTGTACTGCCCATGTCCTCTGCAGTGTGCACCTAAAGCTACGTGGTGTGTGTACTGCCTGTGTCCTCTGCAGTGTGCACCTAAAGCTATGTGGTGTGTGTACTGCTCGTGTCCTCTGCAGTGTGCACCTAAAGCTACGTGGTGTGTACTGCCTGTGTCCTCTGCAGTGTGCACCTAAAGCTACATGGTGTGTGTACTGCCCGTGTCCTCTGCAGTGTGCACCTGAAGCTACATGGTGTGTGTACTGCCATTGTCCTCTGCAGTGTGCACCTAAAGCTACGATGTGTGTACTGTCTGTGTCTGTGCTATTTTTCTCAATGATTTTCATCCATATTGCAGGGACAAAACATTACATTAAAGCCGCAAGCAGTTTAAATTTATTTTTTCTTATAGTAATCTCATTTTGTGCAGGGACAGTTCTAAACACGTGCCACTTCACAGACATACTATAGATACCCAGCAGGTACGATATTTAACCACTTCCTTACAAGGCACTTATACACCTTCCCGCCCTGACCAATTTTAAGCTTTCAGCGCTGTTGCACTTTGAATGACAATTGCGCGGTCATGCTACACTGTACCCAAACTAAATTTTTATCATGTTATTCCCACAAATAGAGCTTTCATTTGGTGGTATTTGATCACCTCTGGGATTTTTATTTTCTGCAATTTTTTTAAAAAATGACTGAAAATTTTGAAAAAATATGTTTTTTTGTTTCAGGTATAAAACATTGTAAATAAGTAAGTTTTCTCCTTCACGGATGGGCACTGATGGTACTGCACTGATGGGCACCGATAAGGTGGCACTGATGGTCACCGATGAGGTGGCACTGATGTGGTGGCATTGATAGGCACTGAAGATGGGCACTAATATGCGGCACTGATAGACGGCACGGATGGGCACTGATAGGCGGCACAGATGGGCGGCATGGATGGGCACGGATAGGCGACACAGATGGGCACGGATAGGTGGCATGGATGGGCACGGATAGGCGGCATGGAAGGTTCTGGTGCGAACTGAACGGGGGGGTGTTCAGCTCATCCCTATTTCTCAAAAGGCAAGGGATACAATCATCAGTGTATAGAGCGTAAATAATGGGGCTCAGTACAGAACCTTGTGGTACACCTATACTAACCACACGCTGGGAAGAAACATGCTTACCAAGTTTGACCACCTGTGGGAAGTCCTTTATCAAAGAGCAAATGGATGGGGAAAATTCAGCTTCAACATCTTCAGATTCAACAACCACATTCAATTACCTATACTAATAATTTAAATTTCTTCTTTCCATACCTCATTTATAATTAGTGACTATGGGGGCGGAGCTTGCCAAGGACCGGGATGGCCGCATGATGGCGGAGCTCTGTACACTGCAGGGACATAGCGACATACAGCAGCCCTAATAGCGGCAATCGCGGCACCCGAATCCAGCGACGATCTCCCGCTGACAACACCCGCCATGACCAACAAGCGGAGGGGTCCCCAGAGACCGCAGAAACTTACAGAGTTCTTCTCGTGGGAGCAGAGGCAAGATGACGCTAAGTCTCCTGTTCCGTCTGCGACCAGTACTCCCCAGCTGCCACAAAATAAAGGCAAACCGTCCAAAAGGAACTCACCATCCAGTGGGAAACCTTCTCCTGTGCCCTCCTCAGCTTCTGGAAGCCCAGAAAAATGAGATTGAAGCTGGATGACACCAGGGAACTCCCTGATTCCATTGATAGATTCCCTACTTACAACCAGCCAGTTCTGGACACTACGCTCAAGGATATGCTGGTATCGCTTAGGAGCTCACTACATAGTGACATGATGGCTTGTGTCCGCAAATTTGGTAGTGATTTGCAGATGGTGACAGCCAGGGTGGATCATGTGGAGGTTAAGATGGGGGAGTATGCATCCACTATAAACAGCCTTGTGGATGCTCATGATGCCAGAGATGAGGAGATGGAAGCTGTTAAAGCTAAAATCGCGGACTTAGAGGACCGTTCCAGAAGGAACAACCTGAAGATAAGCGGGGGTCCCAGAATCTGTCCCGCAATCAGAATTACGCACGTATGTCACTCAGTTGTTTGTCTTCATCTTGCCTGATCTGACTGCTATGGATGTTATGATAGACAGAATACACAGACTGCCTAAACCTTCCTATCTCCCAGAACAAGTACCAAGGGATATCATACTGTGCCTACACTTCTTTCATGTGAAAGAACGCCTGATGGCTGCTGTGCGCAACAAAGATCTCCTCCCAGCACAACATACAGACCTGCAATTTTTTGCAGACCTTTCTCAGTTTATAATTAGTGACTATTATTTGCAATTTCACTGGAGGGTCATTGGGAGTCATCAACTTGATGTAGTACATCCTGTGTGCATGTTTTTTTCTACACTTCATTGACAAATCTGCCTCACTGTGTACACATAAAGCATGTATTTAAAGGAGCAACATTAATTTTACATGAGGTTCTGTAAAATTTTCTGGTTGATTTTTTGGTCTTGAAACATCAATGACCAATATGCAAAACAAGTAAGAAAATACACATGGGCATAAAAAAAAAAAAAAAACTTCTTGAAAATGCTGATGCATTTTGAGAGGTTTTGAGCATAGTCTTAGGAGCACTCCTAAAAATCATTAGTAGCATTAGAGTGCTTTAAAGTGTACATCTACACTAATGGGACATTTAGTTTTGAGTGAAAGCTTATGGGTTCCATAACCCCTATCATCCTGCAATATTTAAAATCCTAGTGAAGTAATCTTTCCCCTTAGAATCAGCTTTATGTACCCAGTGCTGGAAACTCTGAAAGTGTATCTGAAGAATCTAGCTGGATCTGCATGACCACATTTCCTAGTATAAACTATGCAATGTGAGAGAACTTTACATTGAGAAATAGCTTAACCCCTTTCCGCCGACCGGCCCTTTAGGGGTTCTAAAATCCGGGAGGCGGAGGCGGGTATTTGGGTCATGTGACTGCTATGATCGGCTGTTACAGTGGTCACATGATTGGAAAGCTTCCAATTGCTAGTATGCATCTGGAGCTTTCCATTACATGGCAGCAGCCATGCTGGGAACACGCAGGGAGGGCGCTTTCAGTCCGGTAAGTAATTTTGACAGGGCCACTTGGCATAAAGGCCCACCCCCTGAGAGGCCACATATATGTGTGCAGTCATCATTTAGTGGTTAAAGCCTAGTTCCAGGCTTTTAAATAGTTTGTTTAGGACAAGCTGACCCAAACAGGCTATTCCCTTTACTAAGAAATGCGGCTTCTGTCAGTGCTGTATAAACTCTATATAAAATAGCTACATACAGTATACAGCAGTGTGTTCTGGCAGCAGCAAAGGGACTTCCCATCCCATTTCTGGAACAAAATTGAGTTGGGCTAAGCACTGCTTAGCCATTTAAAAAAAAATGCTTTTTATGAATGAGTACAAGGCTTCCTCTGATTGGCTCAAGTAAAAGCAGGTGCATGATGTCACAACCCTGACCTTCGCCAATCAAGGTAAGCCTTGTATTAATTCATAATAACACAAGGCTTACTATAAATAGCTCGCCGGAGCCTAGCCTGATTGCATTTTTTCCAGAAATGGTAGGGGAAGTCTTCGTCCTGCTGGAGCACACCGATGTATACTGTATGTAGCTGATGCCAGGGATGGACTGGCCATTGGGACTACAGGGAGTTTCCCGGTGGGCCGATGGCTCAGTGGGCCGGCTTCAGTGACAGCGGACCGTCGCCCCCCCTCCACTCCTCTGTCTCTCCCTTCCTGCAGCGCTCACCTCCTCTCCCTCCCCGCAGCGCTCACCTGGGGGGGACAGAGAAGCAGGGGGAGGACCAGGCCTGGGAGTTTATCACTTCTGCCTATTCTTGTCCCATAAGGGGGAGCACTGAACTGATTCTTTGCCCCGGGTGAAATAATGTCTAGCTTCCCCACTGGTACTGCCTATAAGAGTACCAGTACCAGCCGTTCTACTCTAAAAAACTAAAATGGCTAGTGGCTAGTGAAGGGGGAGAGGGGGCTTGGGTGGCCGGGGGGGTGCAGGAGTTGTCCGGCCGCTGTGGGAGAGACCTGTCAAAGTGGGCCAGTCTGGATGACGTCCAGGGCCAAATTTTTGTCCCGGTCCAGCCCTGGCTGATGCTATATAAAGTTTAAACAGCACTATCAGCACCTGCATTTATTAGTAAAGGAAATAGTTTGCCTGGGCCAGCTTGGCCCAAATGAGCTATTTAAAGTGACATACAACTTGGAGTTAGGCTCTTAAACATAGGAAAAGATTAACTTGATGGAAACAATGAACATTCATCTAAATCTGAAATTACCTTTATTTTACTCTCTCTGTTATAGGTAAAAATGCTCTTGGCCTAAACAGTGCTTGCAGAATGAGCACAATTGTAACCTTATAAGCATAATAAAACACATACAAGACCTACAGCTGAACAGTAGACAATAAGGTCAATGCTTTCAAAAGAGTGACTCAAAGCTCATAGAGGCAGCTGTTGTGCTTTACTGTCAATGTCACATGGAAGCTGCAGGAAATAATAAGATATTTTCATGCATAAAGCATGATATAGATGACAAGGTGACAGAATAATGGTGTCATTGTATAAATCCGTTGGAAAACTACAGCTTGAGTTGAAAATATTTTGCTACAATTTTGGAATAGAAAGTCAGAGGAATAAAAAGGTGAAAATAAAAAGATGTGTTTAAGAGGATCATACCAAAAGAAACGCACCGTTATATTATTATTTGCTTATTTTTTTATTTTTAAACGTCAGAACAGAACGCACATTATTTTTAATCATACATGGATCCCTGATATTTTGTAAATTGTATGGAGTGTGCTACCTGACCCTCTTAAAATGCTCATTTTTATGCTAGTATGCAATGTATGCACTGACACAAACTATAATTTTTTCAGGTAGTTGCCACCAGTAAGCCAGTTAAATACCGACATGGACAAGAAAAAGACATGGAAACTGTAGAAAAGAAGATGAAATACAAAGTTGAAAAAGGTATGAAAAACATGTATCTTCCATTAATCTCCTACTCTCTCATTTGATCAATTTTTATATCTACATTTCTACACACTGCTTTGTCGAAAGTTGACAAAATCCTCTTTATAAAGTGGGATTATTCTGCTTTACATCATAGAGGAAAGATGAAAAAAAAGTAGTGGTGTAGATAAACAGTTTCTTTACAGCTTCCTGCACATTTTTGACTATAAATATTTAAATAAATTGTAGCCAGGGGCAGACTGACCATTTGGGCACTCAGGCACTGCTAGGGGGCCCCATCAGGGTTGCCAGCCTCAGTTAGACCCCTTTCACACTCAAACTGACTGGCTGTGTGGAAGTGCCTATCAGGGCCTGCGGCCGTGATAGGCTTTCTGAGTACAGCCCTGAGGCTGTAGTCGGCTTCCGGAAGCTCATCCTCGGGACGTACCGGCCGTACGCCCGAGGATAAGACTGACAGGCGTCTCAGCCAATCAGGTAACCTGATTGGCTGAAGCGTCATCGAGGGCGGGACGAGGGACATCGAGGGACGTAGAAGCCATAAAGGTAAGTGCCAGGGGGGGGGGGGTACTGGGCATGGTGGCTACAAGTGGGGGCATAGTGGCTACAAGTGGGGGCACAGTGGCAACAATTGGGAGCACAGTGGCTACAATTGGGGGCACAGTGGTGACAATTGGGGGCACAGTGGTGACAATTGGGGGCACAGTGGTGACAATTGGGGGCACAGTGGCAACAATTGGGGGCACAGTGGCGACAATTGGGGGCACAGTGGCTGTGTTTGATGGCATAGTGGTGACAATTGATGGCACAGTAGCTGCGTTTGATGGTATGGCACAGTGGCTGTGTTTTGATGGCATGGCACGGTGGCTGCGTTTTGATGGCATGGCACAGTGGCTGCGTTTTAAAGCATTGGCACAGTGGCTGCGTTTTGATGGCATGGCACAGTGGCTGCGTTTTGATGGCACGGTCGCTGCGTTTTGATGGCATGGCACAGTGGCTGCGTTTTGATGGCACAGTGGCTGCGTTTTGATAGCATGGCACAGTGGCTGCGTTTTGATGGCACAGTGGTTGCGTTTTGATGGCACAGTGACTGCATTTGATGGCATGGCACAGTGGTAACAATTGATAGGTACAGTGAGGCTGCAATTGTTTTTTTTTTTTTTTTCGTTTGTGCCCCCCCAAAAATTTTGAGCACCAGCCGCCACTGTGGGCTGTCAAGATAAGTCATCCAGCCCTGACTCCCTGAATCCTGACCCAGATTCACAGCTCAGGCTTAGCCCCCTCTCTGTCTAGCACACACTAGAGAGTGCTACATAATATTGACAGTAATTTATTTTATAAAATGCAACTTAAAAATGTACTTTTGCTCTGCAACACTGTAATATGGGACAGATTGGGACAGATTTGCATTAATCCAAGCAGCTAGTGTAATAATCTGATGAATACCCTGTTAGTTGCTTGGTATATCTGCATACTTAGGGCTAGATCCATGAAGCGCGGCACTTCTCTCCGTCTGGTGTAGTGTATCTCAGATACACTACGCCGCCGTAACTTAGGCGGCGTAAGGGCGCGCAATTCAAATGTATGTGATGGGGGCGTGTTTTATGTTAATACGTCATGACCCGACGTAAATGACTTTTTTTTAACGCCGCATGCGCCATCCGTGGGGGTATCCCAGTGCGCATGCTCGAAATTAAACAAGCCAATGCTTACGACAGTGACGTCATTCTACGCAAAGCCCTATTCGCGAACAACTTACGCAAACGACGTAACATTTTCAAAATTTGACGCGGGAACGACGGCCATACTTAACATTGGATACGCCTCATATAGCAGTGGTAACTATACGCCGGAAAAAGCCGAACGCAAACGACGTAAAATAATGCGCCGGCCGGACGTACATTCGCGGATCGCCGTATCTAGCTAATTTGCATACTCGACTCGGAATTCGACGGAAACGCCACCTAGCGGCCAGCGTAAATATTCACCTACGATCCGATGGCGTACTAAGACGTACGCCTTGAAAAAGGAAAACAACTGCGCTTAACCAAATAATACAGTGAATAAACAAAAAGCGGCTGGCACACAAACAAACAAAGTATAAAGCACTCACTTTCATTGATTTGAACTGTGCACCACTCACCAGCTGGAGCGATCCATCAATTTGTTTGGAGATTCAATATTTGGACTTCAATTTTTCCATTATTTCACACTATTGGTCACGATTATCGTCATTGACCATTGCATTCTAGCTCTGCACTTTGTTACATGAGACGTACGCCTTTCGGATCGATCCCTCATTCAGTCGTATCTTGTTTAGTGTATACAAAACAAAGATACGATGGGGGAACTTTGAAATTACGCGGCGTATCCACAGACACGCCGGCGTAATTCGTTTGTGGATCTGGCCCTTAGTATGCAGACCTGACCTAGAAACACAGACCCTCTAACATCTCTAGTAGTTATAAAACACTCTGTTACTGATTATCTCTCTACCTTTTATTACAATCTCCTGAACTTGGTCAATGGACTCTTATGAAGGGTTTGCTTTAAAGCAGAACTAAACTCTCTCAATCAGCATTGGCTATTTTAATCCTTATGCTGTTCATATTAGTAAATAGACAGGGAGACATAGTATATTTTCATGTTTTACCTTTTTTTTATTTTTTTTATTTCTTCAGTTGCTGCCTGGTTTATGGCCTAGTTTAAAATGATGTTATATATCAGATGAGTAGGAGAGACTTTCTTAGTGCACCTTCCTTGCTGCATGTCTGAGCTAAGGAAAGATGGATTCCATTGCTAGAAAAGCTGGGGTGTTTTTCAAAGTAATTTCTCAGCAAAATAAAGCATAGAGACATTGATGAATGGGTGAGCTTGCTTTGAACAATACAAATGAATTAAATAGCATTTTCAGTTTGTGGTGTTCAAGTATGGTTTGGTTCTGCTTCAACCACTTCTATACCAGGACAATTCTGTAATTCCTCTTCTACATGTAAAAATCATATTTTTTTGCTAGAAAATTACTCAGAACCCTCAAACATTTTATATATATATATATATATATATATATATATATATATATATATATATATATATATATATCAGAGACCCTAGTGAATAAAATGGCAATTGTTGCCGTTTGTTATGACACACAGTATTTGCACAGCAATTTTTCAAGCACAATTTTTTTTCCACTTTCATGGACTATCCTAACATGTCACACTTTAAAATTGTGCACACTTGTGGAATGTCACTAAACTTCGGTATTTAACCACTTCCATACAGGGCACTTATACACCTTCCTGCCCAGACCAATTTTTAGCTTTCAGTGCTGTTGCAATTCGAATGACAATTGCGCGGTCATGCTACACTGTACCCAAACTACATTTTTATCATTTTGTACCCACAAATAGAGCTTTCTGTTGGTGGTATTTGATCACCTCTGGGATTTTTAATTTTCTGCAAAAAAATAAAATAAAAAATTACCGAAAATTGTGAATTTTTTTTTATTTTTTTTTGTTTCTGTTATAAGACATTGTAAATAAGTACGTTTTCCCCTTCATTGATGGACATTGATGTTACTGCACTGACGGGCACTGATAAGGCAGCACTGATGGGCACCGATAAGGTGGCACTGATGTGGTGGCATTGATGGGCACTGATGATGGGCACTAATATGCAGCACTGATAGGCGGCACGGATGGGCACTGATAGGCGGCATGGATGGGCATGGATAGGCAGCACAGATGGGCACGGATAGGCGGCATGGATGGGCACGAATAGGCGGCGCGGATGGGCACGGATAGGCGGCACGGATAGGTGGCATAGATGGGCACTGATAGGCAGCATGGATGGGCACTAATAGACGGCAAAGATGGGCACTGATAGGTGGCACTAACGTGTGTGTTGTACTAATGGATGCCAAACAATGCCTGCCAATCAGTGATGCCCATTGTGGGCACTGATTGGCATCCATTGCGGGCACTGATTGGCATCCATTATTTCTGTTATTGCCATCCCTGGTGGTCTAGGGTGGAATACCTGTGTTTTGCATCCCTGGTGGTCTAGTGACATCCCTGGTGGTCCAGTGTGGGCATCCTCGGGGGGGGGGGCTGTGCTAATCGATCAGCACAAACCCCCCGTCAGAGGAGCAGCCGATCGGCTCTCCTCTACTCGCGTCTGACAGACGCGAGTGAGGAAAAGCCGATTACCGGCTTTTCCTGTTTACATCTTGATCAGCCGTGATTGGACATGCCTGATCACATGGTAAAGAGTCTCCGTCAGAGACTCTTTACCTAGATCGGTGTTGCGGGGTGTCAGACTGACACCCTGCAACAACGATCGCCGCGATGCGCGCCCCAGGGGGCGCGCAGCGGCTCAATATCCTGAGGATGTCATATGACGTCCACTCAGGATATTGAAACCACTTTGCCAATGTCTTTTTGCATAAGGCAGGCGGCAAGTGGTTAAAAATCTCCATAGGCTACACTTGAAAAATGTTTACAGGTTCCCCTTTTTAGCGTTACAGAGGAGGTCTTGTTCTAGAATTATTGCTCTCGCTCTAACATTCATGGCGATACTTCACATGTGTGGTTCTAACACATATGCGAGCACAACCTACGTATGTGTTTACTTCTGTGTGTGAGCTTGTGGGGATGAGGGCAATCTAAAACATTTTTGTTTATTAGTATTTATTTACTTTTACACTGTCCCTTTTAACTTTTTTTTAACACTTTTATTCATATTACAAGAAATGTAAACATCCCTTGTAACAGAAATAAGGAATGCCAGGTCCTCTTTATGGAGACATCTAGGGTCAATGAGACCCCACATATTTCCTCTACCATGAAAAGCATGAGATAAAAAAAAAAAAAACATCAATCTCTGCTTTCCAGGTAAAAAAAGTGCCGGAATTAACATCATGATGACGCATGCGGCCTCCCAGGGTCATAGAGATGATTGGGGACCATCCAGACCATGGCTAGCTCTTTGGTAATCCGGCAGCACCAATGGATCGTTAATCTGGCCTCCCGATCACACGGGAGAGCCCAGAAAGGCACCGGAGGGGGGGACATCTCCTCCTGCTGCCTGTAAAAGCAATCCAATGGCTGAAATAATTTTGTGGCTTTTAGATGAAAGCGGAGGTTCACCCTAAAAAAAAATTCTAACATTACATTGAGCTGACTTCTGACACTGACAGTATGCTGATCTTTTTTTTTTTATCGTAAATACTGTTTTATCGCTATTTTCCACCCCGGCTTCCGGGTAGTGAATCCCGCAGGAGTGGGCGTTCCTATTCACAGGCTAAGTGATTGACGTGATGACAAAAGCTTCCCACCAGTGCATACGGCCGCGTCGCGAGTTGCCGAAAGAAGCCGAACGTCGGTGCGCAGGCGCCGTATAGCACCGTATAGAGCCGACTCGCAGTCCGGCTTCTTTTGGCAACTCATGACGGTGGGAAGCTTTTGTCATCACGATAATCACTTAGCCTGTGAATAGGAACGCCCACTCTCGCGGGATTCACTACCCGGAAGCCGGGGTGGAAAATAGCGATAAAACGGTATGTACGAAAAAAGATCAGCATAGTGTCAGTGTCAGAAGTCAGCTCAATGTAATGTTAGAATTTTTTTTTAGGGTGAACCCCGCTTTAAGGGAATCACTGGTTGAAAACACAGATATCTGAATGATATCAGGCATAATTTAGATATCGAAGTGGTGATCCAAGGACGTCATATGACATTCTGGTGAGTATAAACAGTAAGGCAATAAAAGGAATGAACAAACTATTTTGTACCTACTAAAGTAGGTCATACTTGGGGGTTTGCAAGTACAATTTGTATTCTGCTGCTTTCATCATAGATGTTGAATTACAATTGCGCATGTGAGGCCATTGTATGACCGGGACAGAAATAGATTTATTCTAGAAGACAACTTATGTCTGCTTTCTGAGCGAGTGGGTTTGTCATTTGAAGCCTTTGGATGTAACTGTTTTTTCAGTTGCACAATATAATATACAAACAGGCTTTCATTGTGCCATTTCATTTCATCTTCAATCTTGACTGCACTTGTAAAAGCACAACTAATATTTACAGAGACAGTCCTACTGATTAAAATAAGCAGATGCTCAGCAAATTTTGTTATCACACGAATGTCATAATAGATGCAAATAACCTGCACAGTGTATAAAAGGGACAATATGGGAAAAATAATTATTTTGATTCACAGAGAATTGTGAATGAGCAGGTAACCATACTGGAAAAGAGTAATTATTTCTGTATCTCAAATACATGAACTTCCTTGGCTCTCTGTATCACTGGCAAATTGGCAATTACTCTATTCATGTACACTTGCAAGATTTTTGACAAAATATTTTTATTCATGTCTGAACTGAAGTAGTATTATACTGTAGGTCAGTTTTGTAAAGAAAACAGAAATATAGTAAGCAAAAATGTACATCTATGTGGGTTTTAATGTGTAAGAAATATGATTAATGCATAATGGTTGCTATGGAACTTGCCACTTCTTTTGAAGAAACATAGAAACATAGAAGTGTGTGGTCCATCGAGTCTGTCCCATTTTTTTGTATGTTTTTACTTTTATTCTATTTATTTTTTACTGCATATAGATCTATGTTTGTCCCAAGCATGTTTGATTTCACATACTGTTGACTGACTCATTAGCTCCGCTAGAAGTCTTTTCCAAGCATCAACGACTCTTTCAGTAAAATAATACTTTCTAAAATTAGTTTTAAACTTTCCTCTTGCTACTTTGAGGTCATTGCTTCGTGTTCTTGATTCAGCGTCATATTAAAAATACTGCCCTTCTGAACCGTATTCACCCTTTTGATGTATTTAAAGGTTTCATTCGTGTATCCATGTTCCCTTCTTTCCTCCAGACTTTACATATTACGCTCCTGATGTCTTAGAAAAAAAGCATAAACAAGCATATGATTTATTTAAGCAACATTAAAACACACCTTTCTCAAACTTTTCACCTCAGAGGTACCCTTGAAATAATTTTCAGGCCTAGGGGAACCCCTGATAAAAATGATTTAGCTGGTGGCCAGTGGGAAGAATGCCCGCTTACAGTTCTAGTCAAAATGCCAACCTTAGAAACAGCTAAAAAGTTAATGGGTCTTTCAAGTGGCATTGGTGCAAGAATTATGTAGGCATACTCAGATGAAAAGTCAATCAGCCACAGCTCAAGGAACCTCTAGCAATATCTTAAAGAATCCTAGATTTCCACATAAACATGACTGAGAATGTCTGCTGTAAACCAACAGTTATCACATAATTTTACTTACATTCCAGTTACATTTTAAAGTGGTTCTAAACTCTAAATGATTTCACTTTAATGCATTCTCTGCATTAAGGTAAAAAAAAAAAAACCTCCGCTGCCTTTTCTCCATCCTCCCACAATACACTTACCTGAGTCCTCTCTTGATCCAGCACTGTGCTGTACAGGCCTGCTCTCTCTTCCTAAAATCACACGCTGCACTACAAGCAGCAGAGGCCATTGGCAATCCAACACAGAGAACACAGCCTGCTATGGGTACACACACAGGAGGGGAAGAGAAGACAGCCCTAGCAGGGAACTCCAGAACAGGAGGTAAGACACTGCTTTGTGCAATATCAATACCAGTATAGCATCTTTTTTATTTTTTTTAAAAAAGATAATAAGGTTTATAATCATTGTATATCCCAAGGACACTAATCCTGACCTTTTGGAAACTTCATCCTTTAACTAAAAATATTGCTAAATGTGACTAAAATTTAATTTAATAAATTTAAATTTAAATTTAATTTATATGGCTATTTATATTGATATATTGCAAATCGATAGACCAGTGTGAATTACTCAATTTATTTATTTATTTTTACAATAAAGGTTTATTGAAAAAAGTTTAGGTAATGTACAGTAAATCAACCATGAGATAAGTACATATTATATAAGTGACTTGAAAAATATTGTTGATGCCCATCAAAACAATGTAATTTAATGTCATCATAATGCAACATGATTCAACTAATACAAAGCACACACAATGCTTATGAAACCTTCAGTGTAAAAATGTACATTCAAGCTTTATTAGCTCTGTCATTTACTCTTTTAGTGCCATCTTCCACCATCCCTGATCATTCCTACTTCTACCCATTCCATCTTCTCTATCTTCCACCCACCAAGTGTACTCCGTTTACCTCCTATTCTGTATGTTCCATATTTAGCCCAATTGTTCCACCCTTTTGAAATATGCCATTTTTCTGCTCACTGTTTCCACTTTACCTTTCACCCCTTCTGTCCACTTCAACTTCTGCACGCTCTGTTCACACCATCTACACCTTTCTCTCTAATCCATGTACTTCAATTGCTTCCAGCTCTGCCCTGATCAATTTTCCATCAACTCTATATACTCTACCTTGCACCCCACTCCGTTCACTCTATTTAGCACCATTCTTGTTTGCTCTGTGTTCTACCCACTTTGTTCTCCTCATCCTCTTGCAAACACCCCCACTCCATTCTTTGCCTGTTCTGTCTACTCTACCTTCTGTACAATCTGTTCATAAAATATTGTGCCTACTGTATCCTCTACATCTTCTGTCCAAATGGCCTTTTCCATGCCACTATCTGCAAAATATTTTGCCTATTTATTTTACTGTCTGCATACACGCTGCTTTAGCAGAGATTATTAAGAGCAGTGGTCTCTGGTTAGTATAGCTTTACTCACACAAAAAATCGAACTGAGTATGTAGAGGGAGGTAAATGGACTTAAAATGAGCAGTGATGTGTTCCATTATTTCTCCTAAGTTAATGCAGGCTTTAACAGATAGTCAAACAATGCACATGAATGTATTTCTGTTCATGACTGCAATACATATCATTATGTCTGAAAAAATCCCCATTCATTTATAAAGAGAAGCCTTCTGCTTAGAATGTATTAGTCCCCACTGAAGAAGGTCAGACTAGTAAGTTGCATATAGGAATAAAATAATTTATACTTAAAGGGGTTGTAAAGACAAAAATATTTTCCTCTTAAATTAAAGTCTGAGTAGCTGATAAAGTAAAAAGTAATGTTTTGCATTATAACTAGTTTGATACCTGTTGAAATCGAGCTGTTTTATTCACCTCCAGCACTCCTGAATCGTTATTCTCACTGACTTCCTGGTTTGCGGTGCGCATTCATTCTTGCTACATCACGGCCTAATGGGAACTACAGTTCCCATTAGGCTTTGCCTCCGTGCCTGTGAGGGATAAGAGAGCATCTTCACGCAGGGCTGTAGTCATAGGGAGGGGGTGAGCACATTCTGCTTTCCACCATGCAAAACGGCTCAGATGCTGGTAGAAAGCAAGAAGAGGAGAGACAGGAAATGGCATTTTCAAACCTGGATTACTGTATTTTGGAGGTCAAAAGGAAAAACAAGGTAAGTGATATTTAAATGCTCTTGCTTACAGCAATCAATTGATCTAATAAAAACAAACCTTTAGTGTTCCTTTAACAAATCGCCTACTATATTTGTACAGGCTCTCTTAAACTGGCAAGGGAATACACTATAAAACTGAAAATAGGGGTGTGTATAACCACGCACCAATGGCCATTGAAAGAGAAGATTTGCCCTTATTAACTGAATCATGGAAACATGTATGTGTAAGTGTGGATACTTTTAGGGTATGGTACATGAGTATTAAGGAGATAATAATTAATAATTTAGTCTCCACTACTACAAAAATGGAGGTAGGAAGTCCAGCCCCAAAGTGTGCATATATATATGCACACTTTGGCATGACCATACCACAGTGATTGGCCAGTCAAATTGATATTGTTAGGATGACTGTAATATACCTTTGTAGACATAGATCAAGAAGGTACCTGGTAGATATGTATACATCATATTTACTGGTTGCAGTGGTGGCCTGTCCATAAGGAGCACAGGGGCCACCCCTCTTGTTTGCATGCGGGGCGCCAGTATAATGCCTTTCTATGAGGTCTGTCTTTTTTTTTCAAGCAAATTATTAGAGCCTGAGGCCTCGTACACACGACTGTTTTCCTCGGCAAAATCCATCAAGAAAAATGCTGGCAGAGCATTTTTGCTGAGAAAAACGGTCGTGTGTATGTTTTTCGTCGAGACATTCATCACGCTGTAACAGACTGAAAAGCGCAAATCGTCTTTCACCAAACTTTTACTTAACACGCAGTAACATGAGATTAGCAAAAGCAGCACCAAGGTTGGCGCCAATGGAATCGAACTTCCCCTTTATAGTGCCGTCGTACGTGTTAAACGTCACCGCGTTTGAGAACGACGAGATTTTGTCTTGACAGTGTGTATGCAAAGAAAGCTTGACAAGATTCTCGAAAAGCCTTTTCTTTTACGACGAGATTCTTGGTCGCGTGTACGAGGCTTCAGGCTCTAATTGGCTTGAAAAAGGTTGTGCTTGGGGCGCAGAGCACTGTACCCCAAACCCTCCCACATGTGATACTGGTGAATCAATATTCTCTATCGGATTTTGGCTTCTCCTCCCGGCCAATCAGGACAGAAGGTGAAAATAAAGAAGACCAGGTTAGCCGGGAGGAGAAGTCGGGGAAGCCGCAGCGCCATTACCACTGGAGGGGTGAGTGCAGACCTGGGGGGGTTTGTTTGCCACCCCCCAAAATGTTTAGCACCAGCTGACACTACCGGTGAGTCAATTGGATAGTTATAATTAGCAGCAGGAAGGTAAACTATATTCTGTGCTAACCTTTCAAAGCACCCTTTCCTCTCTCTTACAGTGTTATAGTGGATTTAATTTAAACAAGGCTATAGAAGCATAGCACATCATTGCAGGCTAGTCCATCAAATAGTGCTACTTAATAGCAGGTGGCCATACTGTTTATGGTTGGGGGTGTTCAGTGGCAAAACTGCCAGGGTTGCAGCAGTCGTACGTGCGACTGGGCCCTAGCGTTCTGTTGCTGTTGGGGGGCCCCAAAAACCAGCATCTCCCCCTGCACCTCTTGCTGTCAGTTTAATTTGCAGTAGTGGGAGGTTGGGGATCGACAGCTATATGGTGGCCGCGGGATCTCCCTGGGGCTAGTAGTTCTCTTCCTGAATGCAGTGTATAAAGTGGAGAGGAGAGGGGAGGGGCCTCGGACCTGGGCAAGTATCAGTTTCACTCTTCAGTGTCACTATGCTTGAGTCACTCTGCTTGTAAACTCTTGCTGATACATGCTCGGGTTAGAGGCCCCTCCCCTCTCCCCTGTATACACTCGGGAAGAGAACTACTAGCCCTATGGAGATCCCGCCATCCATGAGTACATAGAGCTGCCGATCGCAGCCTAACACCTCCCCCCAGGTGGGGGGTACAGAGATGTGTTGGGGGTTGGAGGTACACAGACAGCAGAGGCCAGCCAGGTACACGGGGACCCTGATGTAAGAGGGGGGGCTCTCTGGGAACCCTGATGTAAGTAGGGGCTCTCTGGGGACTCTGATGTAAGGAGGGGCTCTCTGTGGACAAGGATGTAAGGGGAGGCTCTCTGGGGACCCTGATGTAAAGAGGGGCTCTGGGGACCCTGATGTAATGAGGGGGACTCTCTGGGGACTATGATGTAATGGGGGGGGGTCTCTGGAGACCCTGATGTAAGGGCAAGGCTCTCTGGGGACCCTGGTGTAATGAAGGGGACTCTCTGGGGACCCTGATGCAATGAGGGGCTCTCTTGGGACCCTGATGTAAGGAGGGGCTCTCTGGGGACCCTGATGTAAGGGGGGCTCTCTGGGGACCCTGATGTAATGAGGGGGCTCTGGGGACCCTGATGTAAGTAGGGAGGCTCTCTGGGCACCCTGGTGTAAGGGGGAGGCTCTTTGAGGACCATGATGTAAGGAAGGGGTTCTCTGGGGACCTTGATGTAATGAGGGGGGCTCTGGGGACCCTGATGTAAGTAGGGAGGCTCTCTGGGCACCCTGGTGTAAGGGGGAGGCTCTTTGAGGACCATGATGTAAGGAAGGGGCTCTCTGGGGACCTTGATGTAATGAGGGGGGCTCTGGGGACCCTGATGTAAGTAGGGAGACTCTCTGGGGACCCTGAAGTAAGGGGAGGCTCTCTGGGGACCCTGATGTAAGAAGGGGGGATCTGGGGACACTGATGTAACTTGGGGATCTCTGGGGACCCTGATGTAAAGGGGGGATCTGCACTCAGATATGTAATGATATTATATATATATATATATATATATATATATATATATATATATATATATATATATATATATACTCCCGTCCAAGCGTATGATTTTCTTTACTTCACTGCTATGGGCTCTAGCCCCAGATCTTTTGTAGACCTAGCAACGCCCCTGGTAGAGGTCCTTGATGGTTTCTTACTCTGGGGCCCTGAAGATTCTAGTTTTGCCTCTAGCGGTGTTAATAACTCCCCTTGTATTTGTAACACTGCAGAGAGGGCAAGTCTTTTTGTTTCCAACTATACCCCTATGTGATGTCCTTTGACTTATATATAGATAACCTTTAGAGCTGAACTTCTACCTCAATTGTTGTAGTAGTGGAGATTAAACTATTCATTATTGTCTCATTAATGCTCATGTCCCCTACCCTAAAAGTATACACACTTACACTTGTTTTCCATGATTCATTTAAGAACCTTATAAGGTAAAATCTTCTTCTTTCCCATTGGTAATTGGTGTGTGGGTATACTTACCCTTGTTTTAAGTTTTATAGTGTAGAAATTAAATATGTTTGGCTTCTACACAGGAACCATGTAAAGTTTCCTCAAAAAAACATGCATCAAATCAAAGCAAGTGCACACCACTTTTTCCACCCTATCTTCGGCCCACTCTGTCCTCCTCATTCTCTTGTAAACACTCTCTTCCCCTTTTTTTGCCTTCTCTTTCTACTCCATCATATCTACAGTCTGTTAACTTAACTACTTCCTGCCCTCACTATAGCCAAAAGACGGGGGTTTGTTTAGATTGCCAGGAGGGCATATGTGGATGTCCTTCTGTGATCGCGCTGCCTGCGCGCCGTAGGGGGTGGCAGGCTCTGTGATCGCTGAGTCCTTTGGACTCAGCTGATCACAGATCGAGGTAAAGGACAAATCACAGCAACCCTTTACCGCGTGTTCAGCTGTCAGCCAAAGCCAGCTGATCACAGGATGTAAACACAAGCCGGTTATTGGCTTTTCTTTCCTCACACTGTTAGCGTGAGGAGAGAAGAAGAAAGCCGTTAACTGGCTTATGTTAAAGGGGCATTGGCACTGATAATCAGGGCACTGATTATTAGTGTCCTGATTATTATTGCAGCCACACCAGTGCCCACCAGTGCTGACAATTTGTGCACCAGTGCTGCAGATCAGTGCCCACTAGTGCTGCCAATCAGTGCTGATCAGTGCCACCTATCAGTGCTCATCAGTGCTGCCTACCAATGCCCACCAGTGTTGCCTATGAGTGCCCATCAGTGATACCTATCAATGTCCATCAGTGCCACCTATCAGTGCTGCCTATCTGTTACACATCTCAATACCCTTCAGCGCCGCCTATCAGTGCCACCTATCAGTGCCCATCAGTGCCGCCTATCAGTGCAACCTCATCAGTGCTGCCTCATCAGTGTCCATCAGTTCTACCTATCAGTGCCCATCAGTGCCACCTATCAGTGCCCATAAGTTCCACCTAACAGTGCCCATCAGTGCCACCTAACAGTGCCCATCAGTGGTGCCTTATCAGCACAAATCAGTGAATGAGAAAAATGACCTGTTTGCAAAATTGTATAACAAACTATGAAAAAGGTTTTTAGTTTTTTCAAAAATATCAGTCTTTTTTTCTTAGTTTAGCAAAAAATGAAAAACCCAGTGGTTAATTATTTGTCCACAGTGCCCTCTACATGTATTGAACACCCTTTACAAAACATTCTGCTAACTTTGTTTACTTTAATTATTTTTGCCTATTTTATATGTGTTTTGATCACTTTGTCTACAGTACTTTTCTGACCTCTCCCTAGCATAACGTTGGTTCTCAGCAGAAGGTCTGACTACTAACTTGAATGTAGAAACCTGGGGGTTGACTTACTAAACCTGGAGAGTGCAAAATCTGGTGCAGCTGTGCATGGAAGCTTTGAACTTCAACTTCTTCAATTAGGCTTTACCAATAAAACCAGGAAGTTCATTTGTTTCTATGCAAAGCTGCACCAGATTTTGCACTCTCCAGTTTTAGTAAATCAACCTCATAATCTGTTCTACTGCATAAGTAGCCATGATGCTCCCTTGTATGGTAACAGTGCAGCAGCAGTCATGCATCGAACCTGAACAAATGGGTATCTTTCATTGTTAGCTTCTTTCCTGGTACTCTCAACTTCTTACATGACCATTGTCCTCTATGAAGCCTCGTACACACGACTGAGGAACTTGATTGGCGAAACACATCATTTTCCTTGTCGAGTTCCTTGTTAGGCTGTCGAGGAACTTGACAAGGCAAGTTTCTCCATTCCTGTCGAGGAAAAAGAAGACATGCTCTCTTTTTGGCTCGACGGGATCCTCAACAGTTTCCTCGTCGAAAAATGTACACACGACCGGTTTCCTCGGCAAAAAAAAAATCCCAGCAAGTTTCTTGCTGGTTTTTGCCGAGAAACTCGGCCGTGTGTACGAGGCCTGACCCTTTCTGAAAAAGATGCATTTTTCTACAATATTTTCATTTAAACATTTTTCTAAATATATATATTCAAGTACAAAGAGAGATAGCGTGTGTAGAAACTCAGTATTAATCATTTGTTTGTCAGGGTTT
This sequence comes from Rana temporaria, assembly GCF_905171775.1. Lineage (NCBI taxonomy): Eukaryota > Metazoa > Chordata > Amphibia > Anura > Ranidae > Rana > Rana temporaria. Next base: position 210,086,743 of record NC_053492.1, read on the forward strand.
GTCAGAAAAAGAAACATTGTAACTATAAAAAAAGCCTATAGTGTAAAAATGTAAGCCACAAACCAGACTGCAGGGACAAACCATTGTCATACTGAATTTTTAAAGCCCAAAACTTTTCTGTACGTATTGTATTGACACCAATAGTAACTAGAAATGTAAGACTTTCTGCTATTTACATACTGATATTGCTGTGTTACTGAAATACATTGCGCTAAGCTCAAGGCATGTGTTTACTAGAATAAGACTGCATGTCAAATCTTATTACTTATCACCAGCCAGTCTTAGGTAATAAAAGATTGTCTGCTGGAAACAAACCTTCATATTGACTTTAACTTGCAATGACGATTATTTGAGTTTCAAAAGAATCATGGTGTTTTTGTGGCTATTGCATTTGAATATTTGCAGAAAACTGCAGGTTTCAGATAATTTTGATTCAGAAAACCCTCAGCTTAAGTCCAACATTATAAAAATCAGACCCGCTGTGTATATTGCAGCAACTGTGATAAGAAAAATAAGGTGAAACAATTTAGAATTAGGAATATGCTATAGGCACGATTTATACATGTTATCATGGAAGTGACCATTGGAACAGTGAGTCATTACAACAAATAAAAATACACAGTCGTTATATTATTGCCTGTGGTGAACCCATTAAAGCATATCTAACCTAAAAAGAAATGTTACATATTTCAGCTATACATCTTTACATGTAGTGGTTGCATTCGTTTTTCAGGCTGTCTTCCCCTTTTCACCTAGTGACACTGCCTATAACACACATAACCTTTTCTAGAGAGACAATACTCCCTTTGTAACACTGCACAATCTGGTGCAGCTGTGCATAGAAATAAATGAGCTTCTAGGTTTTATTGGCAAGCCTAAGGGCCCTTTCAGACGTGCGGACCGTATGTCCGCTTTTTCATCCATCCGTTTGCGGATGAAAAAGGGACATACATTGGTCCCTATGTGATTGCGGGTGTCAGCGGATAAACAAGATCCGATTTTGCAGACGGAAGAATGTCCTATTTTTTCTTCCGTCTGTGGATCGGATCGGATGAACACAGACACACGGTCCGTATTCATCCGATCCCCCCATAGGAGAGGAGAAAAGACAGGGCGGTCCCTGTACAGTGTGCGGAAATCGCCCTGTCATCCGACGGCTCAGCGGGGATATACGGAGCGATCCCCGCTGAGCTTAACCTCCTTAAACCGCACACAGTCAAATGACGGCGGGCGGAATCCCCTGTTGTTCTGACAGGACGTCATATGACGTCCTGTCATTAGAAGCTGCTAGGGGGCGCGTGCGTCGCGTTACTGGGAACACTGTGCGTCTGCCAGTCACATTTATACAGTAATCAATGCATATTTATAGCACTGTTCACTGTATAAATGTGAATGGTCCCAAAAATGTGTCAAAAAATGTCCGATGTGTCCGCTATAATGTCGCAGTCCCGAAAAAAGAAAAAGTCTGGAGCAGCTGTACATAATAACCAATCACCTTTTATCTTCAACTTGCTCATTTGAGCTTTGGATATGAAAGCTAGAAGCTCATTGGTTTCCATGCATAGCTGCTCTGAATTCGGTCTGCTCCAGTCTTAGAAAATTCCCCTCAGTATCTCACTGCAGAACAATATACCGTATATACTCGAGTATAAGCTGACCCGAGTATAAGCCAAGGCCCTAATTTTACCACAAAAAACTGGGAAAACGTATTGACTCGAGTATAAGCCTAGGGTGAGAATGCAGCAGCTACTGTAAGCGTAAAAGAGGGTCAACAATGCCCATTTGCAGCTTCACTGTGCCCATTTGCATGCCTCACTATGCCCATTTGCAACCTTACTGTGCCCATTCTCACTGTGCCCATTGCAGCCTTACTGTGCCATAGCAGCCTTACTGTGCCCATTCTGACTGCGCCCATTGTAGCCTTACTGTGCCCATTGCAGCCTTACTTTGCCCATTCTCACTGTGCCCATTGCAGCCGTACTGTGCCCATTGCAGCCTTACTGTGCCTATTCTTACTGTGCCCATTGTAGCCATATTGTGCCCATTCTCATTGTGCCCATTGCAGCCTCAGTGTACCTGTATTCTTGCAGACTGTAGGCATCCATTTTTCCCATTGGAACCCATTGGTCCCATTCAGTCAGTGTACCTGTCGGGTCGCGGGCGTCCATTTTTCAAAACTTGCGGCTTCCTCCCGGTCCGTGATAAGCATTTGACACTGTGTTCAGCTACCGCCTATCACGGAGGTCCTCTCATCCTCGGACTCAGTTTCCCAGCAGACACTGTGTTCAGTGTTCCGCCAATCACGGACCTTCTTTCATCCTCGGACAAGAGGACGTCCATGATAGGTGGAACACTGAACACAGTGGGCCAGATCCACAGAAGAATTACGCCGGCGTATCTATTGATACGCCGCGTAATTTCAAAGTTCCCGTGTCGTATCTTTGTTTTGTATCTACAAAACAAGATACGACTGCATCTGGGCTCGATCCGACAGGCGTACGAATTAGTACGCCGTCGGATCTTAGGTGCATTTTTCCGCTGGCCGCTAGGTGGCGTTTCCGTTGAATTCCGCATCGAGTATGCAAATTAGCTAGATACGGCGATCCACGAACGTACGTCCGGCCGGCGCATTTTTTTACGTCGTTTGCGTTTGGCTTTTTCAGGCGTATAGTTACCCCTGCTATATGAGGCGTATCCTATGTTAAGTATGGCCGTCGTTCCCGCGTCGAATTTAGAATTTTTTACATCGTTTGCGTAAGTCGTTCGCGAATAGGGATTTGCGTAGAATGACGTCACTGTCGTAAGCATTGGCTTGTTCCGGTTTAACTTCGAGCATGCACACTGGGATACCCTTACGGACGGCGCATGCGCCCTTAAAAAAATACTTAATTTACGTCGGGTCACGACGTATTTACATAAAACACACCCCCATTACATCGATTTGAATTGTGCGCCCTTACTCCGCCAAAATTACACTATGCCGCCGTAACTTACGGCGCAACTTAATTGAGGATAAGGAAAATACGATGTAAGTTACGGCGGTGTAGTGTATCAGAGATACGCTACGCCAGCCACAACAATGCGCCAATGTACGTGGATCTGCCCCAGTGTCTGCTGGGAAAGTCTGAGGATGAGAGGACCTCCGTGATAGGCGGTAGCGGAACACAGTGTCAAACGCCTATCACGGACCAGGGGGAAGCCGCAACTTTTGAAAAATGGACGCCCGCGACCTGACAGGTACACTGACTCGAGTATAAGCCAAGGGGGCTATTTTTAGCCCTACTTGAGTATATACGGTACTTTGGCTTTGTAAACGTTTTTATATCATTAAGTCATATCTGTAGCCTATGGTTTACTAGACCACATCAATCATGACACAGAGCAATAAATCTACATAGCAGACCCCATTGAAGCATCCAGACAGATTGCCAATTCCTATTTTTAAAATCAAAAATGTTGTGCATGTGATTGGATATTTAGGGTGAGCAAATCATGACATTATTCACTAAGCTAAGTGGACATGGTGTACTTCTTTAGTAAAAAAACACCAACACATACACACTGTCAGTTATAATTTTTGGTATTTCTACAGCTGTCCTGTTAAAATTGAAGCGCAATGCTCTAAATCACTAATTGACCACGTTTTGTTGTATTTTTTTTTTTTTCAGGCTAATTTAAAAGTATGGAATCAGAGAAGAAAATGCCTAGAAGCCAAATATACATTTAATAATGAAAAGTGAAAAAGACTGCAAAGTATCGACATGCACGCCCTATAAACAGTGCTTCAATACTGCAACCATTTCTATGAGTCCAAATAATGGAATCAAAAAAATATGGAAAACATGATGTCTGCAAAAAAAATCCATGCAAATATATTGTATTGTTTATTGAAATTGTACAGCTAAAATTATGAATATTACAGAGAATTGTTAGCATATCATTCTATATAGATTTGGTTGTGCTCAGTTTATGCTTCAACTTACTCAGCCCATATATGGATCAGTTTTTTTTATTCAACCAGCAGGTTTAAAGAAGAAAACAAACAATATCCCCCCACCCACACACACTTGATGTGGGTGGAGGAATCCTCCTACTGTGTCTTTGTATTCTGACGGTGGGGGGACTTACACTCTGTCAGAATGCATTGATCAGAAAATCCAATAAGGTGGTTCTACAGAAGTCAATTGGTAGATCTACTTATTTATAACCTCCCTGCACATATATAGATCAAAATTTGGCCAGTCCCTGCTGAACTGGCAGAATTCCAATCCATGTATGGCTGCCTTTACTTTCAGCAAATTTGAGTAATCACAGCATTAAATGTAGGTTAAATGGAGTGAGGACTGCATTACACTCTACAGCACCCTCTAACAGGCTAGGTAACTGAAATACAATCACAGGTGATATAATTTGCTGCTCAATGATTGCAGTATTCTAGTCTGCATCTCTTCAAGGTAATACTTAAAGCGGAGGTTCACCCTCATTTATAGTCTACGTTAATCACACGTTATAAGTCTCTATATTTCAACTTTGCTGATTAAATTTTTTTTAAACGATTCCATACCTTGTTAGGACGTTCAGAACCAGGCACTTCCTGGTTTGGCTCCTGCGGGAGTGGGCGTGTCGCTTTAGCTGCAATGGATGCTAATAGGAGGTGCCTGTCGTCACAACGGGGCGTGAACTTTTTATTACGCCGGCCGTTGTGATGGCAACGGAGAAGTGTTGACGGCGCTGCTTGCCGTCAACACGGCTCATTCCCCCAGCTTCCCGGAAGCATTTGCTTGTGGGCTTCACGCTGACCACAAGCAAAATGGAAACAGCCAGCATAAAATTGTATAAACACACATTTGATATAGGTGGAGAATGCTGGGTAGTAGAGAACTTAACTATGTGAGTACTATCTTTGGAAGATCAAAAGAGTTTAATGAACTTTAAACTTTAAATTAAAACCCCCGCTTTAATATCTGGCCTGATAGGGGATCCTGAGGACAGGAGTTCAGAACCACTGCTCTACAAAAAATGTAACCACCAGAATAGGTTTAGGTACAATCACTAAAATCCAGAATTTTGCCTGATCTCCCAGGTAAATAAATCCAGTTAAGGCTATGGTGTTATGGGTAAACTGGTAACTCCTGTGGACTTCTAATGCAGGACCCTGGCCAATTTGCACTCAGATTCTCATGTCACACAGTCCCACCTCCTCGCCCTGTGATGATCACGTCACACAGTCCTCCTCACCAGGCATTGGACCAGTATTCTCTCTATAAAATGCACCGGGCAAGGATGCGGGGCTGTGTGACGTGAGCAGCAAAGGGTGAGGAGGCGGGACTGTGTGACAGCGAGCACTGGGAACCCAGAAATTCATATGAAAGCTGAAGATCGGCCAGCTCGACTCTTCTTCCCCTCTCTTCCCATAGCTGGGATTACAGCTCCTGTTTAACCCCGCCTGCCAGAGGTACTCGTCCCCCTTCTCGGAGGTGTCCCATGCTCGTCAGCCCTCATTTTCTACTCGCAAAGTTTGAGTAGGTAAGTGGCAAATTTGAGGGCTGTTATATACAGTATATATATATATATATATATATATATATATATATTTATATATATATATATCCCTAACGCAATGATCTTGCATTGCTGTTTAGAGTTATAAAACTGTGCTGCTAATGGTGTCTTGCAAGCATCGTAATGGGCTGTCAGGATTTATTTTTACCTAAATCA